>NC_056766.1:43250557-43559932 GCF_018687715.1 Carya illinoinensis | reverse complement strand
GTGACAAATTTCGGTCTTACCTCATTGGGACAAAGGTGATAGTGTTCACTGATCATGCAGCACTTCGCTATTTGTTTGGCAAGAAGGATGCTAAGCCTAGGCTAATTCGTTGGATCCTCCTTCTTCAAGAATTTGATTTGGAGATTCGAGACAAGAAGGGAAGTGAAAATTTAGTGGCTGACCATCTCTCTCGGTTAGAGCAAGAGGAAGAAAGACCAGATTCAGTGGTCCAAGAGGCATTCCCTGATGAGCAGTTGTTTGCATGTGAGATCAAGCTTCCGTGGTATGCTGATATTGTTAACTATCTAGCTTGTAAAGTTTTACCACCTGATCTTACTTACCATCAACGTAAGAAATTTTTGCATGATGTGAATCATTATTTTTGGGATGAGCCTTTGTTGTTCAAAAGATGCCCTGATCAAATCATTAGAAGATGTGTGCCAGAAGAAGAGATGCAAGACATCCTCCATCATTGCCATTCATCATCATATGGAGGACACTTTGGAGCCACCCGTACAGCAGCTAAGGTGCTTCAAAGTGGGTTCTTTTGGCCTTCCATTTTTCGTGATAGCTACACTTTGGTGAAAACTTGTGACCGGTGCCAACGTATGGGAAATATTTCAAGGCGTCATGAGTTACCACTGAAAGGTATCTTAGAAGTTGAGTTGTTTGATGTTTGGGGAATAGATTTTATGGGGCCTTTTCCTCCTTCTTTTGGTTTTGCTTATATCTTGCTAGCAGTTGACTATGTGTCAAAATGGGTGGAAGCAATTGCTACAACAACCAATGATGCAAAGGTAGTGCTTAAATTTCTGCACAAGAACATATTCACAAGATTTGGCACTCCACGAGCTATTATTAGTGATGAAGGGACTCACTTTTGCAACAAGTTATTTGAGAATCTTCTGTCTAAATATGGTGTGAAGCACAAGATAGCACTTGCTTACCATCCTCAAACTAATGGTCAAGCTGAAATTTCAAATAGAGAGATCAAGAACATCCTTGAGAAGACCGTCAAAATCAATAGAAAGGATTGGGCGAAGAAGCTTGATGATGCTTTGTGGGCATACCGTACAGCCTTTAAAACACCTATCGGGATGTCTCCATACCGATTAGTGTTTGGAAAGGCATGTCATCTTCCTGTGGAGTTGGAGCATAGAGCTTATTGGGCTGTGAAAAAGTTTAATTTTGATTTGAAGGTAGCAGGTGAAAAGCGACTTCTTCAATTGAATGAGATGGAAGAGTTCCGGAATGATGCATATGAGAATGCAAAGATCTATAAAGAAAGGACGAAGAAGTGGCATGACAAACAGATTCTTAGGCGAGAGTTTGCTCCAGGACAACAAGTTTTACTCTTCAATTCACGACTCAAACTCTTCCCAGGAAAGTTAAAATCAAGATGGACGGGTCCTTATACAATTCATGAAGTCTCCTCTTTTGGAGCAGTAGATTTGAAGGACAAGGCAGGGAATATTTTCAGAGTTAATGGTCAAAGATTGAAGCACTACTATGGAGAGCAAATGGAGAGGAACTATGCATTTATTCCTCTTGGAGATCCCAATTGATGATCATTGAAAAGTCTGGCTGTAGACTTTAAAACAAGCGCTTATGGGAGGCAACCCATAGATCTATCTTTCACTCTTTCATTTATTTTATTATCTTTGTTTATTTAAGTTTTAATAAATTGGTTTTTGATGCAGGTTTATGTAGCATGAATAAAGAGCGGAAAAATTTTAAGAGCGGAAGATTCACCATGAAACCAGGGAAGTTCCTTTTATTTCTTCAACCCTTTTTACTTTTGCATTACAATGAGGACATTGTTTAGTTTAAGTTTGGGGGTGTAAACTCCTATAGTCATTTAATCCTCTTGGGTGGTTGGGTTGTTGATGGGTTGTTTGATTCTCTTACCAAGCATGTATTGGAGTAAGATTGAATTCTCTAGGACTCTGAAATTTGTGATTGAAGATGGTTTTGAGAAAAAATTTCAAAAATTTCTTTTATGTCAAGTGAAGTTTTGTGGGTACTTTGGTTTAAATCTTTGACCTTGAACACAATTGAACACATAGTCGTTTTTCTCTTATTCCATTTTGCTTATGAAGAGAAGAAGTTGAATTAATTAAAAGAGGGAGGTTCGATTTTGCTTTGCTCTAGAATCCGTTGATGGGTCCTTGAGGCGAAATCCTAGTTGAGACCAAATATTAGAGAAATGATCTAGGCATTTCTTTGGCATAACCAAAAAGCTTTCCCAGCCGTCCTAAATGTCATGCCATCATTACATGGTGTGTTTCCATAGTCAACCCCCTTGAGCCTTTATTTATTCTTTGAACTACATAAACCATGCCCGCTCTAAGCCTGAAAAACAATGAATCTACCTTTGATCATTTGAGAAAATACTTTGGTGGAGAGTTACATTTAAAAGAGAAAACTTGTTTCATGATGAACCGTATTATGTTTGCTCTATTTGATCAAAGAAGAAAAAGAAGAAGAAAGGAAGTGATAAAAAAAAAAATTATGGTAAGAAAGAAGAAGAAGAAGAAGAAAAGAGAAAGAAAAAGAAAAAAAGAAGTCACTAAGCGGAGTATGTATCACCTCAGATTTTGTTGAAGGAATATTGTTTCAGTGATTACAACAATAATAATGCCACAAGTATGAGCATATTGCCAAGAAAGAGCTATGATTTGAATCATGTGGGTATCTCTTTTAGTGTTCTTTTCACCAAGTATTTTCCCAGTTTGTTTTGATTTTCCATATCCAGTTCTTTCTTAACCCTCACCCTGTGGCCTATCATTACAACCTTAATAAAGACCTTTTGATCTTTGATTTTGGTGTTGACTACATTAGTGGAGAGGATTTCTGAAAATTGGACTTATGGGGTTAAGTTTTAAGAGAATTCTTCTGATTTTGGTTGTTCTACTTTTATCTGAGTTTGCAGGTGGTTTGAGGTTAAATTGACTATATCACACACACACTCAAGGTCTTAGCTTTAGGTTGAAGTAAACGCCTAACTCTTGCTTGACAAACTGCAAAATTTTTGATTGATTTTCTTGCTATCTTTGATGTTAAAAGAGTAAGATACTAGAGATGAAATCTAAATTCATAAAAGCTTGGTGAGTGATGATACTTCTCTTTGGGGTCGAGTTGATATTGCCTAAACTATTATTTGCTTTTCTTTTTGTTTGAGGACAAACAAAGTTGTAAGTTTGGGGGTATTTGATGACTTGCAAAATTTCATATTGCAGAATTCACAAGTTCGCTCGAGCGGAGGCTTTTTGCCGCTCGAGCGAATTCAGGCAGATTCAAACGCTCGACTGACGCTCGACAGGGAGCTCGAGCGAGTGCTGGAAAACAAGGTTCGCTCGAGCGGAGACATTGGCCGCTCGAGCGAAATCAGGCAGAGTCGAACGCTCGATGTGCGCTCGATAGGCCGCTCGAGCGAAATCAGGCAGAGTCGAACGCTCGACGCGCGCTCGACACCCCGCTCGAGCGAACATCGTATTTTGACAGATTTTAGGTTTTCCGCCGTGAGACCATATAAAAGCAATTTTTCACTCTAGGGCCGCGAGTTTTGATTGGAGAACACTTCTTGGGAGAGAAAAACATAGCTAGAGGGATTCAAATCATTTGTTTTGGAGACGGAATTCCAATTTATTGCACGTACGTTGGAATCATACACGAGCACGGACGGGAGAAAAGCGTTGAATCATTCTCTTGAGCTTTTGACGACGAGTTGAGGCTGCAAGGCGGATTTTTCAGTGTTTATTTTCTTCTTCTCATCTTCTCAGAACAATTATGGTGAATTCGTTTATGTTGAATTCCATTTCTAGCATGAGCTAAACTTTCTATATTCTAGGAAAACGATGTAACCTATTTCCGAACTATGCTTGATTGTCTATGCTAATTTAATGAAATTCTCTCTTTGTTTATCTGATTTATTCTGAGTTTATTGCTTCTAATTAACTGGCCATTGATTAGATGATTATTAATCTTGTGATTTGCTATCGAAAGAGGGAATCATAGGATAGATCTTGGATATTTCAGCATAGGTAAGTATAGAGATCGAAAGACTTGTATGAACCTATGTAGTAATTAAATCGGTGATCTTATTGCGTTCTTGATTATTTAATTTGCATACTCTTGTGTGAATTGATAAACTAGAATCACTTCCAATTAACTATCGAAAGAGGCTTTTGGATGAATTAGAGATTTGCTAATAGATAAAAGAGAATTGAGTTAAATTAGCTGGATGAGAAAAGCATAGTGAAGAAGTAGGTGAAATCGATTTCCTAGAAGTTTTCTTCCCATTAATTTGATCTTCAAACATCAGTTTTATTTCCTTTGCATATTTCTTTTGAGTCGATTTTAGTTTAAATTGCAACTACAAAAATCTTAGTGATTCCTCTAGATAAAATCAAGTTTAGTATAATTTTGGTATTTGGCAACGTAAGGTACCAATCCCTGAGGACGATACTCTTCTTACCACTTTATTATAAAACTACGATACTGTGCACTTGCAGTTTTGCACCGGTCACTGGCCTCCCACTTGGCTGTGAAGCTATCCATCTTCTGAGATAACAAGGTGAGTTGCTCAAGTAGTTGTGAGGTGGGGATGGATGGTTCAGGTGGAGAGGATGCTGACTCAGTAGTAAGGGGGCGCTTCTTGGTGATGACAGCTGCTGATTTAACCACGGTTAAGGCAGAAATAGGCCCTGGCAGCTTCATGGTGGGTTCATTCGCTCGAAGGGGCACTTTTGCAATCATGGCCAATTTTGTAATTAGACTTCCAAAGGGGAGATTTAACTCTTTTTCCACATGTGAGCGATGAATAATATCAATGACATGTCGTGGAAAATCAATAGACACACCAGTAGCAAGAGCATACATAAAATAAGCTCTTTCTAGAGAAATTTCAGTGTGACGACTAATGGGCCAGAGATTGGTCAAGACAATTTTGGCCAGAAGCCGATACTGAGGAAGCATATTGTGAAGGGGCAGTCTGTGTGTCTTGGCAGTCCATTTGGGGCCAGTGACACCAACAAATAGATTGCGCATTGCAGTCTTGGTTGGGGCTCCCATGCCCTTATATGGATATAGAGGGGATTCAACCTCAGGAAGAGTAAATAGATTGCGGAGAATAGCAGGAGATACCTCAATCTGAATCCCACGAATAGTAGAGATGATGCTATGATCATCTAAATTGAAGTGGGCTATATTTGAATAAAATTCCCGGACCACCTCAACACAAGGTGTAGGAAGGGCATGAGTGAGCTTCTCCCAACCTCTTTCAATGAATATTTGGCGGATAATTTGGAAGTCATCCGAAGGAAAGTCATGGATGCTTACCTCCCGCTCACCCAAGACGGGTCTCTTGGAAAAGGTATTTCTATAGGCATTTTCGGCTTCAATGGAGGTGAAGCGATCAGTAGGTGCTTCTGTGGGCACAGACACCGATGGTGATTGAGATGGAGGAGGGGCAGAAGTGTCGCCTAATTGCATGGGTTCAAGTGATGGGACATCCTCACTTGAAGAGTGCTCGGAATGGCACCGGAGTAGTGAACTTTTTGCGTTTTGCCCTTTCTTTGAATCTCATCTGAAATAGTACAAGAATCAAGTTTAGAAAGATAATTCTCAAACCTTATAGAGGATAAGAATAGATAAAACAAAAATGTGATATTAAAAGGTGGGTTGGTGTTTTTTTTTTTTTTTTTTTTTTTTTTTTTTTTTTTTTTTATAAGCTTGAACGTTGAGAACAACCCAAACACAATATGTGCAGAAAACCTTACTATGTATAGATAAGAAAGAGCCATCCTAACAAGTGCCCAAAACAAAAGAGAGGTGAGTCAGGAAAAAACACAAACACTTGGTGTGCACCCGTGGGAAAAAAAAACAGAGAATCCGTGTGTAATAGAGATTTGTCCTCAATACATGCATAGAATGAGAAGAATCAATACACACAACCTAATTCCGAGTAGTGTAGCTCAATCCAACAACCAAGATAAAAAAAATAAAACCCTTCACAGAAACTGTAGATATCAACAAAAACCGAAACTTGAGAGAAGAAAAGAATAGAAAAAAAAACAGAGGATCTGAAAATACTTACCTTGAAGATGGAAGGATGGAGAAATGAGAGTGGAAAGAGCACCGTGTATGGAGGATTAGGGGGAAGGAAGCAAGCTGCCGTGAAAATGGGTAAGGGGAGGCTTATGAGAATCGGGCTGAGTGTAGGAAACAAAGGCCAAGAGGTATGCTTAAGTGTTTTAAAAGAAGACCCTCCCCGTGCATGTGCTGGACCAAAGAGTCCTCTTAGGACTTCTACACTTAGGCATAAAAGACCCGATACATGTATGCAACACACTGGGAACCCCCCCCTTTTTTTTTTATTTAAAAAAAACAGAACAAAGCAATGAAAAAACAAACTATAAATTTTTTATTTTTTTTTTGTAGAAAAAGATTTGGTTTTTTTTTTTGTTGTTTTGGTTTTAAAAGGAACATGCCTAAAATCATCTTAGTTTGATCAAGTCAGAATATACCAAAAAAAATTCAATAATCCTTAGCCCACTCATGTTTGTAACAGTCTCTTTGTGGATGTTCACTCCTCATAGAATCAGTAATGCCAAAGTTCAGGTGAGTGTGTGAGTGAGTATACTTATATCATAGCATGTTATGAGCTTTCCCCCTTTTTTTTTTTTTTGTTTATTGCTCTCTTTTGTGTTATATTTTTGATACCTTTGTTCAAAGAAAGGTAATATATATATTTTTTTATAAAGATGCTCACTAGAGTTTGTTTCTTGACCTTAAAAGTCAAACTTTATGCTAGGGCCTAGATACATATGCATCTCCTCCAAACACTAGTTTGTACACCACCTTTGTTTATGTTGGTTGCTCATCTTTTTCCACAATGATTGGAGCAACGATTTTTTCTGTAAGAACTCAAGGTGATAGATCCGTGTAGGGTGTTTGTCTTTTTCCGCAATGAATAAACACCGACTTTTTCTATATGGATCACTCTTTGTGTTTGGCAAGAAGAGAGCTCTTTAAAGAACTACTAGGTTCAACTAGTATTAGTCAATTCAAGGCATGAACTCCCTCTTGATGAGCATCTTTTTTTTTTTTAAAAAATATAGAATGCTTACATATAGGTTCCTCACAATGCATAAAGATGAACTTTGCCAAAAAGACCTATAGGGTTAGTACACTTAAAGAGAGCTGCACAAAGAGGAGTAACACATAAGATCAGAAAATTTTTTAAAGCAATTCCATACATGCTCAACCTGTGATGTAATAAACATGTACCTTAAAGAAAATACATAACCCAGTTTTTTTTTTATAAGATATTTTTTTTAAAACAGAAAAAAGACTGAAACATTTATGCTTTTAAAGAAAGGAAAAAAAAAAAACTGGAAGAAAAGATCCTAAACTAGTAGGTTAGAAAACCCTCACTTGGGATCACATATGCCAATGGCTTTTCGTAAAAACTCAAATCTAAGTCCATCCAAAGGTTTAGTAAACAAGTCAGCCAGTTGATGTTCAGTAGGCACATGTTCCATGGATATAATTTTAGACTCAACCAAGTCTCTTATAAAATGATGTCGAATATCAATGTGCTTGGTCCGAGAATGCTGGACAGGATTTTTGGAAATACTTATAGCACTTGAATTATCACAATATATAGTCATAGTGTCTTGAGAAAAACCATAATCATCAAGCATTTTTTTCATCCATAATAGCTGAGTACAACAACTCCCTGCAGCTATGTATTCAGCTTCAGCAGTGGATAAAGAAATAGAATTTTGCTTTTTACTCATCAAAGCTACAAGATTTCCACCTATATAAAAACACCCACCCGTAGTACTCTTCCTATCATCAGCATTCCCAGCCCAATCAGCATCCGAATAGCCAACAAGTGTAAGATTAGTGTCTTTTGAGTACCATATCCCATAATCAACAGTGGCATTAAGGTATTTTATGATTCTTTTTACTGCAGTAAGATGGGATTCTTTAGGATTAGCTTGAAATCTAGCACATACACCAACACTGAAAGCTATATCAGGTCTACTTGCTGTAATATATAAAAGACTTCCTATCATGCTTCTATAGAGAGTGGGATCAATATTTTTACCTGTGGAGTCATTGCTGATTTTCACTGAAGTGCTCATAGGAGTCCGAGCATTGCTTTTTCCTTCCATTCCAAACTTTTTAACAAGATCTCTTGGATATTTAGATTGTGAAATAAATATTCCTTCTTTACATTGTTTTACTTGAATACCCAAGAAGAAATTTAACTCACCAATCATACTCATCTCAAATTCAGATTTCATTTCATTTGCAAAGTTATAAGCAAGAGATTCAAGTGTTGCTCCAAAAACAATATCATCAACATATATTTGAGCAATTAAGAGTTGTTTACCTGATCTTCTTATGAATAAGGTCCTATCAGCTTGTCCTCTAACAAAATCATGATCAAGTAAGTAGGCGGTTAACCTTTCATACCAAGCTCGAGGTGCTTGTTTCAGCCCATACAGCGCCTTCTTCAACCTGTAGACATATTCAGGGTAGAGATGGTTAACAAATCCTTTTGGTTGGTTGACATATACCTCTTCTTGTAGCACTCCATTTAGGAAGGCACTCTTGACATCCATTTGATATAATTTGAAGTCTAGATGACAGGCAAGTGCTAGTAGAATGCGAACAGATTCTAACCGGGCCACAGGAGCAAATGTTTCATCAAAATCAATCCCTTCTACTTGTGTGTAACCTTGTGCAACCAGCCTTGCTTTATTTCTCACAATAGTACCATGCTCATCGGATTTATTCTTAAAGATCCACTTAGTCCCAATTATGTTAGAATTTTCTGGTTTAGGAACTAACTCCCATACATCATTTCTAGTAAATTGATGGAGTTCGTCATGCATGGCGTTGACCCAACTTTCATCATTTAGTGCTTCTTCGACTTTCTTGGGTTCAACCTGTGACAAATAACACACAAAAGAAACCTGATTTAGTACTCTTCTTCTAAGTCTCATACCTCCTTCTAGCTCACCGAGAATGTTTTCTTTAGGATGATTTTGAGTTATTCTTGAAGAAGGTTCTTTGATTTGTGGATTTTGTGGTGTTTCCTCTATATTATCTTCCTCATTTTGCACTTGTAAGTCTTCTCCACTGGTCTGCCCCAGTTCCTTCATAGTCTCAAGCTCCTTCATGGTAGTTTCTGCTGAAATGTCATCCACAACTACGTTAATTGATTCCATAACAGTTTGTGTACGTAAGTTGTAAACTCTATAAGCCTTACTATTTGAGGAATAGCCAAGAAACAATCCCTCATCACTTTTGCTTTCAAATTTATGATTGTTTTCTCTGTCTTTTAGAATATAACACTTGCTACCAAAAATTCTGAAATACTTTACCGTAGGCCTTTTATTTTTCCACAAACCGTAAGGTGTTTGATTGGTGCCAGGTCTTAGAACCACTTGATTCAAGATATGATTTGCTGTATTCACAGCTTCTCCCCAAAAATATAAAGCCATCTTCTTGTTGCTTAACATTGTTCGTGCCATTTCTTGGATTGCTCTATTTTTCCTTTCCACCACTCCATTTTGTTGTGGAGTGATAGGTGCAGAAAATTCTTGGTGTATTCCCTGTTCATCACAAAAAGAAGTAAAATTAGTATTCTCAAATTCTCGACCATGATCACTGCGTATTCTAGAGATAGAAACTTCCTTCTCTATTTGTAGTTTCTTGAACAGCTTTTTGGCAAGATCAAAAGCTTCAGATTTTTCTCTTAAGAGCATTATCCATGTGAACCTTGAAAAATCATCTACAATCACCATGATATATTTCTTTCCTCCAAGACTCTCAGTTTGTGTGGGACCCATCAAATCCATATGCAATAGCTCAAGAGGCCGAGAGGTAAGAATATAAGAAATCTTCTTGTGTTGGGCTCTAGTTTGCTTTCCTTCTTGGCATGCTCCACATACTATTTTATTCACTTTTATTACCTTGGGCAGTCCATCAATAATTTTTCTTTTTGAGATTTTTGACAAATTTTTAAAATTAATATGCCCAAGGCGTTGATGCCATAATTCAGCTTCATCAAGTGTGACTCTATGACATTTCTCCAATGGTTTTGGAGAAATTCCATAACAATTGTCTGTAGTTCTAGTGCCTTTTAAAACCCATTCTCCACCTTTATCATATAGGTTGCACGCATCCTTTGAAAACTGCACAGAAAAATCATTGTCACAAAACTGACTAATGCTAAGTAAATTAGCTTTCAAACCATTAACAAATAAAACATCATGCAACACAGGTAGTCCTGGTATTTCAATACTCCCTTTCCCTTCTATGATAGCCTTGCTCCCATCTCCAAAAGTCACGGTGCCTCCTTGAGATGCTTCAATTTTTTTAAATAAGTTTTTGTCTCCAGACATGTGCCTAGAATAGCCGCTGTCCAGGTACCACAGACAATCTTCCTTTGATTTCAGTGCTGTGTGAGCAACAAGACATACTGCATCTTTCTTTCTCACCCATTTTGTCTTGAGTATTGACTTGTGTTTTTCTTTGTTTTGAAGGCAAATATCTGCTAGTTTCCCAAGCTTAAGATTTATGAGACTGATTTGTTGACTTATGTCATCAACTTGAGTCTGTAGGCTCTTCTCTTTTCTTTTTCCTTCAGATTTCTGCACTTGATTCATGTTAAAACAATGTGGTCTTATATGACCTATTATTCCACACTTATGACATGTAGGGACAAATTTATCATGCAGATTTTTTGAATAAATTGGCTTAAGTTCAGCATGATTTTGAAAACTCTTACCTTGACTTCCTTTAACAAAAACAATACCTTTGGAGGTTGTAGCAGCGGATGATGAGGCAGATTTTTCTTTTCCTTTAGAAGTCGTGTATCCTAGACCAGTTCTGTCACTATTCATTTTTTGAAGACTCAACATTTCTTCTAATTTTTGTGTTGCTGTTTTTTCTTCAACCTTTTTCAATTCCTTTTCTAGTGCAGTATTTTGATTTTCTAACCTGGCTCTGATGCCAATTGAAATTCCCAATGTACCCCTGTAAAACCACGAAATTGTCTACCAATTTCCTTGAACAAATTAGTTAGATCTCAATTATAAAGATTATGAAATGAATCAAATACTTTAAAATAAATAATCAACCTTGCAAGACACAACGATTGGTTACGAAGGGAAACCCTTTAAAGAACTCTTTAAAGGTAAAACCCTACGGGGCAGCCAAACCCAGGAAAGTCAATCTCATTATTTGAAGAACAATTACAAGTAATAATCAATTACAAAACCTTTGCAATTCGACTCTCTTACTTGCCTAGACAAATGACCCGTTTGTCTTCTACCACAGTAGCAGCCAGAACCTCTGGCGATCTTCAAATGTTGACCTCCCTTCTGGAACTCCAAAGGCTGAAACTCAATCGATGTTGCTTCCCACTCAAAGCACGATCACACTCAAGAAGATATGAAAAATCCCATGAAAATTCTCAAGTGAATTTTCTCTCATAAACACACAGAATATCCTCTGTAAAATTCGTGGCTTGAAGTCCTTAAGAAGATGCACAACCGAGTCCCCTTTAAATAGAAGATCTAAAAAGAGTTTTAGTTGCAGTAGGACTCTGCTGACGGTTAGCAACAGACGCGAAAACGCGTCCCGACGGACTGCTAACATTTCGGGATAACTTCTTCTGATATAGACTGAATGCTGTTCCGATTTCTTCTGGATAAGTGTACTGCTAACAGAACTCGATTTTGGCTTCAGGAACTTATCTAAGCAACTCCTAATATTTCTAGATAGACTCAACATTGTTTAGACATAAATCAATAATTATTTTTACATTCATCCATCAATAATAAATAATATGATAAGATAAGCCTTATCATTTACTCATCTAATCCTAGCCAACTTTTTTGCCTTTACAAAACATTTCATTTCTATCAATAAATATGTAATATCCATATATTTTTTTATATTTACAATATATTATTATATACAATGTAACATAATTCAGTCCTATACGCACAAAATAAAATTATATAAATTAAATAAAAATTTAAAATAAAATCAAATATGAAAATATAGATAAATAATATTTTCAAGATATTTTTTAGAAAAAAATAAAATTGAAGTGTTTTAAATGATAAACAAAAGAATTTGTATTGAAATGTCAAAAAAGTAAAAGGAAGTGATGGAATAAATGAAGTATAAATAATTAAAAAATTATTTGAAGGATGAACAGTACCCGCTACATGTAGTGGGTTACTGTATCAATTTGTATTTTACAAACTCTTATACATAATCAAATTGTTTATTATATTTTGTATGAAAATTAAAAAAAGTTGTAATGATTTTAGATGAAATGAGATGAGATGAGATTATTTGGTTTTTGGTAACCAATCTGGGCCGGGTCGTGCTTGTGTCGTGTCAAGACATGTACATTATATTATATGGGTCAACCTGAACACGACATGTTAAGGCTATCGTGTCAAAATCTCAAATCCAAACATGACCCATTAACATAACGGGTTGACACGACATGATCCATTTTGACCCGTTAGTGAATACAAAATAAATTGACCTGACTTGACCCAACGTTTTCAACCCATTTATGTTAATGGGTTGAATAGACCCATTTCAACCTGTTTGACTTGATTGATTTTATATAAATAATATCTATAAAAAATTAAAAACTAACTACAAGTCTAAAATTACAATCAAGACAATAAAAATACTCTAAGAAACCATTTCCATAAAGCTTCTTATAAGAAAAATCAACAAAATGAAACTTGTATCGATGATCCAATATAACTACTATAGCCAAGAACACATTGAACTCAGATTAATATTTCTCAAACTTAGCAAGCATTTGACAATACATTTTATTCATGCAGTCATCTTCACTTTCAGACTGCTCCTTTAATGTCAAATAAATCAAAAACACTATTGGAAAATACAAATTGACTGTAGGGTAATTGGTTTCAGAAAAGTCACAAGTGACATCATAAAAAACTTTCAATAAACTGTTAATCTTTTCCACTTTTTTCCACTTAGATCTTGATGGACAATGCTTAAAATTGGAATCGGTCAACTCCAAATGGCTAAAGGCAAGACGATAGAAAATGGCACTCTCAAGTATAAGAAAAATAAAATTTCATCTAGTGGAGACATCCTATCTCAACCCTTTCCGAGTCCAGAAGATAGAATCTTGTAAATGAAAACACATCAAACATTAGAACAAGAGAGAACACAGGCCTAACCGAGAAACTCGAGCAATTAATAGAACAAAGTGAAAAAATGATAAATACAATCCTAATCAAAGCAGCACAAGTTTGAAAGCAAAACCTTATAAGCTCGCTGCATAGATCAAACCAAGAAATCAGATCAATTACTTGAACAAAGTGACAAAATCAAATGGATACAAACATTAGAGCAGCACAAATTTAAAAACACAAAAGCCAATACAAAATATTTGCAAAATGCCGGCTTTATTGATTATATATATATATATATATATATATATATATATATATATATATATATATATATAAATATAAGTAAAATGCGGCTTTATTGAATTGCAATTTTCACTTTCGGAATTGAGAGAGACCATCTATTTAAAACTACTTCTTATTTTCTTTTATTTGTTCAATTTGGATATAAAATAAATGTAGAATACTGGAATATAAAATAAACACCTAATTTTCAGTTTAAGAGGAAAAATTAATCAGCCAAAAAGAGTTGTATTTTCCCTTTGTATTCTTTCATTTGGTGTTCGTATATGAACAAAGTTGATCTTGTGAATAACTTAATTTTTGTTTTTTGTTTTTTAGTTTGTGGAATAAAAGAGAGCTTTTGGTATAAGGCACTACAAGAGAGTTTTAATTTTGTGGGATTTTATTAAGAGAAATAATAACTCATGTTCCATAAATAAGAATATAAACGATTAATCAAAATCAAGAATAAAATGAGAATAATAACTATTCATGAGGTAGAGAAATAAAACTTTATTTTTATTAATATTACATATTTAGTTATATATATTTATATATTTAGTGTGATTTATATAGAGTTATTCAAATATATTTTTAAAAATTAAAAAAAAATCAGAAAATTATATCCTAGTATATTAATGAGTTCAAATATTTATCTTTTTGATAGTCTTTTATTCCAGATTTGTAAATTCAGATTTATTATAAAATTTAATTTAATTTATTATAAAAATCTAATTTAATGTGACATTCCAGGCGAATTGAGAATCGCGTGAAAGTTTGAGGGGGCAAAGTGAAATTCTTTCTTGGGGGTATTTTTGTCTTTGTAGGTGAAAAAACTGCACATGCTCAATTTCCGTCTAATTTAACGCTGACGATAGATGGAAGGGGGAATTGAGAAAATTTGAAAGTAAACATGTCCACTTTGATGCAATCGTTAGTTTTAAATGAATATTATGAATTGAATGAAAGTTCGATGAGATAAAATATAATTAACCCAAGAATTATTAACGTTTAAAACTAAATTATTTTAATAACTAAAAATAAAATCGCATTATCCAAACGTAGAAGAATCAAATAGAGAAGAATCAAACCGAATCTTGGCGTTGACGTTTGAGAAGATCAATTTTTTGTTTAAAAATAATATTCAGCTAGCCCTTTCAATTCAACAAATTTAGTCAACCATATAATCTAAAGTTAAAAATACTGTTTATTTATTAAATTCACTCCTACATTTTATTTGATATAAGGACAATAAACGCCTAAGACCCTACCCAACAATTTCTTCTTATACGTAATCTTTTCTTTATGGTTTAAAAAAGAATAATGCTACTTCTTCCAATTATGGTTGATCTCAACATAATTAATTTTTATTTAATAATTAAAGAATTATGTTTTTAATGATATTATAAATTTTTTATGTTTTTAAAAAAATATAAAAATATATTTAATTTTCTCAAAACAATTTGTCAGACTACATTGTCGATGGGTCAGCAAGACTTTTAAAAAAGCATACCATGTGATGGTGTCGGACTTCAGTGGATGCAATAATTAAAAATACTGTTCATTTATTAAACCTATTATTACATCTTATTTGACACATTAATTATTTTTTGACAAAAATTTAACTTTAGCTAACCTACCACTAATGTCATACAGAAATGATTTGTGCAGTCGGGAAATGCAGTCGGCGTGCAGTCGGCCGTAAAAAAAAAATTAATACGGGATCTATATGAAAAAAAATTATTTTTATAACTTTTTATAATTCATGTAGGTCCTCCTGAATATAAAATAATTTTTTTATAATTTTTTTTTATTCATTCCGTATAGCCGACTGCACGCCGACTGCATTTCCCGACTGTATGTAGCAAAGCCCAATGTCATAATAGAATCAAGATATTAAGGACAATAAACGCCAAAGACCCTACCCAACAATTTCTTCTAGCTCATACCTAATCTTTTCTTTATGGTTTAAAAAAGAATAATGCTACTTCTTCCAATGATGGTTGATCTCGACATAATTAATTTTTATTTAATAATTAAATAATTATGTTTTTAATGATCTTATAAATTTTTTATGTTTTTAAAAAAATATTTAAAAATTATTTAATAAAACATATTTAATTTTCTCAAAACAATTTGTCAGACTACATTCTCTATTGGTTAGCAAGCCTTTTAAAAAAGCATACCATGTGATGGTGTCGGACTTCAGTGGACGCAATAATTATGGACCTTACGGTACTCTTGACTAATACAATCCTGACCCCAATCATGGTGTCCAGCTTGGACGGTATGTCGAAAGTAATAAGTTTATTTATTTAAATTCAGAAATGATAAAATGACAACCTCTTCTTGATTAATAAGTTTTACACAATTTATTCATAGATAGTATTAATAATTTTAATAATATTTCTTTAATTTTAAAGTGTCTGAATTTTAAAAATAATATTATTTTACTATGTAGGAGTATTAATGCAGGCAGTTGTCATTGTACCACACTGTTTTGTTTTCGCCAGAAGCACTCATGAGAGCATAGTGTGAACATGGCATCTGTCATAAAGTTTGAAGAAGTTGCAAGGAAATTACCAAGAAGTTACTGAACATTTTTCTTTTAATAATTTAACGCAGTATTGACTCAATGACTTTACAGTCTTCAATGAAATTGCCATGAAAATACTTAAAACGTGCATAGTATAGAAAGAAGAATGGACTTGTCATTTTCAGGAAAATCGATTCAGTTCAACTTGTTTTATGAAGTTCATGTTAGGAGCCCGTGTTATTTTATCACTTCCCGACTTTATCTTTTAACTTAATTTTGAGTTTTAACTTAATTTTGAGTTTTATCTTAATTTATCTCTTCTTAACTTTATTTCTTATCTTATCTCAAAATTAAATTATAAATTGCTAATTTGATCTAGGGGTATTAAATCATGTTAACGAGTTGTGTTTGTATCATGTTAAAGTATATATATTATACTATATAACTCAACCCTAACCCTACCCGTTAAGCTTATCGTGTCAAAATCTCAAATTATAACACGACCCATTAACATAATAGGTCGTATCGTGTCAACCCGTTTTGATCCATTAGTGAATATTACGAAATATATTAACACGACACAATATGACCCGTTTCAAACTGTTTATGTAGATAGATTAAATAGGCCCAAAATTAACCAGTTTCACCTAATTAAATTTAACATAATTTTATATAAATTTAAAAATCACAATATTTATAAAAATTATAAAACTAAATACAAGTCCAAAATTACAATCCAAACAATAAAAATATCGAAATTGAAATTCTAACAATTTTACTTTTAAATCTAAGGGTATAGTTATAACTTCAACTTTCTTAACGTGTCATAACGGGTTATAATGTGTCATAACGGGTTAACCCGTTATCAACCTGTTAAACAATCGTGTCTTAACGGGTCAACCCGTTTTGACCCAAATTCGTTAAGACAAAATCATAACCCGTTATTATCGTGTCGTGTTCGTGTTGAGTTAACGGATCGGGTAACATATTACCACCCCTAATTTGACCCTACTTATACCCACCAACTTAATGGCAATTTGTTGGACAAGAATGCCTATTTTTTCAATAAAGCCAATCTTATCAATTTATTTATTTTTTAATATGATGTATTAAGTGAATTTTTAACAAGAATTATTTGATTTACATCCATATATATATATTTTTTAATTTATTAATTCCACGTTCTAACTTAATATGGTATATCTAGATCTATTAGAATTAACTTCAAAATATATGTTCAGAAATTATAAATATTTTATATGTTGGCCTAAATGAGGTGAGTAGTGTTAAATTAAGTACTAACTAAACCATTAAATTCAACATTTTTCATTAGGGGCAAGCTTTGAAAAAACCAATCTATTTGCAAGTTGATAATTATTTATTAACACACCTAGCAAACCATAGATATAAAAGAATTATTAATGTTTAAAATTAGAAAAATTCTATTATTTTTATTCTCTTATCAAATGTATAGTATATAGATAATGAATAGAAAAATTCAATTAGTTCAAGAAAAATAAAACTAAAAAAGTTTTTTTAAAAAATAAAAAATATATATAATATGTAGTGTGTGTTAGTGTGTAGATGATAAATAGCAAAACTCTTAAAATTAAATTATTTTAATAACTGAAAAAATGCCATGGAAGGCAATCTTTTTTTTTTTTTAATATTTTATTTTATTTTATTTTATTTTTTAATTTTTAAAGCGAAGGTAATCTTTTGCTGTAATAGAGTCATGCCATTAAGGACAAGAAATGCCACAGTAAAATTCTACCCAACAATTTCTTGTTATACGCTTTTCTTGATGGTTTAAAAAAGAATTATAATACTACCTCTTTTGATGATGGATCTCTATATTGGTTTCGACATAATTGTTTTTATTTAATAATTAAAGAAGAGCTTTTTAATGATATTATAAGAGTATTGTTAATGGATTATGTATATATAAAAGACAATTTATATTTTGGCTATTCCTAAAACAAATGCAAATGCCAATGTATTTATGGAAAACACCAAGAGCTTATCAGAGTGATGAAGGAGAAAAACTGAAATGAATTATTTTCTGTATATTCATATTGATTTCTGTACAAGAGGGTCTGCTCTTTATAGACTTACATACTGTCACTAGCTTACAAAATTCTGCAATATGTACATACTACCACTACCCTGCACACACTGCTTTTACAGAAATGAAAATGGAATACAAACAAAAAGGACATGGTCTGGACATGGCCTGCATATAGGATAGAAACTTTTATTCCTCAGAATTCCTTTCCCATTTCCTTACACGATTGTTTTTCCTCTCTTTGCTAACCTGCCATCCAATGGTAATGCAGGTGATGATGACTGTGTCTCTTGGTTCTCCACCTCAGCAGCTTCATTGATCTTCAACAGCCCCCCGCAAGATGGAGAGTAGATATCTGCTACTCCCATCTTGGACATGCAAGAGTAAAAGCTTTGTGAGTCCAAGGCCTTGGTTAGTATGTCTGCCACTTGTGATTTGCTGCACACATGTTCTGTAATGATACTTCCTTCTTGTATTTTGTCTCGAATTAGGTGGCAGTCAATCTCTATATGCTTGGTCCTCTCATGGAAGACAAGATTGGTGGCTATATACAGAGCTGATTTGTTATCACAGTATAGAAAAGCTGCTTGAGAATGTTCAACATGTAAGTCCTCAAACAAGTACTTCAACCATGTCAATTCACAGCACACATTGGCCATGGCCCTATACTCTGCCTCTGATGAGGACCTGGAAACAACCTGCTGTTTCTTGGACTTCCAAGACACTAATGATTCACCAATTAACACACAATAGCCTGTCACAGACCTCCTGCTATCAGGGCAAGTTCCCCAATCTGAATCACTATATCCATGTAGCTGTAATTTTGAATTTCTTGGATAGAATAACCCTTGACCTGGTGCCCTCTTGATGTACCTTAAGATTTTGTGTGCTGCATGTAGATGTGGGACCCGAGGGCTCTCCATAAATTGGCTTAATAACTGGACTGCATATGAAAGATCAGGCCTAGTTATTGTCAAGTATAGTAATCGACCCACTAACCTTCTGTACATTGTTGGTTCTGGAAGTAGCTCCCCTTCCTCCTTGCTTAAATTGATGTTTTGATCCATAGGGATCCTAGCAGGTGTAGATCCAATGGTTCCTGAATCACTTAGAATATCCAGAGCATATTTTCTCTGGCATATGTGAATTCCATCCTCAGTCCTGGCCACCTCAATTCCTAGGAAGTATTTCAACTTGCCTAGGTCTTTGATTCTGAACTTTTCATGAAGGGAAGTCTTGAGGTAGTTGATGCTGTCAATGCAATCACCAGCTACTATAATATCATCCACATATACCAAGATGGCTGTGAATGAATCCTTAGTCCTTTTGATGAACAAGCTGTAATCAGCTTTAGATTGAGTGAATCCTTGCTCAGAAATGAAGTTTGAAAGCTTGGAGTACCACTACCGTGATGCTTGTTTTAGTCCATATAGACTTTTGTTCAATTTGCACACTTTCTTGCTATCTACATCACAATACCCAGGAGGAAGTTCCATATAGACTTCCTCATCTAATTCACCATGCAAAAATGCATTGTTTACATCGAATTGGAAAAGTCCCCATCCCTTTATTGCTGCTACAGCTAGCAGTGTTCTGACAGTGACAAGCTTGGCCACAGGTGAGAAAGTTTCATGGTAGTCTAATCCTTCTTGTTGGGTGTATCCCTTTGCTACCAACCTTGCCTTATATCTCTCTACACTCCCATCAGCTTTATACTTCACTTTATATACCCATTTGCATCCAATTGCTTCCTTATCAAGTGGTAAATTAACTAAGTTCCAAGTGTCATTGAGTTCAAGAGCTTCTATTTCAGCTTTCATAGTTGTGCACCATTCAGGTGAATTTTGGGCTTCTTGATAAGTTTTGGATTCTGTTTGAGAGGTAATGGAAACAACAAAAGCTCTATGCAAATTGGAAAGCTTTTCATATGAAATACTATCACTAAGAGGGTAAGCATTACCTGATGGACTCTTGCCTTTCTGTTTGTTCAACATTTGAGATGGGTGAAGAGAAGAGACTTGTTGACATATGAAGTCCTGCAAGTGGGTAGGTGTTCTTCGATTCCTTGTTGACCTCCTAGGCAAATGAGTGATTGGTGTTATATTTGATGGATGGTGATGAGTGGGAAGATCTTGAGGGATAGTTTCTAACTCGATTTGAGGGGAAGTGTCAGAAACTTCTTGTTTAGAGATGGCATTTTGAGAATTTGCTTATGCTTCTTGAGAAATATTTGGAGGAGTTGTGACAGATTCTGTAAGGATGGTAGGGATTTGAGTGAAACTGATATTGTTTTGGTTTGATTGCTCATGAGTTTTTGTGAGGATCTCATTTTTGTAAGGGAAAACATTTTCATAGAAAATCACATTTCTAGAGATGAATGTTTTCTTGGTTTCAAGATCAAGCAAAGTGTATCCCTTAACTCCAAAAGGGTACCCTATGAACACACACTTTTTTGCTCTAGGGTCGAATTTATGTCTTCCATTGACAATAGTGGTGGCAAAGGCCAAGTAACCAAAAACTTTAAAGTGTGTATAATTTGGGACTTTGTTAAAAAGGATTTGATATGGACTTTTATTACTCAGTACAGGTGAAGGTATCCTGTTTATCAAATACACAGCAGTCAAAATACAATGATTCCAATATCTCAAGGGGATTCCACTTTGAAACCTTAATGCCCTTGCTGTGTTTAAAATATGTTGGTGTTTTCTTTCCATTACAGCATTTTGTTGAGGTGTCTCAACACAGCTCCTTTGATGTATGATGCCCTTTTTGAGATAAAAATCCTTCATGTTAAACTCTCCCCCATTGTCACTTCGAATGATTTTTATTTTGGTCTCAAACTGAGCTTCTATCATAGCACAGAAACTCTAAAGGGTTGTGGTGGCATCAGATTTTAGCTTTAACATGTAGGTCCAGGTACATCTACTGAAGTCATCTACAATAGTCAGGAAATATTTTGATCCATCACTGCCAATCTCATTGCAAGGGCCCCAAATGTCACAATGTAACAGTTCAAAACATTTTTCTGTTTTGTGCATGCTTAGAGGAAAAGGTAGTTTGTGCAGTTTGGCTAGAGGACATATGGAACAAGGTTTCTCATTAGGAATTTTGGAAAAATGAACTTCACCATCTATATTAGAAACTGAGTAGGAAGAATGTCCTAGTCTATAGTGCCAAACATCAAAGTTTTGGTCATTGCTGGTGACTGAAGCAGAAACAGGAAAAGAGGAGAGTGGACTCATTTTTCTCAAGGTATCTGACAAGGCTGAGGGAGAGACCTCCCCTTGCAGCATGTGGTACAACCCCTGCCTCACTTCACCCATGCCAATCGTCTTCCAAACTGAAAGGTCCTGTATGTAGCAGAAATGAGGGAAGAAAATTAAACAACAATGAAGGGTTTGAGTTAATTTTCTGGCAGAAATTAAGTTGAAAGTAAAGTTAGGGACACAAAGAACATCCTGAAGGGTTATGTAATTTGTAACTTTTGCTGATCCTATGTGAGTAGCAGCAGCAGTATGACCATTAGGTAGAGCAACAGAAAAAGAAGTTTGTGATTGGATTGATGAGGATAGTGAAGGAGAACAGATCATATGGTCTGTTGCTCCTGTATCAATGATCCAAGGCACATTCAATTTATTTGAATGCTTGGAGTTAAAAGCAGATAAACATAATGAGGGTATACCAGAAATTTGATGAACATTCTCATCAGAAGATGAAGATGCCAAAATGCTTTGGACATTGTTGGCTGAGGGACTTGCTGCTGGTTTGAGCAAAACCAGAAGCTGTGAATATTGTTCTTGGCTTAAGGACACTTGAGACTTGTCATTTTCCAAATCATGTGCAGAAGTTGAAGATGCAGTGACTTGATTTGTTGAAGATCTATTCCTTCCATCAAACTTGTCAGTTGGTGGATATCCATGCAGTTTAAAACACTTATCTGCAGTATGACCTGGTATTTGACAATGAGAGCAAACTGGTTTGTTTGGGTTAGCCTTAAAGCATCTTTCTAGAGAGTGTCCTGTAATTTTGCAAAAAGAGCAATAGTATCGATCCCTTTTTTGTGCAGAAAAGTTTGGTTTACCACCTTCCTTGTAGTTGCCTCGAGTAAACAGTGCCATAGAGTCATCGACAGATCCTTCAGTGGATATTTCCCTTCTTTTCTCTTCTTGTTGTATTATGGAATAAACCTCATTAAGGCTAGGAAAGGGTTTGATTAAGAGAATTTGTGCTTTGATTCCCTTATAGGAATCATTCAAACCCATTAGGAATTTCATAACCCAATCTCTTTGTTGGTTTTGCACAACAGTTTTCAAGCCCCCACAGCTGCAACTTGGAATTGTCTCATAGTTCAAAAGCTCATCAAGTAAAGTTTTGAGTTTGGAGAAATAAACACTTACAACATCTTGGTTTTGCATCAGCATAGTTACAGCTTGTTTGATCTCAAAGATTCGAGGTGCATTTTGTTGTGAAAAACGTTGCTCTAACTCAAGCCAAAGTTCATGTGCTGTTTCTGCATATACTGTGCTGCATTTGATATCAAGGGCCATGGTATTTTGCATCCAAGTGATTACAACATCATTGCAGCGCAACCAATGTTCCATGAGAGGGTCATTTGGGTCAGTTGGCTCACATAGGCTTCCATCAATGAAGCCAAGCTTATTTTTGATTCTCAATGCTCTCTTCATTGATCGAGCCCATGAGTAATAGTTACTAGCATCCAAGCTATGAGTAACAAGCATGGAGCCAGTCCCATCATTTGTGCCAATGTAGTATGGACTGCTTGGATGGGCAGGGTCTTTGGTTGGGTTTGAGTTTTGGTTTTGCTTGTGGCTTTCTGAGCTGTGTTCCTCCATAGCCTAAGCTCTGATACCATAAAACAAATGCAAATGCCAATGTATTTATGGAAAACACCAAGAGCTTATCAGAGTGATGAAGGAGAAAAACTGAAATGAATTGTTTTCTGTATATTCATATTGATTTCTGTACAAGAGGGTCTGCTCTTTATAGACTTACATACTGTCACTAGCTTACAAAATTCTGCAATATGTACATACTACCACTACCCTGCACACACCGCTTTTACAGAAATGAAAATGGAATACAAACAAAAAGGACATGGTCTGGACATGGCCTGCATATAGGATAGAAACTTTTATTCCTCAGAATTCCTTTCCCATTTCCTTACACGATTGTTTTTCCTCTCTTTGCTGACCTGCCATCCAATGGTAATGCAGGTGATGATGACTGTGTCTCTTGGTTCTCCACCTCAGCAGCTTCATTGATCTTCAACAATTCCATTTATATAAGTTTCTATATTGGAATAGCTATTTTTTCATTATATAATAATAAAATAATATAAAATGAATTTGAGTTTGGTTATTCATATCAAATCTCCACATTCGATTATCTATTTATTTATTTATTATATAGTAATAAGTAATTAATAATTTAAAAAATATTTAATTTTTTTAATTTTTAATTTATTTTATTTTATCATATTTTACTATTTAATTTATAAAAGAAACTGAAGGAAGTATGTGGATGTAGATTGAGAGAGGAGAGAGAGAGTTATAAAAAAAATAAGTATTTGATATGTGTACAGTATTATTAAATTTGGTTTTAGTTTTAGAATTACTGTAGCTAAAAGAATCTACTGTAGTTACCATTTGCCTAATCTAATATCGACAATTTTATTGTCTTAATAGCTAAAAAGTATAATATTTTTAGATTTAGATAATCCAATAAGAGCGTAGTAAATAGTTTTATGTTAAAAAAAGTATTTAAAAATTTAAAAAAGATGTATGAAAAATAAGACTTTTCGAGATAATTTGTTGAACTAGTAGCACGACTTTTAAAAGAGCATACCATGTGATGGTGTGGGACATCAACTGATGCAATAATTATGATACTCTTGACAAATACGATCCTGACCCCAATCATGGTGTACAGCTTGGAGGGTTTGCTGAGATTTAAAAAGAGCCAATCAAAAAATTGGATAGCATTTTTTCATTTTTTTTTAGAAATGATAAAATGACGACCTCTTAATTAATAAGTTTTACACAATTTATTCATAAATATTATTAATGATTTTAAAAAATTTCTGAATTTTTCTTTAATTTTAAAATTTTTGAATTTTAAAAGCAATATTATTTCATCATTACAACTTTTTCAATTTTTCATATAAAATATAATAAATAATTTAACTTTTTCAAATCTTAATTTAATTTTTTTAAATTTAAAATAATAATAATAATATTTTATTCAACTCGTCTAAAATTATCTCATTTTATCTATGATCCAGTAAACATGTCATCTCTTAAAGTCTGAAGCGCGCAGTTGTAAGGAAATTGCCAAAAAGTTACAGAACATCTTTCTTTTAATAATTTAATGCGGCATTGACTCAATGACTTCACTTTGGTCTGATCCTTAGGGAAGTTGCCATGAAGATACCATTAATTGAAACGCGTATGGTGTAGAAAGAAGCATAGACTTGTCTTTTTAAGGATAGTCGATGATGTCCAACTCTCTACATTCAGTAAGTAGACTGATTAGGCATTGCATACACACGTCCACTGACTAATTTCTTCCATGGCCTCTTCTTCATCCTCTTCTTCAGTCACCTCTCCATGGCGCTACGATGTCTTTTTGAGTTTTAGAGGAGATGATACCCGTAATACTTTTACTGCCCATCTCTACCATGCTTTGTCTCAAAATGGAATCTGTACTTTCATAGATGAGGATGAAGTTAAAAAGGGTGATGAGATTTCACCTGCACTTCTCCAAGCTATAAAAGTTTCAAGAATTTCCATCATTGTATTCTCAACAAATTATGCATCATCAACTTGGTGTTTGGATGAGTTATTGAAGATTTTTTAGTGTAAAAAATCAAAGCAACAAATAGTTCTACCTGTGTTTTACCACGTAGATCCATCAAATGTTCGACATCAAAGAGGAAGTTTTGGTGAAGCATTGGCTAAACATGCTGAGAAATTAGATCACAAGAAGTTGCAACTGTGGAAGGAAGCCCTTCAAGAAGTTGCCAATTTGTCCGGATACGATCTGACCAAAAATGGGTAAATTTTCTAACCGCCGGCTTTTATATTCAAGATTGCCTTTTTGCCTCCATTGTATGTATAAATGATCATCAGTGTGCATGATCTTTGTCCAATACGGAAGAAACTAATCACAACTGGATCAACATAAATATATAAATCATGTTTATCATTTTTTCTTGTCTATCATGAATTCTTAAGCATTGATCAATTTTAGAGAAAACCAAATAATTTTGAAGTTAATTAGAAGACTATATTTTGAAGCATTTAATATGGTTCCAACATCTAATCTTTTGTCTAAATTAAGTTCATTTCTAGGACCGTATAAAACTCAACTGAGGACTCATTTGCGGAGTGATATAGTTTTAGGTAGCAATTTTTTGGTTTTTGGAAAATGAGATATAAAAAGTTGAATAAAAAATATTATAAAATTAAAATATTATTAGAATAAAGTTTTATAATATTATTTTTGTTTGGTATTTAGATAAATTGAATTGTTTTTTATTTTTTGTTTGAAAATTTGAAAAAGTCGTTTTAATCAGTTTGATAAAATTGTAATAATTAATTTGAAAAAAATATAATGATTAGTTTGAAAATGTTTGTATGTAAATTATGTTTAAAAATGAGATGGAATGAAATGAGATGAAAATTTTAAAACAAGTCAATGATAGTTGGGAGAAAAAAAATAAGAAAAACAATAGGCAATACTTTATTTTCTGGCTTATCCAAAACATACTTTGGTCGTAGTACTGAAAGAAATTTAAGAATGAGACGCACATTTTGATTTTTGAGTAAGGAGAGAACTTGCCGTCAACTCGCGGCAACATATATTGCATGTACTCTACAGCCTAGCTACCAATTTCTTATTTTATTTTATTTTATTTTTCCGCCATAAAAGAAAATTAAATTATGTTGCTTGTATTTCATGTGAGAAGTAAAAGTCATTAATTGTTTCTTTTTTTTTTCTTTTATATATGCACACGTGCACACAGACGTTTGAAAGAATCAGAATTCATTGAACAAATCGTTCAAGACGTCTCAAGAATAGCAAATGATCATTTTTTTTTACCCGTTGCCAAGCATCCCGTTGGATTAGAACCTCATCTAAAAAATGTCGATTTGCTTTCAAGTGTTGAAACGAACGACATACGAATGATAGGAATTTTTGGAGTTGGCGGAATTGGTAAGACAACTCTTGCCAAAGCAATTTATAATTCGATTGCTTTTCGATTTGAAGCTCGTTGTTTTCTTGCAATTGTTAGCGACACTTCGAATCAAGCGGATCGTTTGGTCCGATTGCAAAATACACTTCTCTCTAAGATTTTAGGAAAATGTAAAAGTTTGAAGATTGACAATATTGAGACGGGAATCATTAATATAAAGCGTGGGCTTTACTCTAAAAGAGTTCTTTTAATTCTTGACGGTGTAGACCACCCAAGCCAATTAGAAACATTAGCAAGAGCTCATGATTGGTTTGGTAAAGGAAGTAGAATCATCATCACAACAAGAGATCAACACTTGCTGAAAACTCATAAAGTTGATTCAACATATGAGATGAAGGGATTGAATCAAAATGATGCTATTCAACTATTTTGTTGGCATGCTTTCAAAAGAGAGATACCGGATGATGGTTTTGGAGAGTTTGTAGAAAGGATCGTAAATTATGTTGAGAGACTTCCACTAGCTTTAACAGTGCTTGGTTCAGATTTATATGGTAGAAGTGAACGTCAGTGGGTAAGTGCAATGGATGAGTACAAGCAAATCCCTCACCAAGATATTCAAAAAATACTTCAAACAAGTTATGGAAGATTAAATGACAATGAAAAGAATGTTTTTCTTGACATTGCATGTTTCTTCAATGGACAAGTACGGCTTGATGATGTCATCACAAAGATACTAGATAGTTTTGGTTTTCAGCCAAACTTTACGATCCCAAAACTTATGGAGAAGTGTCTTATTTCGGAATGCAACGGAAAATTACAAATGCATTCCTTGTTACGAGATATGAGTAGAGAAGTTGTTCGAAAAGAATTGCCCAACAATCCAGGAAAACGTAGCAAATTATTCTTTCATAAAGACATTCAAGAAGTACTGCAAGAAGATACAATAAGTCATATCAAAATCTATTTCAATTAAACATTGTTTCTTTGGCACATGCGACATATACGTGTATGTATATAAATATATGAATAATTTATTTTTTGATTTGTCGGCACAATTAAACATGGATTGTCTTCCTATGTAGGGAACAACTAGTGTTGAAGCAATTTTTGCAGATTTTCCTAAAGGTGATGATATTATCCACTTGCATCCTAAGGCCCTCAAGAGTATGAGAATACTCAGATTATTTAGATGCCTCAATGCACACTTTACTGAAGAATTACCTGATAGTCTACCGAATAAAATAAGCATACTTGATTGGCCTAACTGTCATTTACAATCTATGCCATCTAACTTTTGGGGAGAAAGCCTCTTTATTTTACGAATGCCCGGTAGTCATCACATCCAGGAGATACCCTTATTTAAGGTACAATTATTATTATTTTCAATATTTTTTTCTTTAGACTTAGTTTGATGTTCTTTTCTTTTTAACAGAATCTCACAGTTATGAATTTCCGTGGTTGTGGACTTATAACGAAACTCTCGGATGTTTCAAGGTGCCCCAATTTGAAGAAAATAAATCTTCAAGATTGTACAAGTCTGGTCGAAGTTCATGATTCTGTTGGATTGCTTGGTGAGCTTGTTAAATTAAATCTTGCTGGATGTTCCAATCTAAGGAGCTTTCCAAGGAGACTCCAGTTGAGATCTCTGGGATTCCTTGATCTTAGTAATTGCTCAAGCCTTCAATACTTTCCTGAAATCGGATGTATAATGAAACATTTAGGCCATGTTGACTTAACAGGCACCGCAATAAAAGAGTTGCCTTCATCCATTGGGTACATCATTGGGCTCGGATTTTTAGACCTAAGTAGTTGCATAAACCTTAAGTGTCTACCAAGAAGCATTCATCAGTTAAGATCTCTATGGTGGCTTGATCTCAGCGATTGTCCAAATATTGTAAGTTTTGGGATGGAGGAGGAGTTGCATAGGGGAGAACCCATGCCAAAATCAACCACTGATCTTGAATTGCATCTTAAAAACTCTGGCCTATCAAAATTCAATTTCTTTCATGTCTTTGGACCATTTCATTATTTCTTTCCTGATCTGACAGTATTAGATCTATCAGGCAGTGATATTGTAAGCATTCCTGCAAACTTCAAAAGATTTCCTCGGTTGAGTAATCTTATACTGAATGATTGCGTGCAACTTAAAGAAATTAAAGAGTTTCCAGAGAGTCTACTAGTATTACGTGCTAATGGATGCATATCACTGGAAAGTTTACCAATACGATTTACTGAATTCCGTCCCCCATGGCTAAGTTTGATTAAATTGGCTAGATGCTATAGAGTGAATATGTGGAATTGGAATGTGATGCGAGATCTTCCGCTTCGCCGTCCTTATCGTCGGTTTCGAGTAAGTCCTTATATATATTTCTCTTTTCCTTATATATTAATTCGTTTTGTGTGGCTGATCGATTTTTGTGCGTATATGAATATAGTTGATATATATTATGATGTATTCATCCAACAGGACACTAACATGATATTTCCAGGAAATAAGATTCCAGATTGGTTCAGCAATTGCAGGGAGATCACTGCAAATGATCATCGGTGTGAATTTGATATTCAAGGGTATAATTCCTGTGCCCGTGCCCACACAGGAATTGCTTTGTGTGCTGTTATTGAACCCGTCGCGAGGTTTTGGAGCGTTGACACAATGATAGGATCAGTTGCCTATGACAGTAACCATCATGTAGGAAAATTTGATGAAATGGATTCAGATCATGTATGGTTGCAGTTCTTAACTGTAACAGATGTTAAGCGCAAACGAGGGATCAGTTTAAATCAGGCTGACAATCTGAGGATTATATTTGAAAGCGCTCCAAAGTCAGTGATCTTAAAAAGTTGCGGAGTTCATCCGATTGATTTTGGATTTGTTGGCCGTTATGATGATGATTGCGAGAATCCTGCTTCAACCTTGGACATCGAACTTTTTCTGTGCACTAGTGACATGTGCCATAATGTCTGATTATGGTTGACTTCAAATTTGTTTCAAACTCAAACTCAATATTAGGTGTGGGAGCAGCTTGATCTATAGATTAGTTGTACACCCTACATTTGCACACTGCTATCTATATCTTGATTCTACCTCTTTTATATTGAATTAAGCCAATAAATTAACTGAATTAAATTTTAATAAATATATTCTAAAATGCTAAGATATGAGCATGAAATTTTAAAAATACTAATACTAATAATTTTTAAAACAACTTTGAATATTGAGGCTGTCACTCAAGGTGTGGCTGCCACCACTCCAAGAGACAACCAAAATATATAGTCATATAGGCCACCATCAATTTATAAAAAAAAAAAAAAAAAAAAAAAAAAAAGCTATTATTTTTAATTATTTTACAATAAAAATAATTTTAAAATCTAACATAGTACTAACATCAAAACACATCATTTTGCAAATTTCTTTTGATAATATTTTTTTGTAAACCAAACATTTTTCTAAAAGATGACTCCAGTTTAAAAAGCATATATTGGACATGAAGGGAGTCATGTTTTCCTAAATCCCAGATCATACAACCGAACCTAAGGAAAATCAGCCCATTAGATCATATTAATGATACATAATATTTTAGAACACAATATTTTCAAAATATTTTATATGGAATTACCAATTAAGCACATCCAAAATAATAAATAACGAAGTTTTTATTGAAAATCAAGTTATAATTTATGCGGGCCTTCGTTAAAATATTGTTCACCATTAAGATGAACAGAAAAAAAAAATGACGTACGTGTTACGATCATAACGGTACTTGGATATTTTTTTTTGAAAAAACTCTTATGCCATTCCATTATAATAGAGATGAGATACAAGGAGGGGATTCCTCCATGGTTACAATTGAATCCGAGATGGTAAGAGCATCTTTTGCAAGTAAGTGGGCTACAACATTGCCATTTCTCCTAACATGAGAAACATCCCACTTTGCAAAACAATTAAGACACGACCTTGTTTCACTCATAAACATGCTTGAGCTACTCCAAATTTCCTTATCTTCACATAGTGCCTTTGTCACTTGCAGTGAGTCACCTTCTATAATAACCTGATGCAGACCAAGTTCCAAACCAAATTTCACAGCTTGTAGAGCTCCATATGCTTCAGCTAACAAAGGGTCAGGGAAAAATTGTTTTCTTTGCCGCATTGTGGCAATAATCTGGCCAGCACAATCCCTTATAACAACTCCAATTCCAATCTGTCCATTGGCTTTATCCACTGCCCCATCCCAATTGATTTTATACCAGGGTGATGGAGGAGCCTTCCAAACTGCCTCTGAGGAACAGCCTTGGCAGGCCCTGTTATTGCTTTGATGATTAGGTTCCCCTTCAGCCATCATGTCTAAAAGAACTCTGGCCTCTCTCACTATGGAGTTAGGATGAGTGAACTCCTTGTTAAAAACAAAGGTGTTTCTTCTCCACCACAATTTCCTTGCTACCACCACAAACTCATGCAATTCTTCTGAGTTTAAGGCTTTAGATAGTGACTCGAAGACCAGTAGCATAGGGGCTTGAGGTAGAGCACACTTTTGAAGCCTTTTGGAGCATTGGCTCCATACATCCATGGCTGCCTCACAGCTCCACAATGCATGAGTGACACTTTCAACTTCTCTGCAACAGATGGGGCATAGTGGGTCATTCACCACCCTCTTTTTGAAAAGGTTGGATTGAGTAGGGAGGGCCTCCAGGCAGGCTCTCCAAATAAAAACTTTATCCCCAGGTGTGACACTAAGTTGCCATATTTTGTTCCAAACCTCTTTAAAGTCATTGCTGGAAGAGGCTTGTCCTTGAGCTGTCACCTCTCTCGATTTCTCCATGTGGTATGCACTCCTTACTGAGAAAGAGCCATTGGTAGTTCCATGCCATATGATTTTGTCCATAGTATTCATAGTGCTGATAGGAGTTTTGAGAATTAAGCTTGCTTCCCCTTCCTCAAAAATTTCTTGCACTAAGTCTGTCTTCCACATTTTAGTCTCAGGATTAATCAGTTCTGCAACAGTTGCAGTGCTTCCTAGAACTCGAGTTGGACTTGTGACTCTACTGGGATTTGAGGGGTTTAGCCATTTGTCTCTCCAGATTAAAATGTTGGAGCCAGTACCCACCCTCCAAAAAGAGCCAGCCTCTACTACATGTCTGGCTGCAAGTAAGCTCCTCCAGATATAAGAGGGTTTGGAGCCCAGTTTAGCTACCTGAAAGTTTGAGTTAGGGAAATATTTAGCCTTTAAAATCTTAGCAGCAAGAGAGTTGGGGTCCTGAATTAATCTCCAACATTGCTTGGACAACATTGCCTTGTTGAAGCATTCAAGGTCCCTAAAACCCAAACCTCCAATTGACTTGGCTTGCCCCATCCTTTTCCAAGGAATCCAATGGATCTTATGCTCCTTTTCTTGCTGCCCCCACCAGAAATTTTGGATGGCTCTGTTTATAGAGTGTAGGAGGGTGATAGGTAGCTTGAAGACACTCATTGTATAGGTTGGGATGGCTTGGATCACTGCTTTTAGGTAGATTTCTTTCCCTGCCTGAGATAAAGTTTTAACTCTAAGATTGCTGAGCCTCATCCTTATATTATCTAAAATACCTTTGAAAGATTTGAACCTGTCTCGCCCCACCACAGAGGGCAATCCTAGGTACTTTTCATAGGGCATGGATGTCCTTATACCAGCAATAGACAGAATGTAGTCTTGAGTGGGTCTGGCAGTGTTTTTGCTGAAGATAATTGAGGTTTTTTCAAGATTAAGTCTCTGGCCTGATGCTAACTCATAGGTGTTTAAAAGGCTTATCAATCTTCCCCACTCCACTGCTGTTGCCTTGCAAAACAAAAGGCTGTCATCTGCAAAGAAGAGATGAGAGACCCTTAATTGACCTCTTGCAACTGGGATGCCATGAAGTAGTCTGCTTTCCTCAGCTTTGTATAGCAAGTTACTTAGAGCTTCTGCACACAGTATGAAGAGGTAGGGTGACAAAGGGTCACCTTGTCTGATGCCTCGAGAAGGGGTAAATTCTGGTTGGGGTTCACCATTCACAAGGAGAGCATATGAGACAGTTTCAATACACTTCATCACTAGTTCCACCCATTGACTGCAAAAACCCAGTTTGTAAAGGACAGCCCTTAAGAAACTCCACTCCACTCTGTCATAGGCCTTACTCATGTCTAACTTTAAAGCCATGTATCCTTCTCTTCCTGCCAATTTACATTTCATAGTATGCAAAGCCTCAAAGGCAACAATTATGTTATCAGAGATTAGCCTATTGGGGACAAAAGCTGATTGGGAGGGTGAGATAATACAGGGGAGCACCTTCTTTAGTCTATTAGCTATTACTTTAGAGATAAGCTTATAAAGAACATTACAAAGGGAAATGGGTCTAAAATCTGTCACCTTAGTAGGAGCTTTCTTCTTTGGGATGAGTGCAATGAACGTGCTATTAATATCCCCCAAGTTGCCATTTGAATTGAGAACATTCAGCACTGCCTCACACACCTGGGTTCCCACCACTGTCCAGTGCTTCTGATAAAAGGTTGCAGGAAAACCATCTGGTCCTGGTGAACTTAGGTCATTCATGTGAAAAATAGCTTCTTCAACTTCTATTTTTGAATAAGGTTTAGTCAACATTTCATTATGAAATCCAGTCACACGTGCCTCCAAGGATGCTATACATTCTGAGGGATTGGAGGGATTCGAGGTAGTGAACAAATCCTCAAAGTGATCCTGGAAAAGATTGCTGATCCCCTCTCTCGAGCTTATTTCTTGTCCATGGCTATCAAACAGTTTTTTAATGGCATTGGTTTTCCTCCTTTGAGAGGCACACTGGTGAAAGTATTTGGTATTCCTGTCTCCCTCATTCAACCATCTTTGCTTGGCCCTTTGCTTCCACTTGGTATTCTCAGCTTCAAGAAGTCTATCAACCCCTCTTTGCACTTGCTTTATCTCCTCAGTTAAAAGGCCTGTGTTTCTTTCCTACAAGTTAGATAGCTGGGCCATCTGTTTACTGATTTCTTGTTTTGAGCTGTTGAAAGTCTTCTTGCTCCACTGTAATAGCTTCTTTTTGCAGTTTTTAAGCCCCTCAGAAATGAACTGCATTTTATTTCCAGCCAGCCTGGGAATTCTCCATGCTTCTTGTATTGTCTCTAAACATTCATCCCTTAGTGTCCAGCTAGCCTCAAACCTGAAAGGCTTTGGGAGTCTGTTTGCAGCAGGTTGCTGCTGTTCCATGGCAATCCATATGGGGTTATGGTCTGAGGTAAGAGTAGGAAGAACAAAAACTTTCGAGTCAAAGTGCTTGTCTAGCCAGGCAGTGTTACAGAAGGCCCTGTCTAGCCTTTCTTTGGTGAAAGCTCCCCCTTGCCTACCATTGGACCAAGTGAATTTGTTACCATAGTAACCCATGTCACTGAGGCCACATCTATGAACAGCATCTCTAAAAGCCTCCACTTGGTTATGGGGTCTCAAAGGTCCACCACACTTCTCTCCATAGTTTAAAATCTCATTAAAATCGCCTACACACAACCATCCCATTGGTGCTGCTGGTGTCAATGCTTGTAGTAGCTGCCAACTTTCACACCTTTTTGCTGTGTTTGGGTTGCCATAGAACCCTGTTAAGTGCCAGGAGAGGTCTTCCCTCATGCCTTTGACCAACAGGGAGATATGGGAATGAGTAAATGACACAATCTCTGCCTCTATTTATGCTTTCCACAAGATGGCTAGGCCTCCACTAGGACCTTTTGAATCAACAACAAAACTATGCTCAAAATTCAGCCTCCTTTTAATTAACTCCACTTTTAGTCTTTTGCATTTTGTTTCCATCAAGAAAACAAAAGTTGGGGACTTGTTTTGCACCATAAGGTGCAAATTATTCACTGTCCGAGGGTTCCCAAGCCCTCGGCAGTTCCAGCTCAAGCAATTCATTGCTTAGGGTGGGGCTGTACACCAGCCACCACCACATCATTCCTGTTTGAAAGCTCCTCTATCTCCCCTTCAATTTTAATTTTTTTAGTGAACTGAATTGCTACCGCACCATTTGTCTGCACACCAACCCTTTTAGTGCCCCTTGTATGGCTTACCTTATCTTCCCTTAGGCCTGCTGAGGGGTTGGTACTGCCCTTGTCTCTAGCCTGCCTCTTCCAGCCAGCTTTCTTCTTGAATTTCTCCAGTGCTTGGACCTGGTTTGACACAAAGTGGGCCAAGGATGAGGCTTGGGCCTCAGGTCATGGCTGTTTCCAAGGCCCAGTGATTTTTGGTCATTGCCTTTACAGGTTGTGACAGGTACCAAGATGGGGCATTCTGACTTCGTGGTATTTTGCATGGGACATGCCCCTGCTGCAGTAAAGGAAGCCTCAGACTTACCCAAAATGGCCTCACTCTCACATTCCTTAAAAGGCCTCTGTGTTGCCTCTGCAGGTTGCATGGGATAAAGCATATTGTCTGGTTTCCTCTTTGGTTCTGCAATGTCAACTACAGTCTGAACCGTTTCCTGACAGTCCATCTTTGACTCAGGGCTCTGGTTTGGAAGTTCATCCCTGTCCTCCCTTCCCTTCCTCCATGACTGTTCCTCTACATGGTTGTTACACAGTCCTTCACCATATTTCTTCCTTGTATTATCACTCTCCCTGGTTGTTGGTGCTCGCATCCACACTCCATACTGCATCTTGCTACTGCTCGAAGATCCAACAGCACACTTTTGTTGAGCATGCTTAATCACTCCACATTTAAAACACAAGTTAGGCAGCCTTTCATACTTAAGGGGAACCCAGGTTTTCTTGCCTTCAAGAATTAGAAACACACCTCTGAGTAGAGCTTCTGAGATGTTCACTTCAACCCTTATCCTTAGGAACTTCCCCCATCCTATCCCCCTCTCATCTGCTTGGACTGTGATTACTCTCCCTAGGCTTTCACCAATCTGAAACCCCACCTCTTGTGTCATACTTGCTAGGGGCATGTTATAAGCTTGCACCCAAAATTCTTCTTTATTGAAAAGAACTTCGTTAATGGAACAGTTACCTTCAAAAACTTGCAGGCACAGCAGCCATCTATCAAAAGACCATGGCCTGCCACTCATGACATGCTGAAGGTCCTTTTCTTGGTTGAACTCGATAAGATATTTGTTGGTTCCAACTTCAGAGAAATGAAACCAACTCTCACATCTCCAAACTTTGGACATAGTTGTTTTGAAAGCTTCTTGATTAACTGGTCTCTCAGCTATGAGCATAGCCAATAAGCAGTACTTTCCATGCTGCCTAGCTTTAGCAGTCGAGTTGGGTGGCAGGATCATTACTCCTTTTTCCTTCTCAGTGAGGCTAAGGCCTTCCCATTGCTTTGCTAAATCTTCCTCCATTGAAACCACTCCAAACCAGCTGAGCTAGTTTAAGGGACCCCACTCTCCTATAGAGAGAAAACACCTCACCCAGCAGGAGAGGACTCTACAGTTTTTTAGAAAAGGATCCAACGGTACTTGGATATTGTTAGAGATCAAGATAACAAATTGCTGTATATATTTGTGGACTATAAAATAATTTTGATATTTGTGAAATTTTATCATAAAAAGAATGTAATTTGAGGAAGTATGTAACATCTCGTTCTTCGAGGTCCGGAGAGTCAACTCCTGTCACCTGATAATCAACTCCAACATTTCTAATATATTTTCTAAATCCAAATCAATTCTTCTATAGACTCCAAATCACAATAGAAAATACTTCCATTTTAATTGACCACACATATTCATATTATAATTCTCCATACAGAAACAAAAATAGCATAGATCAACTTCTCAACATGTCTAAAATAGCATCACTAATTAAATTAAAGTTTACATGTCTCCATAAACCATCTACTAAAAATGAACTCATCCAACATCAACAATACCCCAAGGTACTCAATCACTATCCACAGCTAATTTTGCCCACGCATTCTATCACTCATCCTCAGTTGAACATCAAAATCATCCGAAATATAGTGAAGGTAAGGGAGTGAGTTATTAACAACTCAGTAACCAAAACACATTTACTAGTATGTGAATATGAGTATTTATAATGTTCAAAATATGGAACAAAATATTTGCTTTCAGAATGCAGAATCAAAACTTGTTACAAAACATAAGACAGAAACTTTTAGAAAACAAACTTATTCCAAAAAGAATCATTTGGCATATCCAAACTGAAACATTATATTCATATCAGCTCATAGCATCACATCGTGATAAATACCATGTTTAAACCCCATGGTAGCGCTATAAACCACCATTATACCCGTGGCAAAGCCATATTTCACTGTTATACCCATGGCGGGACCATATGCTACTATTATATCCATGGTGGGGCCGTATGCCACTATTATACCCATGGCAAAGCCGTAACGAAAACCGAATATAGCATCAAAATTAGACTTTAATCAGAATACATATTCAGAATCCCATGCTAAGGCTTTTAGATGCCACAACATATCAAACATAGTATGGAACAAATTTAGATCATTTCACATGTTCAAAGATAACAGAATCAGAGCATCTTTATTTAATCAAAACAAAAATTTTAAAATCTCATATTTGCTCTTTCTCAGTTCAGAAAATAGAATATACAAAATTAGCTCATGTTTACACCAGTCATGATAGAAAATTCTTTCTCATTACATATTTCATGAATATGCATAACACATCTGAGGTCGTTTTCAAATATATTTTCATAACACAAAAACATGCATATTTTTCCAAAAATCAACCTCATTCATTTTTTTTTTTTTTTGTGCAAAACTAGTAATTGAACCCTGCTTACCTAACTCTTGCAGAGAGTTACTTAAGCTTTGGACCTGAGCTCTATCAATGTCACAACCTAAACAGAAAATTATTCACTAACATGTTAATAACTCATATCTGCTCATCAACTTAACTAACAAAATTCCACCATTCTAGGGATGGAATAAAGCAAGCCTACAAGCAAAAGCATTTAGAAACAGTCCAACGCTAACACATTCCTCATGATAACCAACACCAAACCAACATCAAAATACATCTCCAAAACCAACAACAGGAATTTCCACCACTAAAACATAACTCAAAACAGCCACGTCAATTCCAACCTTCAATATAAAACTCCAACACAGCCACCATATATTTTTAATCATCCAACACTTCAATCCCGGGCATCTACACCACTCATAACACATCCAACATAACCAGCCCAAACACACACACACACACATTGCACAAACAGCCAATAAACCACCTCGAACAGGCACCAATCAACTCCATTCGCCACACGTCAACCCAATTCACCACACTTTTAACATTTCAAAGGGCACAACACAACCAACATAAAAACATGTGCCCCGGACAGCCATGTAAAATCATTAATTAAAATTAATCCCAGCAACTAAAATTCATTGATATAGTCCACGTAACAAAGTCGATCATAAATCTAAAATTCTGAAAATCTTACCTAAGTTCGGGTGCGTGGCTCGTGAAAATTAAAGAGCGAAAACAACACTGTTTGGGCGTTAGCTAGCTATGACCTGTGATTTAAAATAGTGACGTTAAAATTAAACTCAAGCATGTGTAATGTACGCTTGTGGCTCATCTTGAGGCAAGGCCTTACTTACGTCGGTGAGGGAATTTTTGTAGTTCCAAACAGCGGTGATTTTTCTGCAGTGGGAGAGGAAAAATAATCTGTGCAAAGTTTCTATGAGTATTAAACTAGTGAGAGTGTACAGAGTGAGAATAAATACTATCAAAATTACCCAAAGATCAAAGTGGCTCACCACTGTAGGACAAAATAGCAGGACCAAAGAACCTCAAAATTTAGTGGTGTCGCACGGCTTGCAATGGGGAAAGAAAATCTGAAAATTTCATACCAAGCTGAAACTATATATTTCAGGTGAATAGTAAAACCAATGGGCTAACAGAGGGAAATGGCTTACCGGCGAGAAGAGAGTCCACTCGCAACGACGTTGAACGCTGTGATGGCACGACACAAGTCTGTAAGAAAGCTTGTGAGTTTCTTGTGTACGAGTGTGTGTGAATGGAAAATCTGTGAGGGTGAGTGAAGTGCAAAATACAGAGAGAAAGAGAATGCACATGTCACGGTCCACAAATGGAATGGTTGGGCCAGGCTTGGGCCAAGTCTAACAGAACTTGATTTATTTGGGCCGCAGGGTATCTGGGCCGTTAGTCTGTTTACTTTCTTTTGTTAAGTCTGCTAGTTATTAGTCGTGGATCGTGTTTGAGCAAGACTGAGGCCTTTTTTCTGTGAAAGATTTTAGCATATAAGATTGAGTTTTGCTACGTACAAGTAAAGTCACGTACTAATTTACATACCAATACTAATTTCTTTATATTCAAAATTTAAATTAGTACCGTTTTCAATAAAATCTATTTTTTAACTAATCACATTAGATTAATACACATATTACTTACAACTAGATTTTTCCTATAAAATTACTGTATCACCTGAAAAGAATCATCCAAAACTTAATAAAATTTCTATTTTCCTTTCTTCTTCATTTATTCTGTGGAGGGGTGCTCCTTCAAAGTGAGCAAATTCTATGTATATCTCATTAAGCAATTTGAGGTGTGTTACATAATAAAGGCATACGGGCGTCGTTGAGGGCCACATGCGACGGCACCTCGTTGGTGGTTTTGTGCAACGGGGAGGAGTGAGGTAGGTCATGTTCTGCAAGTGGGAGATTTTGTGAGGATGGGGATGCACACTACAACGAGAAAGTGATAAGAAGTAGAGAGGGAGAGATCTGAGTGATGAAACCAAACAAAAAGAGGAGTCAAAACTGTAAGATTGTGGAGAGTTAGAAATCATAGTGGAGGGATTTTCAGGATTTCAGAAACTAGGGAAGAAAACCATCGGGAAGGGAAAACTGCAAGTGGAAGGTGAAGACAACTTACAAAAGGAGAAGACCTACAGCTGCGACTCCGTGGAAAAAAACATGATGTAGCTGAGTTGGGCCGTGGGGGGCTGAAGATGGCGTGGCTGGGACTCCAACAACAACAGAAGATGCGGACATCGTGCGGAAAGAAGAGCACCGTGAGCCTGCTGCTCTAGACGGCCAAACGACGGCCTCCATGCGGTGGTGAAGCTGAGATAGAGAGAGAGTGAACCGAGAGATCGAAACGAGTGGGCATGGCGTAAGGGGAAAGGGACGCTCACCAAGAAATATAGCTGTACGCGGCAGTAGCTGGGAGTGACGGAAGAGATGGCGCTCGGAGAGGTTGACCGTGGAAGAATAACGGTGGCATGACTGGGATACACAGCAAGGGACCAGAGCGATAAGAAAGAGCTTACGTGTATTTATAATTGAGTTAGGACTGTTCACCTGGTTCCATTCGACCCGATATCCACTATTCCGGCCCGACCCGAAATGGCACCTTCCGATTGGGCTTCGGTTCCGAATTTTCAAGTTCCGTAAGCTGCCGGGTCCGGGTATTCCGTTCCGAATTTCCTCCTCAACTTTCTCACTTCTCAAACAGAAAATGTCCGATCCATCTCCAAGCCCATCCAGGCCTCTCATCGATCACGCTAACCGGCGCGGCGTCGATCTCGTCCGCATCCATCCCACCAAGCCCATCACTGAACAGGGACCCTTCGATTGCATCAGCCACAAGAAGTATGGACACGATTGGAATCAGCAGCTGCACCGTAGCACCAGTTCTCGGTCGAACACCCAACCGTCGTCGTAATCGATCCGTCGGAGGCCATCGAGAAGCTCCACAACCGGGTCTCCATGCTTGAGGTGGTGTACAAGTTGGAAACTCTATTGGCTCCGAATGCGATTCAGGAGCTGGGGCTGAGGTCGCCGGTGATGGCGAAGCAGGTGTCGGCGGACGGCAGCATGAATTCGCACGAGATGTGCTTGGTTAAATCCAAACGGGTTAACGGTTATTAACCGACCCGTATCGAAATAATCCAAAAATGTTCCGGTTCCGTTTGTGTCTGTTTCGGGTCAGTTAAATCGGGTCGATTTATTCGGAACTTCCGGGTCGGGTCGGCTAAGCGGTCCAAATGTACAGCCCTAAAATGAGTAATACTACATGTACGTACAGTTTTACTTTACGTACAATTTTATTTATATTTTTACTTACAAAACTCATTTTATTAGTTTTTGTTTTAAATTTAAAATTTAAAATTCAAATTTCAAGATTTTCAACGTATCAATTGCTGATATGTAGATAAGTAAGTTTTTCTTGAGTATATTTAACATTTCCTTTACAAATTTATTTTATGTTTTATTTTTTTTTTAAACCAAACATTTTTTTAAAAGAAGACAGTCATTTTATAAGCATGAATGGAGTCGTGTCTCCCTAAACATCAATTGTTAAAAGGAAACAACCAAAAACAGAGGAAGAAAAATGCTTCACCTACAAGAAATCTGCTAATTAGGTAATGATACATAATCAAGATTGTAAAAGTAGCATTAGGGCTGTTCATCCGGGTTTCGGACCGGGTATCCGGATATACCCGGCCCGGAACTCGGATTTCAAACCTGGGCCGGTTTCCGGCCCAATATACGCGGGTTGCAACTTGGGCTGGAACTCGGGTGAATCCGGATTTTTTGAAACCCGGAATCCGGGTTCCGGACTATACCCGTGTTAGTTTTTTTTTTTTTAAAACAAAAACCCATACTACTTAGTTTCTTTCAAGAAGCATTTTTCTTTTAAATCTAAGAGCCTATATTATTTAGTTTCTTTCAAGAAAAAATGTTGTAAAGCATATTCTTTCATATATAAAACTAATTGCCTTTTTAACTAAATGCATCTAAAAAAACATAATACAATCACTACATATTTCATTATTTGGTATTTATACATTACAAAACACAAATTACAAAATATGAAATTACATATCAAAAGTGGATTACATAGAGCCACCAATACATAATATGTTTGCTTCATGCAATCAATGCATTCCTTCACAATTGAATTTAGTTTCTGATGAATTTCCTGTCTCAGAACAGCCATTGTTGGTTATCTGCAAGATGTATTCAACAGAAAGGTTTGTGATTATCTGCATGTAGGTACATGTTGAAACAAAATCAATATATCATATGAATTATTAAAAGTTATTAATTGGCCTGCTGATATTTTAAGTAAAGATATCAAACATAATCTTATGACTTAAAGCTACATTAATTAACCAAAAAGTAAAGGTGAAAACTGTCACTCTGTGGCATTAGTTGAATCTGGGACTACATGACAATACCTTCATTAAAGAAATAACAAGGAAACAAAAGAAAAAGGTAGAAATTAATATCCTACCATAACTGATAGGGGTGAAAACTCTTTTATCTTTTTCTTTTTGGTTACCATATCATGAAAATTTCTTGAATCTTTTGATTGATAAGCACTGTTAAGTTCAAGTCTATTCCCCTGTTCTTGTATGATCTCTACCGTTTTGTAAGATGCAGAAATACTTATTCTGACTGCTCATCCTTATTCTTCATGATGCTACAGCTACCAATGCTCTAAATGATTCCAAACATCAGTCGCAACACACTTTATGAATGTCAATTTTTATCCTATATAGGATTTTTTGTTACTTGGACTTCATGAGACATTGTTTTCATCAAGATTATTCATTTATATCTATACAGTTTAGAATCCTAGACCATAGAAAATTCAACAGCATAAGAATTTTCAATTTATTGTTCTTAGTTTACACTTTATTAATGATGAAATAAGCCACTGCTCTTGGTAAAAAACAAAATGTGTTGCCTGAGTATGCAGTGCATAAACGAGTAACACTAATCAAGAAAATGAAAGAAGTGTAAACAAGCCCATAAAAGAACAGAAAAAACAAAATGAGTACGCCTCCAAAGATAAAGGGTTTTGGGGAACAACACCCATCCCATGATCTCCCATATTTTGCATCCAACACAATTCTCCAAAAATTCTCTTATTTGCCTAATGCCAAATTCCTTTTTCCAAGGGGCCTCTGTTAAACCGTAATAAACTTCAGACCCCAAAAAAAACCCCCCACGTTTAAAAACAAAAAGATCAAATCTTGCAAAAGACTATTTTTTCACAACCCAAAAAATAGCATATGTAACAAAATAGAGAGAAAGACGGAGAAAAAACAGCAGATCTAGCAAAATAAACCACATCAGATCTGTTCAAAGGCATTGATCATAGTACACTTAGCTATTGGTTCCCAAGTCAGCCACACATTTTCTTCTGAAGATCCACATTAAAGTTCAATGCATCTAGCTACTTTGAACTAAAACAAAGATTCTTACATTCAAACATTCACATCAAAATAGACCAAAATCAACAAAGTAATAAAAGAGCCCTCAAAGATCTAAAGAAGGATGCAACAGATTTGACCTGAACAAAAGCTACACAAGCCGCAATAGAGAACCAAAACTACACAGACCCAAATCGGAATAACGCACTATACGCTTTATTTCAATTTACTGAGTACCTTCAACCCAACAATAAAGAACCATAACTAAAAAGATGCAGGAATAATATAAGAAAAAAAATTAGTGAAGACTGTCGAGAAATTTCGGCAAGAAAATAGTTAGAGGAAGGTAAAATACTCACCCCATGGTGGCTGAGTGGCAGTTTCCTCGACTATAGCAAAGGGATCGAGAGCTGGAAGCAGAGAGGAAGTGCCGACTGGTGAAACCCTAATCCTGAAATTCGTTGTGCGTGAGAACAAATCTACATAAAAATACTCAAACATTCAAACAAAACTACATAAAAATACTCAAACATTCAAACATTCTCATAAAAAAAAACCCCAAAATCAACAAATAGAGAACACAACAGCGCTAGCGCTTGAAGAGAGAGAGAGAGAGAGAGAGAGAGAGAGAGAGAGAGGAAACTGGGGGAGGGAGGCGAAGGAGGTCGCATGGCAAGAGCAAAGACTGAGAGAGGGGGGGGGAAATCTGAAATGGGGGGGGGCACACGGCTAGGGTTTTGCTTCTTTAGTTTATAACACCCGAGTACCGGGTTTTAAACCAGGATCCGGATTTAAAATCCGGTACCCGGATCGGTTTAAACCGATTTTTCGAATCTAGATGCCGGCCCAGATTTGACCCGGGCTGAAAACCGGAACCGTATACCGGATTCCGAGCCGGGCCGGATAAAATCTGACCAGGTTGAACAACCCTAAGTAGTATTGCTTTCATTGAACAATATCTCAAACTCAATTAAAGAGAACGTCATACCAACTATGTATGTACCTGATATTGTTGATTCCATGAACGATAGAGGGATCCTATTGACCCAAATGGGAAAACCAAAAGCCAATAATGCCGGATAGAACAAGAAATCCAGCTGTTTATAGAACAAGAAAATAGTCTCTGCCTTCCCATTGAACATCACTTAATCAAAATGAAGAACTGCGCTCCAAAAAACTTCCCTCCATTTGTGTAGTACTTCCACTAGCATTTCTGTCATAAGGAATAAGTTCATTCAATTCATGACCACAGTTGCTGACTCTCCCAGAAACAGAAACAGAAACAGAGAGAGAGAGAGAGAGAGAGAGAGAGAGAGAGAGAGAGAGAGAGAGATAAAATCAACTGCCATTTCAAAAAGATATCTTGATGGTTTGACGATTCCACCGATTCCACTAACATCTTGAAGTATCTGGATTTTTCTTTGCCTGAATGGAGCAAGGTGATCAGCTAGCTAACCCGAGGATACTCTATTTGCCTGCTTTGCAAATCAGAGGCACCCTTGAAGTGGACAACACCAGACACTCTTGCATTTCAAAAATCTTATTATGGACTTGGTACCTCTTCCACTTCACCCCCAAACTTCATATAATGGACTTCTTCCCCACGAGACTTCTTCAATGCAACTTGAGCATGGAAGAATGATTCTGCAACTTCATTGTCGTCAGGAAGTTCCCTCCTCAAGATCTCATAATCCTTCACAGCATCAGCCCATATTTCCAACTGCAATCCACAGTAACTAATGGCACAAACCATACAAATTCTAAAAATTTTGAAAGAATATAAATTGAACGTAAAGTTGAGTCAATTACCTTGCTGTTTGACGCTACCTTTTGAAAAAGTGCTTTTAGCTCACGTTGAAGATAAGCTAGACCATCATCTAGAATAAATATTAAAAAATTAAGTTAAATAGATAATAAATTAATATAAACAAGATTTTAAAGTTTCCAGTAATTTATATAAAAATTTACCTTCAAGGTCAATTGACTATACACATTCATCCAACTCACAGATGTCGACTGATTTGATCCTTTGCCAATTTTGGCTGGTGCAAATGAGGACTAAGACTATGAACTCAGAAAATGATCCAAGATACGTCCTCCAATACTAAATGTAGACTCTGATACAACAGTAAAAATATGGGTGTCTAACACATCACGTGCTACCTCAGCAAAAAAGGATAATTGACGGCATTAACACTTCACCAATCTAAAATATTAAAACCAGGTGAGTTTTTAACACACCCCTCAGACAAATACCTCTCTAGCCTCGATCTAAACTCCATAAAATCCTGCTCCTCAAGATATTTGTCTAACATGACATCAAATCTATGTAGAGGTAGTGTTGATTCATTACCAATGTTTGTAGATGTGGTGTTTGGCCTCCCTTAGTCTCTATCCTATCCACCAACTCGTGCCCTCGGTAATTTTTTTAACCAAAACTTCATTATCATTATTTTTGTATTGTGGCACAGAAGCAATTCACACATAATAAAAATTTAGTGGTAGGCACGGCACATTAAGTTGTTTTGCATCATAGTTCACAAGTTATTGTGGACTATATATACTTCCCTCTGCATCCTTCTTAATATTAGATATTTGACTTTTTTGAACTCTTTTAATTCTAAGAGGAGAAGTTTCACATTCATTATGGAGGTGGTGCATCATGGATGAAGTGTTTCTTGTAGTAGTAATTGAATAGCTTAGCGCAATAATTGCGCTGGGCTTTCAGATTACCATGGTCAATAAGTTTCACTTTAGTAAAGTGTTTACATACCACAATTGATTGCTAGATGTTTTTTTTGGATTTCTTGAATAAAACTGAGACAAAATGGGTAGGGTTTTGTATATTTGTGGATAAAGGGGTTGGAAAACTCTCAAACTTTTCAATTTTCACAAGAAGAGAAGAAGAGTCACCACCAAACCCTTGAATTATACCAACATTACAACTCAAAATATATTCTTTCATCTTTTATTGAGTAATAAAGACTAATAAATACACTAGAATAAATAATATAAAATATTTAAAATGATGATTTTGGTGACTTGCTGCAACGAAGTTACAATTCCATATTAAAATTTTTTGTTTCATTATTGACATAATATATAAAATAATGGAACAGAGGTGGAAAATGGAGGCCATAAAGACGTGTGAACTCACAAATCATGTTTACGGGTCATGTTAAGACATGTACATCGTACTATATGGATCAAATAGAACACAACCCGTTAGGGCTATCATGTCAAAATCTCAAACCTTAACATTATTCATTAACATAACGGATTAACATGACCTGTTTTGACCCGTTAGTGAATACGAAATAGATTGACTCGAGCCATTTATGTTAATGAGTTGAACAAACCCGTTTGACCTAATTGATTTTATATAAATATTAAAATATAAACAGTATCTATAAAAAATAAAAAAAAACTAACTATAAGTCAAAAATTACATTCTAAATAATAAAAATACTTTAGGGAACTATTTCCATAAAGCTTCTTATAAGAAAAATCAACAAAATGAAATTTGTAACGAGAATCCATATAACTGCTATAGCCAACAACACATTAAACTCAAACTAATATTTCTCAAATTTAGCAAGCATTTGACAAGACATTTTCTTTATGTAATCATCTTCACTTTCAGATTACTCTTTTAATGTCAATTAAATAAAAAATACTACTAGAAAGTACAAATTGGTTGCAGGATATTTGGTTCCAAAAAAGTCACAAGTGGTATCATAAAATACTCCTAATAAACTGTTAATCTTCTCCACTTGTTCCCACTCAGATGTTGGTGGATAATGCTTAAAATTGGAATCAGTCAACTCCAAATGGCTAAAGGCACTACGATAGAAAAGAGCACTCTCAAGTATAAGAAAAGTAGAATTCCATCTGGTGGGGACATTCTGTCTCAACCCTTTCCAAGTCTAGCATGTTGAAGTCAATCAAATCATCATTTTTGCCTGCTGCTTGAGTTATTTGACAACAAACAACAAGCAAATATGTTAACAATGTTAACAACAAACAAGGTTGTCTATGAAACTATAAAATGCATACCACTTAAAAAGACAAATGAAATGGCAGGATGAAGAATAAAAGATTAAATCAATGCATGCACCAATAAGCATTAACATAACATATTGTATGTTGTTAATCTCACAAATTCATTAATTAGTGGTGGTGATTACTATATATCTAAGTGTTGGACTGAAAATCGTGAACTTAAACAGATTAATTAGGACTAGGACACTTGAAATTTGACTTTAAGAGCTGCATTTGGTTCCCAAACTCAGCTGAGCTCAGTCTAATTTTAAACTGAGTCTAACATACAAACACCAAATTCTCAAATTACTAAACTCATCCCAACTCAAAACATTCTTTACACGAGAAGCCTACAATATTTTTCAACTTAAAGTATCTTTATACGTGAGACCCACAACCTTTTTCAATTTCTTATAAAAATTAATAAACTCATCTTAACATTTAAACACACTTTAAACTCAGTTTAGATGAGCTCTACATAACTTCCTCCACTACTTAACTCACTACTATTAATAAAAAATTGAGGTAAGCTTAGTTCAACTCAACATTTTTCTCCTCTGCAACTAGTGCTTACCTATTGACTGGTTATTATCTCCATATTTTTGTTAACTAATATATATGAGGTATGCATGCATTGAATGGGTTAATTAGACCCTCATAAACTTAATTTGGGCTTAAAGATCAGTTTCATGGGACCTTAATATTATATATAAATAAATATAATATATATATATTTATATATGATTTTGGCTCTACCCATGCATGATAGTTCAGAATTCATTTCAAATAAATAAGCAAAATCAAATGGGTAGTAATTAGGGCCTAGTTAGCTAATCCTCCACTACTCATGATGTTCGGCACACTAAAATAATTAAGTTACATTTTCTGGTTGTATTAAGAATCTGAAAAGCACATTTTCCACTAATATGTGAGAGTTTTCTCAGAGAGATAGCACTACAAGAAAAACGAGTTTTTGTGACTAATTTATTGCAATGAAAAGACTATTCGCAACCAATGATTAGCATACACATGCGCACACATGGGATTGTATTTGCCCTCAAATACAATAAATAGAGTTTTAATTTACAGATCAAAAAGCTTATCAACATACACATGCACACAGATGAGAAGCCTAACAACTCAGCATGCATAATCAAACTTGACAGTGGAGCATAATCTAGCTGGGAATTTCTACAAGGGCCCATGTCTATGTTGTTTCTTAGTTTAATTTGTCTAATTCCCTTGTGCTTCCTCTTGTGATTCTGCAGCTAGCCCTAGGGGTTAACATGCTAAATTAAACTTGATCATGTATATATATATATACATATATTGCAACTTAATTAGCTATATACAGAAAAATGTGACTCTGCAAGTTGCCAACGGTGGCTAATCTGTTACGATGTTACCTTTGTGTGAAGATTCCTGGGTTGAGGCTTTGAGCCGGTTAAAGATCTCTAGATGAAGAGAGAGGGGGAGACCAATGGCCTGGGATGCCGTGAAGAGCTCTATGCCTCTATGTGAGGAGTACGCCGATGGCTTGGGCAACCGTGAGAGTCTGAGACAAAGAGAGCTCTGGGCTGGGGCTACACCGTTGTGTGGGTTATAGAGGTACTCGTGAGTCATGACTATGTACTGTGTGGGTGTGGAGTAACAAGCGTGGGTTACAGACTTGTGAGTCATTACTCTGTACCGTGGGCATGGGGCCATGGGCGATGGGCGATAGGCGAGGGTTACTGGTTGAAGAGAGGGGAGACATGAGACTTGAGTAGTTGAGTGAATGAAAATTGATAAGTTAGGTCTAAGGGTATAAATTATAAATTTAACTTTCTTAACGGGTCACAACAGGTTGACCCGTTAGTGACCTGTTAAGTAGTCGTGTCTTAACGGGTCAACCCGTTGAAACTAAACACAAACTCATTTTTATCGTATCGTGTTCATATTGGATTAATGGATCGTGTCACATATTATCATTCATAACCCCTTGTCAAGCGATGGTGTACACAGAGAATTTAAAATTTCCACAAGTTCTGGCCATGTGGACCTGGAAAAGAGTTCTTCATCTATGCCCATTAGAGGAGGGGCTACTACGTCTGAGTTCTGGCAGGTTTGTATTCATCTTTATTATTATTATTGTTATTATTGTTATTATTATTGCCATTGTCGTTGTTGTTATTATTATTATTATTATTATTATTATTATTATTATTATTGTTATGCTTGTTATTGTTATTGTTGTAATTATTATTATTGTTATTATTATTATAATTGTTAATGTTGCCAACTAACATTCAAATGTCCTTAATTAGGGCAACGATGGCTTTTACTGCTTTAGCTCATGGGACTTGAACCATCATATATTGTTAATTTGTTACTATTAGAACTGCAATTTCAGTCTGTCCAATGCCACTGGCCCACTAGTTTATGGCTTAAACTGTTCTGGGAAAAAGAAAAAAAAAAAGAAAGATTACAATAAGATCATGTTTGTCTGTCAAGTCACACAGGGCATGTGGTTTTGCACATGAGTATTCTAGAACCCTAACATGCAATTAGTTTTGAATCTTTGATGTCTTTTTGCCTAATTCGAGGTATGGTGCCAATTATGTGTTGCACTATTGTAGAGGTAAGAGGTAGTAGAAGGTGAGAACTCAAGAGAGTTTTATTTCCAAATATAAAAATATAAATAAAATAAAATATTTAAAAATAGTTTTTAAAAAAATGTTAAAAAGATTCACATGAGAATTGAGATCATCCACCTCTTGTGGTTGCCGAGAGCCACCTTTAAACTCACTCCTCGACATTGAGACATTGTGATGGTGGCTTGCGAGCCACTGCACATTGACTTGGTGACCAAAGGGTAGCCTTAGTTTTTTGTTTTAGTTATTTCTTAAACCCCATAAAAATATTCTTCTAATTTTCTTCCATTCAAACACTATAAACAAAATAGACTCAAATCAATAAATAGAGAACGACATAAACCCAAATCAAGAGAGAGATATTGATCAATGAAACGAAGAGAAGCTAATTTTGTTTCTTGACATCAACGATAGAGATGTTGTTCATATAATTGGCAAAAGCCACAAAATGACGAAGTTCCAATTAGCAAAGAAGACTAGTCTAGCATATGACCCGAACCAAGGAATCCCTTAGATATGATGCAAAATGGATCTTGTTCTATCGTTGATCAGAGATTTCTCTATGAACAATATGAATCGGAGTTTGAAGAAGGGGAATGAGAAGGAGTCCTCGAACGGCAACAGATAGAGGCCTTAGCTGGTGATTTGGGCTGTTTCCCTCTCGATGGTGAAGCTTATCCCCCATCATCTCACTGGCCGACCTTGACCCCCCAACTCCCACGTACGGACACATGGAAACCGAGGCATTGGGATGATAACAACACGGGTCACACATCCCATCGCCACGTGTTAAGTGTGTGTACATGGACATGTGTACAACCAAAACGCAACAGAATAACTAAGGTCAGTCGACTAAGTACCAGAATTGTTTAAATACAAGTTCGCTTAAACATAAGCATACAAAAAATATTACAATTAACCAGTATAAAAACAATACAAATAAAAAAACAATAGCCAAAAGTGGGAAATAAAAATCAACCCACGAGAGAATGATCCCCAATCACTCCTCCGGCAGAGCCACCTCCTTAGGCCCAATCTCCTTACCTGCACCAAAATCTACGGTACTGCAGGTAAGTAATAACTCAAATAAACCACAAGATAAATAAATACATTCATGTAATAACAAATGCATGCTCATGATGCCATATGCATGAGACCCAAGAATCATCATTTTCCAAAATGAATAATTTTCTACGCACGCCAAAAATCCCATTTGGCCCATAAATCCAGTTTATTAAAAACATATCCGCAATTTTTTTAGAAAATAGCTCAACATAAAATCCATTAATCAAATCTCGTCATTTTCCCAGAAAATGGCCGACATAGAAAAATCCATCATTTTCCCAGATAATATTCCGCATATTCCAAATCAAAACTCGTCATTTTCCTAGAAAATGACCTATTATTCAATTATCAAAACTAATTATCTAATTTTATTGTATGCACCATGATTTTCCCTAGGGATCATCCACACACCCTGGCTCTCAATGCCACACCGCATGTAACGACCACGCATGTGACATCATAACGAGTGATACTCAGCTCGGCGCCCAGTGTGTACAATAACCAGGCATCCTCTAGCCCCCGCGAGCAGAGGGGCCATTGAGTCGGCACGATAATGTTACTGTATCATCCGAGCCTATTGTCTCCCAGAGACAATTTAGGAGACGTCACTTAGTATATTCTGCTCCTGAGTGACCAGAGGAGCTCTACCGAGATAATGTCCAATCTCAACTTAGAGTCGTGATACACACACCTATAGGTGAGTTCGGTCTGGTCCGGGGAGGTTTTGTGGACCGGACCGGACCGGACCTATTGGGAAAACCCTGGACCGGACCGAACTCCCTCAGGATCGGTTCGGTCCGGTCCTATTTGGTCCGGTCAGTCCATTCGGTCCACGGTTGACTTTTTTTTTTTTTTTTTTTTTTATCTAATGACATTTTGTTTAATACTTATGTAATTATATTGTGATATATTTAATATATAGACATATAGTATACTATTATATATATATTAGTAATATGCTAATACTATTAGTCTATTAGTAATAATACTATAACTAATAACTATATGTAATAATAGTAATAGTAATAACTATATATGTAACTATATTTAATACTAGTAACTAATACTATTAGTCTATTAGTACTACTAACTATACTAGTACTAATAACTATACTAGTACTAATACTATAACTAATAACTATATGTAATGATAGTAATACTATATGCAATACTATATTAAATAATAGTAATACTCTTATTACTAATACTCTATATAGTTATAGTGATTTAATACTAACATATTACATATTAAGCTAATTATATTAATACTATTATAAATTTACAAATATATGATATATTATAATTTATACTATAACTTTTATAATATGTTAATACATTAATATATATACTAGTACTATATATATTTTTTTGATAGGTTATACTAGTACTATATATTATAGTTAATAGTTATACATTAAAGACTATAGTAATACATTGATACTAAATATATAGTTATAGACTTATAATGATTTAGTTATAGACTTATAATTATAACTATACTAAATATATAGTTATAGACTTAGTATTAGGTTATTAGTAATTCAATTTGGATACATTATATTAGTAATATTAGTTATGTTGAATCAGTTAGTTAGTATAACTATATTCTACATTATTAGTATTAATATAAATATTAGTATTAGTTATAACTATATATCCTATATTAGAATTGAGTCTTAGACTATATAATAGACTAATAGTATTAGTACAACTATATAAGTATATTGTATAGTTATATATTAGTTTTAATTATAGTGATTAGTATAACTATATAATAGTAGACTATTAGTATAACTATATATTAGTATTAGTTATACTGTTATGGTGATTTAGTATATTATAATTTATATATTATATTTATACTATAACTCTTATAATATATTAATATATACTAGTACTATATATTAAATAATATAATAATACATTCATACTAAATATATGTAGTTATATTTCTAGTGATTTAGTTATTAACTTATTATGATTAGTATAACTATATAAATTATAATAGGTTTAGACCATTAATATAGCTATGTATTAATAATATTAGTTATGGTGAAATAGTACTTTAGTATAACTATATAAGTATTAACTATAATGATTTATATATATTAATTAAATATAAGTATAGTGATAATTAAATTATATTAATTAAAGTGATAAATATATTATATAGCTATACATAGTATTAATTATAGTGATTAGAATAACTATATAAATTATATAATAGTATTAATAATAGACTATTAGTATAGGTCACTATTGCTATTGTTGAAGTATAAGTTATAGTGATTTAGTATAACTATATTAGTATAAGTATAACTATAGTCTATATTAGACTATTAATATTTTTTTTATATCATATATAATTATATAATTAATTATATACAACTATTATATAAATAATATATATTTTTTTAATTTTCTATACGGTCCGGTCTGGGGGGTTTTCCGGACCGATCTCAATTCGGTCCGGTCCAGTCCAAATAGGACCGGTCCGGTCGGTTTATCTGATTTGAACCATCCGATTTTCAGCCCTACACACACCCAAAAATTCATTTTACACATGAAAACTTAGTTTCCATTTTCAACACATGAACATGCATGTAATATGCGAAAACCTAAAATAAATACGCATCTGACCCCCGAACTCCTCGTACTCAGTCCGGCACAATAAACCAATATCACAAAATAATTATTAAAGCAAAAATATATTTAAATTTCAAAATTATTTGAAAAATACTTGCAACGCTGTTAAAGATAATAATTTTGAAACATCAAATACCTGATTAATTCCAAAAACTAGTTTGAAAATAACTCACTAAAAATTTACAATATTTTGGACTAAAATAGTTTTCGAAAACAATATGATTTTGAGTAATATTTTTGAGAAACAGAAGGGCTGATTTTACTGAAATAAAATAAAAGATGATGGCTGGAAGCTGGAAAATGTGAGACTCACGGCTGAAACACAACCGACCAAGATAGAAAATGAGATTCACGGACTTAGGCCAACAACAGGGGGGCACGGCAAGAACCCAAAAATCAAGCAAACCCAATATGATGCTCACGGCTTGGGTGAAAACAGGGGCACTAAAAGCACTAGAATTTGAAGAAGGAAGAGTGGAGATGAAGATAAAATGAGAACAAAGAAAACTAGAGTATGGGCGCACGGTAATTCGGCCAAGAACAGAGCACAAATTCTGCAGCTACAATGAGGCACGGCAAAGGCAAAACATAGCAAGGAAAAGCTCCAAACAAAGTGAAAATGCAAAGGAATAATCACAACCACGAACCCACGGAAATACTAGAGGAAAATGGAGGAAAACCAAGCATGAAAATGGGGTCCAAAAACAGAGCAAAGTTCACGGTTTTGGGAAAGAAAACAGGGCACGAAAATGGCCAAAACCAAGCAAGGGTTGGGTGAAAAATGGTGGTGGCGCGATCGACGGTGGAAGAAGTTGCAACCAAGGCTGCGGGGTCAGGCTGGGCTGGCTGTGGAGGACGGCGCTGCAACTCGAAAAACAGAGAGGGAGGGCCTTGGATTCAGCTGTAGGAAGAGGGAAAACAAATGAAGAAAAGAGATGAAAGAAGAAAAGAAATAGAAGAAGGAAGAAGGGAGGTGAAAGCTGCACCACAATGGAAGAAGAAGAAGCAGAAAATTTCCCATGAAAGAGAAGAAGAGGTTGGCGCATCAGAGGGAAGGAGGTGCAATAATGCCCCAAGGGCTGAAGCCGAAACGCATAGCATAGAGAGAGAGAGGCTGGCTGGAATACAAAAGGGGCTGGGCTTCAAGGGCTAGACGGGCTGGGCCCAAAATAGAATTTAAAACCCACTAAAAATAAGACCACCTAAAAATAAAGAGTCCAATAAAAGAAAAATACACAATAAAATAAATTAAAGATAAATAAAAACACTATAACTCAATATTAATATAATAAAATAATTAAAATCCAACAATAAAATAATTCAAGCTAGAGAGTAATTTAAATGCGAAATAATTATTAACAAAAAGAAAGCACATTATTTGAATCTCAAAACTTAAAAATCATAAAATAATACAATGAAAAACACGTTTAATTTAAAATAAGAGAATCATTAATTATAATAATTTAAATAATTATTCAGTAAAAATACATGTAAATACAGGATATCACACTAGGGTTTTGATGAGAGAGAGGGAGCCGGTTGTGTTTTTAATCCTCAGCCTAAAACGACATCATTAGGATACTAAATTAGCTTTTTTAAACTGAAACTGGATACTGGATATTAAACCTAGAACTCGGGTTCTATAGCCACACTCCGCACTGGTAAGGCCATATTGGATGTTCTGGTTTTTGGCTCATGACAAACCCGTTCCGGAGGTTTCAGATCGAACTGAAAAAAAAAACCTGACATAAATAAACAGTCTTACTTATAAATACAAAATATATTATTAAGGCGTGTTTTGTAAACTCCAATCACACCGGATGTCTAAAAAAGAATAAGATTTCGTTTGTTTTCACAAATGAAGTGAAATGAGTTGAGATAAAAGTTAAAAATTAAATAAAATATGATTAGAATATATTTTTTTAATATTATTTTTATTTTAAAATTTGAAAAAATTGGATTGTTTATTTCATTTTATATAAAAATTTTAAAAAATTATAATGATGAAAAAAGATAAAATAAAATAAGATGAAAAATTTTATAAAAGAGTGATGCTCCAGGCCGGTCGGGTATGAATTTTGCTTTTGGAAGTAATAGGCCACCTAGCCAGACATGTTGGGTTTTTCTCTAGACGAGGTTTATGAGCTGAGAGCGGAGAGTGCGTGGCCTTTGGGGTCTGGTTGGTAAAAGTTTGGTGATTTGAAAATTTCTTCAAGTTATGAAACTTGGATTTGGCCTAAGATTAGAAATTAATCGCTGAGGTTGGAGTAAAGTTTAGCTTTTGAGTGAGAATTAAGTGGATTTTGTGAATTCATGAATCAAATGGTAGTAGAATTGTCTGCTATCCACTTCTTGAGTGCAGATGGGGAGGGAGAGAAAGAAGGAGAGAGAGAGGTTTCGGGTGTATGCAGTCCATTTCAATTCTTTTCTAAATGCCTTGGTGGCATTTGTTGATTGGTCAGTGTGAAATTAATCTTCACACCCGACCGGCTTCATGGTTTTTTTATTTTTATTTTTTATTTTTTATTATAAAAATAAACGATTCCTAAAAAGAAGTGGTATGCGTCGGGGAAGGGGACAAGTGCATGGGACACGTAGCAACTTCCATTATTAAATTATTAATACAAGACGGCAGAGACTTCATTATACTTTCTCGAGAAAGAAAAGTAAGTTGGCAAGTTGCGAAGAAATTGCAGACAGGTTCTCACCCCTTTTAAGGGAGTTGCTGAGAAACTACCATTTTTTTAAGGGTTTTTGTCAGCTTTACCAACGACTGCATGTGACCAGCCTTTATTCTTTTCTCTTGCATGATGAACCGGCAACCACTTCCCCAGTTCAACAGGATGCATTATTTGATTACATCCATAAATATTCTTTTTTATTTATTAACTCGACATTCTAACTTATACTATATCTATTCGAATTAACTTCAAAATATATCTTAAACAATTAAAAATATTTTATATGTTGACCTAAATGTGTGGATCAGTGTTAACACACCTAGCATACCATAAATATAAAAGAATTATTGTTTTCAAGATAAACTCTAGAATTGGAAGTATCAACATCTTCATGCTCATATAAATAACAGCTAAATACTTATGGGAGCAAGACTTTTAAAAAAGCATACCATGTGATGGTGTCGGACTTTAGTGGATGCAATAATTATGGACCTTACGGTACTCTTGACTAACACAATCCTAACCCCAATCATGGTCCACAGCTTGGACGGTATGTTGAAAGTAAAAAAGAAATAATTAAAAAGTTCATTGTACCACACTATTTTGAATTAAGTTTAAAAAGAAATAGATATATATATTCTTTTTTCTTTAATAGAATTAAGTTTAAAAATTAAAAAAACATTTTAAGATGTTTTTAATTTTTTAAAATTAAAATAGATTTAATCTTTTTATAAAAACTTAAAAAGTTAATAAATTTTATCCATAATTAATTAAAAACTAAACACAATATTAAAATTTGAAAAAGCTGCAAGGAAATTGCGAAGAAGGTACCAATCATCTTTCTTTTACCAACTGAGCTTTCCAAAAAAACTCATCTTATCCTTTTTTTAATGCAATAATTTAACGCGGCATTGATTCAATCACTTCATTGAGTCATTAATTAGGAAGTTGCCAAGAAGTTACGATTAATTGGTAGATCATATGTTGTGAGAAAGCGGCATTGACTTCTCTTTACTTAGAAGAACCGATGATGACCAACTCTCTACATATATCCAGAAAGTAGATTCAGGCATTACATACACACTACACTGACTAATTTCTTCTATGGCCTCTTCTTTTAATACCTCTCCATGGCTCAATGATGTGTTTTTGAGCTTCAGAGGAAAAGATACTCGTAATAATTTTACTACCCATCTGTACAATGCTTTAGTTAGAAAGGGAATCTTGCTCAACGATGTGTTCTTGAGCTTTAGAGGAAAAGATACTCGTAATAATTTTACTACCCATCTGTACAATGCTTGCTTTAGTTAGAAAGGGAATCTTGCTCAACGATGTGTTCTTGAGCTTCGGAGGAGAAGATACTCGTAATACTTTTGTTGCCCATCTGTACGATGCTTTAGCTAGAAAGGGAATCCGTACCTTCTTGGATGAGGATGGGCTAAGAAGAGGTATAGAGATCTCACCCACACTTCTCAAAGCTATAGAAAGTTCAAGGATTTCCATCATTATACTCTCAAAAAATTATGCATCGTCAACATGGTGTTTGAACGAGTTACTAAAGATTCTGGAGTGTAAAGAATCAAAGCAACAAATAGTTCTACCTGTATTTTACCATGTAGATCCATCGGATGTACGCCATCAAAGAGATAGTTTTGGCAAAGCATTGGCTGAACATGCTGAGAAATTGAATGGAGCCATGGAGTTGCAGATGTGGAGGGCAGCCCTACGAGACGTTGCCAATTTGTCCGGATACCATTTGACTTATGACCGGTATTTCTAAATTTCTACGTACTGCTTACTTTGTGCCTTCCATGCATGATTTTTCACCCATTCTATGTATAATATATATATATATATATGGATTTTATTTCGGAACTAAAACGGTAATGTCTTTTAAGTTTATCGGAAAAACTGAATAAATTAATTAACTAAATAAAAATCGAAATTTTTGTTTGGCCTTTTGATGGTCGGTCGCCAACTAAAGTACAAGCATGCTGAGATATATAGTGTTGTCCAGATGACTAACACAAGAGGGGGGGTGAATTGAGTTGTATTAAAAAAAAATAACAATTATAAATCAAATATATAATATAAAATATAAACAAAATATGAAATAACAATAAATATAAAGAGTAAGGGTAAGAGAGAAGCAAACTCAGTATGTTAACGAGGTTCGGCCCCACTACCTACGTCCTCGCCTCAAGCTACCCCTTGAGGATTTCGAAATTCACTATTCAACCTCCTTCAGGTGGAGATAGAAACCTATTACACCTTTGAACAACACCGCTACAAAGGATCCGTGTAGAACACCCTCTACACTTGCAATCACCCTACAAGTGGTGATTCAACTATTTCCCGTATAGAATACTTTCTACACGCACAAGAGTTATACACACCCTTTTTCTGATATAAAAGCTGATAGTGGGTAGGTTATTAGAAAACACTCATCAATAAGTGAAATAAGAACAATACAGCACAAACTATATCTATCAAAATGAACAAGGATTAAGGCTCAATGCTTAGAGAAGAGAGAATGAAAGTTTTGAATGAATATTGTATGCTCTAGATGTTGTAAATGTGAAGTTCTCAAATGATCTATTTATAGGCATATGAGACTTCATATTCAAATTTAAAAAGATTCACATGTCAAAGACAACATCATTCACTTTTTCAAAAAATTCAAATAAAAGGTTCTTCTTTTTCAATTGTCAAAGACAACATCATTCACTTTTTCAAAAAAATCAAACCTAATCTTTTACTTTTGGCATATGAAAAAATGAGCACACTTTCCTTTTCAAAAAATTCAAACCTAATCTTTTATTTTTTGCATATGACAAAAGGAGCACACTTTCCTTTTCAAAAAATTCAAACCTAATCTTTTACTTTTTGTATATGACAAAATGAGCATACTTTACTTTTCAAATTTTTCAAATAAAATCATCTACCTTTTGTATAAGTCTAAAAAAGCATCAATCACTTTTGAAAATATTCAAATAAAACATGCACATGTAAAAGATGACAATCAATCATCTTTAATATTTTCAAAGTTCAACCCTTTAATCAAGGCATGCACATGCAAAAGATGACAATCAATCATCTTTCAAAATTTTCAAATTTAATTTTCAAAAATATTCATGCACATGTGGAAAATGTATTTTAATGCTTTATGATAAAATATTAATTTTGAGCATTAATCCTAATTTCGAATTTTAAGAAATTTACAACATTACTCTATGACTTAAATGTGAACTTGTTTCCTTCTTGCTCATGCTTGATTCTTTGATGTGCTTGATTCCATTGTGTGAACAACTTGAGTTTGAAACTCCTTTATTCTTTGAATTCATTTGTTATCATCAAAATCCATGTGTAGATTTATAATCACATGAAACTTGAAACCTTGGGTTCAACAATCTCCCCCTTTTTGATGATGACAAATACTTGATAGAACTTGAAACCTGTATTAATACTTAAGCTCCCCCTGAAAATATGCGTTAGTTTTTCAAGCAAAAGTATAAATATAATTCCAAGCATATATAACAAGTTTAGCAATTTAAACAATGTTAATGTTCTAGTCTAAAACTTCTCCCCCTTTTGGCATCATTAAAAAGGATCGGCAGCAAGTAAATGGACTGAAAAAAACGATGCGTTTAATAGTCACTGTAGATAGTTGAAAAAGGAGCCGTCCGTGACCCGAAAAATGCTGCAAAGCCTCGAGGCCTAACTCTATGAATTTAGTGCGGCTGAAGATTTAAACAATCGCCTGATGTTGTTGACAACGGGATTGAAGGCTCTAAGTTTCTATAAAAAAAAATGATCATTTTCACCTATCGGATACCAAAAAAAAAAATCGCTTCTTGACCTGAGTTCTGTTTTTCCATAACGATAGAATGGGCGAAAAATTCTCTTCCACTAATGTTCCAGACTTGAATCAAGAACCCTTGACGCATCAACCATCAATCTTCTCTCCTGAGGCCTTCAATACCATGATAGGAGCAGAGAACTGTTTTTCTAGTAGGACTGATTCTGAGATTATTGCAGAATCAAGAATGCTCAGTAGTCAATATGCTGCCTCTGTTACGATCATGTCTCAGATGTTAATGGCGAGGATGAGTGAGATTGATCATCTTAACATCCAAATATCTGAGTTACGACAGAAGCTTGCTAATAAGGATAGAGAGAATAAAAGGCTAAAGCAGGAAAACAAAGAGTTGAAAAAATTTACAGATTGGTATGCTCATGATCTGCAACCACGATTAGAGGAGCTGGAACGAGAAAGGGTTCAGATACAAGGTCAACATCGGCAGATAATAGCAGAGGTTCATCGTTTACTAGAAAAATAGGGACAATCTACTGTTAATCTCGCTGGCTTAGTAAGAAAACTTTTGACAATATGTATCCAGCATATCTTGTATTTCTTTTGACTAAATAAGATTTGAAGAGACAATTGTTTGTCTTGTTCTTTATGCTATCTCTATAAAATCAGTCTTAGAGTTCATCCGATTTGTATCAAATCTTATTCTCATCTCTATAACTCATCTGCATTCCTTCAACATTCTCGCTTTAAGTTTTTAATTCTTTTCTCAATGGCTCATTCTTCTAACATTCCTTTAGATTCATCCATGAGGTATTCAGCACCTCAACCTCCTGTCATTTCTGCAGCTACCATTGGTGCCATGTTGCAGCAAGAGAATAATAGTTTGGCTAATAAGTCAGACTTCGATGCTATCTACGACTTGGTGAGTCTTGGGACTCGCTACTCATCCTCTATTGTTGCTTTTTCCCAGCGAGTACAAGCCAAAAACCATGAGGTTGAAAGGCTTAAAGAACAAATTGTTGTACTTCAACGAATTGTTCAAGAGTCTCACACAAGGGAAGGAATCATTCGGCAGAAGAATAAACAGTTGAAATCTCTATTAGATTCTTCATTCCGCTTGCCGGTTCCCATGGATAAGAATGACATGATATTGTATGAAGAGAATGTGCGTCTCAAACATGAGGCTAAGAATCTCAAGTTTATGTAAAAATATTTAAAAAATCTATCTCTATTTTTATTGACTCTGATCTATCTTTTAAGAGATATTCATAGCATGCATCATACCTATTTCTCTTCTGATCATACATAATCTATCTTCTGGTAAAGGTTTTGTGAAAATATCTGCTAACTGATCGTGTGTGTTTACGAACTCTAATATTATATCGCCTTTCTGCACATGATCTCGAAGAAAATGATACCTTATTTCAATATGCTTAGTTCTAGAATGTTGTATTGGGTTCTTTGAAAGATTTATAGCACTTGTATTATCACATTTGATTGGAATGTGATTATACATGAGTTTAAAATCTTCAAGTTGTTGCTTCATGTAGAGAACTTGAGCACACAACTACCCGCAGCAACATATTCTGCCTCAGCAGTAGATAGTGCAATAAAATTTTGTTTTTTACTAAACCAAGAAACTAGTGCATGACCTAAGAAATGACATGCTCCACTAGTGCTTTTTCGATCTATTTTACAGCCAGCATAATCTGCATCTGTGTAACTGATTAGATCGAAAGATGTGTGTTTAGGGTACCATAACCCTAGGTTAATTGTACCACTAAGATATCTAAGAATGCGCTTAACTGCAATTAAATGTGATTCTTTTGGAGATGATTGAAAGCGTGCACATAAGCACACACTAAACATAATATCTGGTCTACTGGCTGTTAAATATAATAAGCTACCAATCATACCTCGATATATTTTCGAATCAACTGGCTTACCGGATTCATTTTTATCAAGTTTAGTTGATGGGCTCATTGGTGTTCCAATTTCCTTAGCACTTTCCATCTCAAACTTCTTCAGTAATTCCTTAATATATTTTGATTGATTGATGAATGTCCCACTTTTTGCTTGCTTAATTTGCAATCCGAGAAAGAATGTAAATTCTCCCATAATGTAAATTCTCCCATAATGCTCATTTCAAATTCTTTCTGCATAGTCTTAGCAAAAACTTGACACATATTTTCATTAGTAGCACCGAATATTATATCATCAACATAAATCTGAATCAAAAGAATATCATCATTTTCATATTTAATGAAAAGAGTTGTGTCGATTTTTCTTCTTGAAAAACCTTTTTCAATCAAGAAACCACTGAGTCTCTCGTACCAAGCTCTAGGAGCTTGTTTAAGTCCATATAGTGCTTTTGTGAGTTTGAAAACATGATTTGGGGAAATATGATTTTCAAAACTTGGAGGTTGCTCAACATATACCTCTTCATTTATAAAACCATTTAAGAAAACACTTTTAACATCCATTTGAAAAAGTTTGAAATCTTTTTAACAAGCATATGCAAGTAGCATTCGAATAGCTTCTAATCTTGCGACAGGTGCATATGTCTCATCATAATCGATTCCTTCTTCTTGATTAAAACCTTGGACTACAAGTCGAGCCTTATTTCTAGTAATGACTCCGGACTCATCTTTCTTGTTTCTAAAAACCCATTTTGTTCCAATAATAGTATGATTTTTGGGTCTAGGAACAAGTGTCCAAACATCATTTCTTTCAAATTGATTCAACTCTTCTTGCATAGCTAGAATCCAAGATTCATCAAGAAGTGCATCATCAATATTTTTGGGTTCAATTTGAGATAGAAAAGCAGTATGATTGCAAATATTTCTAAGAGATGATCGAGTACTTACACTTTGTGAAGGTTCTCCCAAAATTTGTTCCACTGGATGATCTTTCACAAATTTCCACTGTTTGGTTGCATCTTGTATTAAATTTTGATGATCTTTCCTGATGGCTCCATGTTGAACTTCCTCTATTGTTTTCTCTTTGTTGAGATTGAGACTTTCCGTGTTATTTATACTTTCTGTTTCTTCATCAATAGATTTCTTGGAGAGTGGAGAATTAGATTCATCAAATACTACATGCATAGATTCTTGTACAGTCAAAGTCTTTTTATTGAATACTCTATAAGCTTTACTATTAGTAGAATACCCGAGAAAGATACCTTCATCAGATTTTGCATCAAACTTGCCTAAATTATCCATGTCATTCAAAATAAAACATTTGCATCCAAATACATGAAAGTAACCAATGTTGGGCTTTTTCTCATTCCAAAGCTCATAGGGGGTTTTATCTAACTTAGACCTTAGCATAACTCTATTTATAACATAACATGTAGTACTTACCGCTTCGGCCCAAAAATAACTAGGCAAGTTGTTCTCATTGAGTATTGTTCTTGCCATCTCTTGAAGAGATCTATTTTTCCTCTCTACTACCCCATTTTGTTGAGGAGTTCGAGGAGCAGAAAAATTATGCACAAAACCGTTTTCATCACAAAATGTTTCAATATTTTTATTAACAAACTCTTTTCCCCTATCACTTCGGATACTTGAAATAGTATAGTCCTTTTCATTTTGAATTCTCTTGCATAACTTGGTAAAGGCATTATGTGCCTCATCTTTATGAGCAAGAAAGATGACCCAAGTATATCTAGAGAAATCATCAACAATAACAAATGCATAATATTTTCCTCCTAGACTTGCAACTCTATTTGGTCCAAAAGGATCCATGTGTATCAGTTGCAATGGTCTAATTGTGGAAATATGTTTCTTAGTTTTAAAAGAAGTTTTTGTTTGTTTACCAAATTGACATGCATCACAAATTTTGTCTTTAAGAAAATTTGTTTTTGGTAAACCTCTCACAAGATCATTTTTTGAAAGTTTGGAAATAAGTTCCATATTGGCATGACCTAATCTTCTATGCCATAGCCAACTAGTTTCATTTTGAGCAGAAAAGTAAATAGCATCTTATGAGGTAATTTCTTCAAAATCGATTGTATAAACATTATTGTTTCTAAAAGCAATAAAACAAATATTACAATCACGATCATTCAAAATAATGCATTTATCCATTTTGAAAGTAACTGTAAATCCTTTATCACATAATTGACTTATGCTCAAAAAATTATGTTTTAAACCTTCAACAAGTAGAACATCTTCAATTATGAGAGAAGATTCATTACCAATTTTACCTATTCCCACGATCTTCCCTTTCGAGTTGTCTCCAAATGTCACGTGTCCTTCTTCTTTAGATCTAAGATCAAAGAACTTAGTCTTATCTTCAGTCATGTGTCTTGAACATCCACTATCTAAAAACCACTTATTTTTGCTTGTGGATGACTCCATGCATACCTATAAAAACAATTAAAATGATTTTTCTTGGTATCCAAGTTCTTTAGGTCCTTTATTTATTAGTATTAGAAGAAACAAGATATTTAGGTACCCATATGGCCCTAACAGTCATTGTATGATTTCTTCTAATAGGACAAGTATGATAATTATGACCATTTCTATTACAGAAATTATAAATAGCATGTGACATATATGAAGAACATGAATGATTATAATAATATCTTTTTTTGACAAAATTATTTTTATAAAAAGAATTTGATTATTGGTCTTTGATATAGAAGGATTATCAAAGAAATTTTTATAAGGTTTGTATTTTTGTTTTGGCATATATCCCAAGCCTGCCTTGTCAAAAACACATCTTTGACTATCAAGAAGTTTTTCAAAATTTCTTTTTCCATTCATAAAGTTTTCAACAATATTTTCTAAATCAGTTTTCTTCTTATTCAATTCAAGATTTTCATCTTTCAAAATGATATTTTCTTTTCTTAAAATATCAATTTCATTTGTTAAAGAAAAATTTTTCTTTTTCAAAGCAGTATATTTGATACCCAATTTTTCAAATTCCTCATAAACCCCTTCTAAAACATTTTGCAATTCTTCATATGAAGGATTTTCAATATTATCAAGATTTGTTACCTCAATGTCATCTTTAGCCATAAGACAAAGATTTGCTGGTTCTTCATTGCTTGCTTCACTATCTGAGCTACTTGAATCATCATCCCATGTAGCTTTCATTGCTTTCTTGCCCTTGTTTTGATCTTTCTTTAGCAGAGGACAATCTGGCTTGATATGACCAAGTTTATTGCATTTATAACAAATTAAAGTGTCATTTTTACCTGAATCTTTCTTGGAAAACTTTTTGAAGGATTTCCTCGGAGGAGTTCTATTTTTCTTCAAGAACCTCTGAATTCTTCTTGTTATCATCGCAACTTCTTCATCTTTATCGTCATTTTCCTCATCTTCATCACTTTCACTTTCATGAGGAACAGCTTTAAGTGCTAAGCTCTTCTTTGGCTTTCCTTCTTCTTCTCCTCTTTTCAATGTGTACTCATGGGTGATAAGTGACCCGATGAGTTCATTGACTACGAGCTTCTTGAGGTCTCTAGCTTCAAGAATCGCTGTAACTTTTGATTCCCAACGTTTTGGTAAAGAGTTGAGAATTTTTCTTACTATCTCCACCTTGGAATAAACTTTGCCAAGAGCTGTCAAGCTGTTTATGATGTTAGTAAAACGAGTGTGCATATTAGAAATAGATTCATCATTATTCATCTTAAACATTTCATATTCATAAGTAAGAATATAAATTTTTGATTCCTTGACTTGCGAAGTTCCTTCATAAGTTACTTCCAAGTTATCACAAATTTCCTTTGCCGTAGCGCAATTCATTATTCTATTAAACTCATTTCCATTAAGAGCATTATATAATAAATTCATAGCAGTTAAATTTAAAGTATAAAGTTTATCGTCTTCACGATCAAACTCTTCTTCTTCCTTTTTTACCTTTACTCCATCAACCACTTTTGTTGGAATATAAGGTCCATTTACAATACATTTCCAGATTTCTCTACCTTGAGCTTGAAGAAATATTCTCATTCTAACTTTCCAGAATGAGTAATTATTTCCACAAAAGAGTGGAGGCCGACTGCTAGATTGACCTTCACCAAATGAAGCTGCAATGTTAGCCATAAGATCTTAACTCAAAAGATAATTAATCTTATAATAGAGCTCTTAGCTCTGATACCAATTGTTGCCCAGATGACTAACACAAGAGGGGGGTGAATTGAGTTGTATTAAAAAAAAATAACAATTATAAATCAAATATATAATATAAAATATAAACAAAATATGAAATAACAATAAATATAAAGAGTAAGGGTAAGAGAGAAGTAAACTCAGTATGTTAACGAGGTTCGGCCCCACTGCCTACGTTCTCGCCTCAAGCTACCCCTTGAGGATTCTGAAATTCACTATTCAACCTCCTTCAGGTGGAGATAGAAACCTATTACACCTTTGAACAACACCGCTACAAAGGATCCGTGTAGAACACCCTCTACACTTGCAATCACCTTACAAGTGGTGATTCAACTATTCCCCGTATAGAATACTTTCTACACGCACAAGGGTTATACACACCCTTTTTCTGATACAAAAGCTGATAGTGGGTAGGTTATCAGAAAACACTCCTCAATGAGTGAAATAAGAACAATACAACACAAACTATATTTCTCAAAATGAACAAGGATTAAGGCTCAATGCTTAGAGAAGAGAGAATGAAAGTTTTGAATGAATATTGTATGCTCTAGATGTTGTAAATGTGAAGCTCTCAAATGATCTATTTATAGGCATATGAGACTTCATATTCAAATTTAAAAAGATTCACATGTCAAAGACAACATCATTCACTTTTTCAAAAAATTCAAATAAAAGGTTCTTCTTTTTCAATTGTCAAAGACAACATCATTCACTTTTTCAAAAAAATCAAACCTAATCTTTTACTTTTGGCATATGACAAAATGAGCACACTTTCCTTTTCAAAAAATTCAAACCTAATATTTTACTTTTTGCATATGACAAAAGGAGCACACTTTCCTTTTCAAAAAATTCAAACCTAATCTTTTACTTTTTGTATATGACAAAATGAGCATACTTTATTTTTCAAAATTTTCAAACAAAATCATCTACCTTTTCAAAAAAATACAAATTTATAACGTAATAAAACATCAATCACTTTTGAAAATATTCAAATAAAACATGCACATGTAAAAGATGACAATCAATCATCTTTAATATTTTCAAAGTTCAACCCTTTAATCAAGGCATGCACATGCAAAAGATGACAATCAATCATCTTTCAAAATTTTCAAATTTAATTTTCAAAAATATTCATGCACATGTGGAAAATGTATTTTAATGCTTTATGATAAAATATTAATTTTGAGCATTAATCCTAATTTCGAATTTTAAGAGATTTACAACATTACTCTATGACTTAAATGTGAACTTGTTTCCTTCTTGCTTATGCTTGGTTCTTTGATGTGCTTGATTCCATTGTGTGAACAACTTGAGTTTGAAACTCTTTTATTCTTTGAATTCATTTGTTATCATCAAAATCCATGTGTAGATTTATAATCACATGAAACCTGAAACCTTGGGTTCAACATATAGTACTATCACGCACCTGAATTTTTTTTTCTTATTTATCATTTTTTTGTTGTTTTATGATTCAATTTTGAAGAATTTAATGGTTCCAGCATTTTAAAGATCATTCGGAGGAGGCCGGGGAAAAAATCAATATAGTTGAAAAAAAAAAGAAAAGAAAAAAGAGATTTGTCTCTCGAATTGCCATTAACGTCGAAGTATAGGTGAGATTTGTTAAGGAGATCATAGCCAAGACCAAGAATTCACTACCGGGGTATATATAATAATTGACATTATGTATCTTCTGGCTCCTAGCTATTAATTAGATTAAAATAAATAAATAAATGTCAAAATAATATAATAAAGTGAAATAAATTTAAGAATATTGAAAGATTTTCATGAGTCTAGCAAAACGGAAAGAATTAACTTGAAATCAACTCATATGTACTCTCTGCATGCGGTACCAAAGCCCGCCACAACTTTTTTTTTTTAGTTTATTTTCTGGTTGTGGGAAAAAAATTATTTAGATTATGTTAATTCCTAATTGTTTTTCATGCAAAAAGTTGTATTCATTAATATTTTTCCATATATATAGGAACGAGTCTGAATTTATTCAAGAAATCGTTCAAGACATCTCAAAAATACTACAACATTCATATTTACATGTTGCAAAGTATCCAGTTGGATTAGGGTACTCCCAGGTACAGAATATCGTGAATTTGCATTTAAGTGTTGGGACAAATGACGTACGAATGGTAGGGATCTTAGGCCTTGGTGGACTTGGTAAGACAACTCTGGCCAAAGCAATTTGGAACTCGATTGCTTTTAAATTTGAAGCTAGTTGTTTTCTTGCAAATGTCGGTGACACTTCAAATCAAGCACATGGTTTGGTCCAATTGCAACAGACCCTTCTTTCTAAGATCTCTGGAGATCGTAGAAGTTTGAATATTGATAGTATTGATATGGGAATCAATACGATAAAGTGCATGCTTGGTTCTAAAAGAGTTCTTTTAATTCTTGATGATGTTGACCACTTGATCCAATTAGAAACATTAGCAGGAGCTTGTGATTGGTTTGGTAAGGGAAGTTGAATCATTATCACGACAAGAGATCAACACTTGTTGACTACTCATGGAGTTGATTCAACATACAAGATGACAGGATTGAATAAAGATGATGCTTTTCAACTATTTTGTTTGCATGCATTCAAAAGAGAGAAACCGGTTGACGGTTATGGAGAGTTTGTTGAACAGATCGTAAATTATGCTGGGAGCATTCCACTAGCTTTAACGGTGCTGGGTTCGGATTTATATGGTAGAAGCGAAAGTGAGTGGGTAAGTGCAATGGATCAGTACAAGCAAATCTCTCACCAAGATATTCAAAAAATACTTCAAACAAGTTATGATAGGTTAAGTGAAGATGAAAAGAATGCTTTTCTTGACATTGCATGTTTTTTCAATGGACAATTACGGCTTGATGATGTCACTGTAAAGATACTAGATAGTTTTGGTTTTTGTCCAAACTTTTCGATCCCAAGGCTTAAGGAGAAGTGTCTTATTTCGGTGTTTGATGGAAGACTGCAAATGCATGACTTGTTACGAGATATGGGTAGAGAAGTTGTTCGACAAGAATCGCCCAAAAATCCAAGAGCACGTAGCAGATTATTCTTTCATAAAGACATTTGCGAAGTACTGGAGTATGATATAGTAAGTCAGATCAAAATATCTTTCAATTAAACATTGTTTCTTTAGCACATGTGACATGTGTGTATATATAAATATATGAATAAATAAATAAAATTATTTTTTGATTTTGTTGGCTTACTTAAACATGCATTGTCTTCCTATATAGGCAACAGATAGAGTTGAAGCAATTGTTATATAGATTTACCTGAAGGTGATGATATCATTTGCTTGAGTCCCAAGGCCTTCAAGAATATGAAAAGACTCAGATTATTTAGATGCCACAATGCACACTTTTCTGAAGAACTTAATTGTCTACCTAATGGATTAAGAGTGCTTGATTGGCCTAATTGTCCTTTACAATCTATGCCACCTAAATTTCGTGGAGACAAACTCTTTATTCTACGAATGCCCGGTAGTCACATCCAGAAGATACGGTTCGAATTTAAGGTACAATTATTATTATTTTCCATATTTCTTTCTTTAAACTTAATTTGATGTTATTTTCTTTTTAACAGAATCTCATGGTTATGAATATCCGTGGTTGTGAATTCTTAACGAAAATCTCGGATATTTCAAAGTGCCCAAATTTGCAACAAATGGATTTTAAAGACTGTAAAAATCTAGTCAAAGTTCATAAATCTGTTGCATTACTTGATAAGCTTGGTAGGTTGAATCTTAGTGGATGTACCAACCTAAAGAGCTTTCCAAGGGGACTGCTGTTGAGATCTCTGCAATTCCTTGATGTCCATTTGGATGCATCCGTTGAAGATATTGGAAATTTAGCAAATCCAATGGGTCATGGAAGTCAACTTTCTAAGAGGCGTCGTGTTGATTATGACGACGACCAAGATGATCACAACATTGAATCCAACTTGTTGACTTGATGACCTCACATTTGTTTCAAACTCAAACGTCTCAATATTAGGTGCGCGAGGTCGAGGGCGCCACGTTACTTATGATGAAAATGATGTAGCGGCTTTTTGTGGGAAGGGTATCTATATATTAAATGAGTTGAATCTCTATTTCATTTCATTAATTTTCATGCCACGGCCTATTAGAATTTTTTTTTTTTGTTTTTTTTTTTTTTCATTAGGAGAATGTTAGATCTATAAATTGATTCTATAAAAATATACACGACTTGAGATGAGATGAGACGCTAGATCGTACAATTAACAATATTTTTTTTACTGAACAATATCTCAAACTCAATTAAAGAGAACTTCATACCAACCAACTCATAAAGATAGAACATTTATATATGTATATACGATCTAAATTTTAGAACAAAATATTGTCAAAATATCGAAACATCTAGAAAACTACCGAAATATGCTTCCCATGATTTTTTTTTCTCATCCATTAAAACAACCTTGAAGGATTTCGTTTAAAACTTCCTCAACAAAGAAGATTCGCATAATCCTTGCTCTAACAGATTTGAAGAATTCAACATCATATATATATATATATAAATCTATTAAAAAATACCAACACAAGTGAGCAATGATCTTTACGAATACAATCATGGTCTTGGAGGGTATGCTAATATTAAAAAAGAGAAGAAAAATCGTAGTCTCTTTCTTAATTTTACCAACATACTCTTATCCTTTTTAATATATTAATACAAGGCGGGATTGACTTCATTTCTTAATCCTCTCTCTCCAAATCATGATTACTTGAAGGGGGGGAAATCAGAGGTATTTATCACAGCCATGCATGGGGTAAGACAAAGGAAAGGGAAGGAAAGGGAAGGATAGTCTGCGTTCGGGGTAAGACAAAGGACAGGGAAGGATAGTCTGAAAGGAAACGAGATCTAGAATTGTGTCTAAGTCAAGGAGGACGTGGCATGCTTTCAACCATGTCATCCTTTACCGTTAGATCTTTATCTAGTTTAATCTGGAAGCCAGATGCGGCATTTGCACTATTTTAAGCTTTGTTAAATTGAGTCTGTTCTTACTTTCACGATGTCTTATTTTAATTGGTTGTTAGCCTGCGTGAGGGGTGTGTAAAGGACATGTCTCACCACTAAGCATAATCGTTAACCTGCAAACTAAATTAGGTGGATGGCACTAGATGCCTGTGGCCACGCCAATGCTTAAGTCAGTTAAGAGTGATATATAATAACTCAAGTATATCATCAAAAGTTATTTTATAGTTACCTAGTATCCATATATATAGGTGTAGGGACGTATGGGATCAACCTTGCGACTTGATTATCTTCATGGCTAAATAGGTGTGAAGCTTACCCCTAATGAGTAGGAGTTATCTGCTCGCCATACTATTGTTTATCCATTTTACTTACTAGTAGAATATCAGATCTTCATGGGCCTTTAGCATGAGGTTTGGGCCATGTCCACTTCCATAATTCAGAAGTTGGGCTGGGGCACTATTAGACCCTCCAGTTACCCTGCTAATTCCCTTCGCTCATAAGCATGGAGAATTTATTATTAGTTAATATCCCCTTACGACTTTGTTGATTTATCCCCAAGGTCGCAAATTTACTTTCCGGGCTGTGAGTGACTCGGACTGGATTCCGAGCCTTTAACTACCCGCTAGTCTTTTTGCAAAACTTGATGGGCCATGCCACTAGCCCATTAAGTATTTTATCCCGCCGTATTCACATTTCAAGAATCAAGAAATGGGATTTCAATTGCCCATGATGTGGCGACAGTTACTGGGTAACGTACAATTGTTCCCCATCCGTCACATCACACTGTCAGTTCACAATGCTAGAGCCGTCGGCCCCTCATATTCCCCATTCACTTTGCACGTTGCTCTATTTTCCCCATTTTAGTTTTCATTTGCCTCTCCACTACAACAAAACGTTTTTTTGGGACGAAAAATTCATCCCAAATTGTAAGGATTTCATCCCAGAAAATATTCTTGGAAGAAAAAAAATCATCCCAAGGTCGTCCCTACATCACTGTCCCAGAAGATATTTTGGGACGAAAATCACCATTTCATCCCAAAATATATCTTTAGGGACGATTTTGAAATTGACCATTCGATACCGTTAGAACGAGTTAGTTTTTTGTCACGGTTTAATTTCGTTCCAGAATGACATTCGAATGGTTACTATTGGACGTTCGAACGAAATTAAATTGGTTGAACGGTTATGAAAACACGTTCAAACGATTACACATTTTGATAACGTTTGAACGGTAAAAGTAGATTTCCGTTCGAACGTTAAAAGAACAGATCGAATGGTAAAGGGATCGAATGGTGTTGAGTTATGTTCGAATGGTACGATAATAAATTGCATTTGAACGTTTTTTGACCAATCTGATGTCGTTCGAATGACTCAATCAATAATGTTCGAACGTTACATGGTCGTTCGAATGAAAACTATTTTATTAAATCCCCATAATAATAAAAAACCATTTTGACATTCATAATATTTGAAAAACATACATTAGAAACTGTTTAATACTCACGAAAGTTTTATAATAAGTGCGAACTAATAAATAACCATGAGACTGACATTGTTCATACATAATTAGATAATGTCATAATCTATACGTAAAAAACCATCAGTTGTTTGGAGGCCTGTACTGTTGCATAAGCTGTTGCATTTGGAGTTGCATTTCTCTCCTGAACTGTTCTTGTTGTTCATCATGTTGTTTGAGGCGCGTCTCCATCAAGATTAGTATGTGATGCAGCATATAATTTTGTCAGATTATAATTGGCATCTGAATCTTGCTATAATAAATATTTGTTAAGATATAAAGTCATTAAGATTCATATATTCAGTTAACTATATACAAATAAAAAAAATAGCAATACTAATTTCTTAGAGAGGCGGTGGAAAGATCTTGAGCCTGCATGATGAGTAAACTTCAATTTCGATCTATTTGTTTTGTTTATAGAATTTCGCTCCTACATAGGAATTGAAAATATTAGAAAGCGAAATTAAAAATAGGACGACTAAAATAATTAATTTAATTATATCTTATATGATGAATCCTCAAACATGTCACAAAGTTTTTCCCAATCAGAAGGTTTGACATCTTGAAAAGGATGTTGGCGTGCATCTTCCATATTCTCGAACTTATTATAATGCTCATGACACCTCGGCTTATATTTATGGAATGCATTACTCATAAGCTCTTCCACAGTCTTACACTCCTCTCTTCGACCAAAATTTAATTCGAAATAATCCTGTAAAAAAAAATTTAGACAAACATATTATCATTTATAATATTTTAACTTTAAGTAAAATAAAAAAATTTACCAACTAAATAAATGCTTTAAACATTATCAAACAATGCTTCTTGATAAGCTCTTTAACATCTTGGGGGACTTTCTTCCATGAACTTGTTGCCAAAGGTGCATAAGTTCGTGTAAGAGCACCCACATGCGATGCAAGCCAAATTGCTGGTTGTCCTTCACCTCCGGTATGTTCGTCAAGAATGTTAACCTTGATCTTACCCACCTTACGATATTTTTCCAACGTCACGCCTCTAGTAGTGCCTTGACCTTGACGAGATTGTACTGTGAACTTATCATGATATATAACATTGTAATCAATTTTCTATTATAACCTTAATTAATAACTTTTATGACTATTAGAATTTTACCTTGTTCTATAGAGTCAATCTCTAATGGTGAGTCTGAAGGAGAGCTAGGAACAGGTGGAGATGGGATGCGAACTTCCTTTCTCTTTGGAGGTATAATTTTAGAAAACTGATACAATATTCATTAAGTAAAATAATGCTCATCATCACGTAATGTGAAAACATAATTCGTCAATTACTATCTGTATTAGTATCATTTGACAATTCAGTCTCATCATTTGTAGATACTTCAGATGAATCGACATTTTACTCAAGTGTCGCATCAACAATTTCAGCCTCAATATCTTCGCTATTTAATGGAATCATCTCATACTGGCTCAAAACCACAAACAAATTAAAGACGGGCTGACTCTCTTGGTATGCTTCTTGAGTAGAGGCATCATCTTCTTCTTCATCTCGCCCTTCCGCCTGAGGGATAACATCATATATATTTCTTGGAGAATATTTTTGTACTACTCGCCATTGATTTCCTAACTTTGGGTCATCTTAGTAGAATACTTGCGATACTTGAGAAGCTAAAATAAAAGGATCATCCTTGTACCATTTTCTTGATGTATTAATACTAAAAAAATATTCATCATCACGGACTCCAGTTCGAGGATTGCTTAAATCCCACCAATTACACTTAAACAGATACACTGCAAGCTCCCCCAAATATTTCATTTCAATTATATCAACAATAACTCCATAGAAATCAATATTTTCTCAATCATGACTTCCCTTGACTAGGACACCACTATTTTGTGTTTTTCTATAATAATCTCGATCCATTGTGTGATACCTACTTCCCCGAGAAATACATGCAGAATATCTTGTAGCGCATCTTGATAGGCCACTCGCTAATGCATACAGTTCATCTGATATATCGTTTGGATTATTTGCATGCATTTGTACAACCTACATATTGAGTAAAGCTTCTATTATATCAATAAAAAAATAATCAATATTTTCTGAACTATTGGATGGATAAAGCATATGTAATGTCATTAGCCGTTGTTCAAACCATCTCGGGAACTCCTCTTCATGTTTCTGGTCTATATCATTTACTCCTAGTTCCTTGAGCATGTTAATATGATCACTGAAATTGATGATTACCACATGTATTTTATATTCTTAGAATTTTGTGGAAGTAAATGAGCGAATATTAAATTAAGAAAAGATTAGAACTTACTTCAAGTAATTCTCTATCTCAGGGCAATTGTTCAACACGTACCACTGAGCTTTCTCAAACTCTCTTCCACATAAGTCATAACGACGAACTGCACCAAGTGAACGTACTTGTTGAGAAAACACAGAAAACACATTTTGTTGTCTTGCTCGGTCAACGTCAAAGTTTCTTTCCAGCCGATCAAACCTAGTGTCAACTCCGTGGAAATATTTAGAACAGAATGTATGCCATTCATCATCAATATATGCTTTTGCAATTGATCCTTTTGGGTGAGCCTTGTTATCAACTGTACGTTTCAACTTCCCAAGGAATTGTTCAATGGGATACATCCATCTATACTGAACTGGTCCTGGAAGTCGAGCCTCACGTGGCAAATGGACGGTTAGGTGAACCATGACATCGAAAAATGACGGTGGGTAAATACTTTCTAGCTTACACAATATTATGGAAATTTCCCATTCCATTCGATCCAAAGCTTCTACATTTAATGTCCTAGCACATAAGTCTTTGAAAAATAAACCCAACTTAGTCAAAGCCACGTGCACGTCTCTAGTCAAGTACCCACGGATACCAATAGGCAAGATACGCTGTAAAATGACATGACAATCATCACTTTTTAACCCAGTTATTTTCCAGTCATTTGTTCACACACATCTTGTCAAATTCGAGGCATAACCGTCTGGTAATTTAATTTTCATTATCCACTCACAAAAAGTAGCCATTTCATTCTTTGACAATGTATACCACCCAATTGGCATGTAAACGGACGAACCATTTTCTTGCAATTGCATTTCCGGTCTTATTCCCAACCGCTTCAAATGCTTCCTTGAGTTTAATGTATCCTTCATTTTTTCTTCAATTGACATCAATGTTCCCAATACGGAGTCACATATATTTTTTGCAATATGCATAATATCAAGACTATGCCATAATTTTAACTTTGACCAATATGGAAGATCGAAAAATATACTCTTCTTAGTCCAATTCAACTCAGATGTAGCTCGTTTTCTCTTTCGATGTTTTTTTACCAAATTCATTACAACCAATATCTATAAATTGTGCAAGTACATCTTCACCAGACAAATATGGTGGAGGTTGGCCCCATTCAACAGTACCATCAAACATTTGTGAATTTCCCTGCCATCTATGGTCACCAGGTAGAAATCGACGATGACCCATGAAACATAATTTCCTCCCGTAAGTGAGCCATTGAGATTTAGTATGTTTGTTACAAGTTGGACATGTCATTTTCCCCTTAGTACTCCAACCTGACAAGTTTCCATAAGTTGGAAAATCATTTATTGTCCATAACACGATAGCATGCGTCTTGAGCGAATTGCCTGTTGATGAATCAAATGTGACAACCCCATTCTCCCACAAATCTTTCAATTCTGCAATCAATGGCTGTAAGTGTATGTCTATATCATTTCCCAGTGATCTCGGACCTGGAATGAGCAAACTCATCATAAAATATGGATCTTTCATATACTTCCATAGTGGTAGATTATACGGCATAAGTACAACTGGCCAAGTACCATGACTAGTACTCATGTTCCCAAACGGATTAAATCCATCTGTTGCCAACCCAAGTTGCATATTATGTGGTTCTTCAGCAAACCATGAGTGTTCATTATCAAATTCCTTCCACACTTGGGAGTTAGCAGGATGTGATAAAATATCATTGTTCCTAACTCTGGCTGATGAGTGCCATATCATGTCTACAGCCGTTGCACATGACATATATAATCATTGTAATCTAGGTGTCAATGGAAATTGGCGTACTACATTTTGCGGCACATTTTGTTTGTCAGATGTCTATCTTGATTTGTGGCATATGGGACATTCGTTCAACTGCTCATTCTCTTGCCAAAATAATATGCAGTCATTCTTACATACATGTATTACGTTGTAATCAAATCCAAGTCCTCGTTTCAATTTTTTTGCTTCATAGAAGTTACAAGGTAAAGCATTATCTGATGGCAGTGCCTCCTTAAACAACTCGAGTAACATATTGACAGCCTTAATTAATAATCGGCACATTGATTTTATGCGAAGCAGTCTTACGGTAAATGACAACTTACTGTGTCTTCTGCATCCTGGATATAGCTCACGTTGTGAATCATTCCACAATCGTGCAAAAGTGTTATGACCCCCATCATTTGAACTTGATGTGTCCGTGCCACCTTCATTCATAAACATTCCCGCACCGATGTCACCTAACATTTCCTCCATATCCTTATCATATTCATCTCCAACAACATTTGGTTGTACATCTTCATTGATCTCTTCTTCTTCATGTGGAACCTCGAATGAAGTTGGATATGGTTTGCCGTGTAAGACTCAATCAGTATAACCCTTGTCAATACATTTCACAAACAGATGCTCTCTCACCAAGTCTATCTTATGAGAGCGCAAATTCCTGCATTCTTTACATGGACATCTAATACGCCCATCACTATCACATGTACCCAATGCAAACTCTAAGAATTTCTTAACACCTTCAGTATATATATTGTAATTCTGACCCAATCGATCGCTAACTAGCATCCAACTCTTATCCATGCCGACTATCTTCATTACAAACAATCACGTGTGCATTAACAAACAAACATGTATCATGTATCAATCAAGGAGTATGCCACCTTACACCGGGTAATTGGTCCTATCCCATTCGGAATTGTAAGATCATAGTCGCAAACCTATCCTCTATAATCTGTCACGTCCAATAAAATTTCGGCAGCATCTCCCGATAGTTCTCCACATATGCTCGTCTGGTTGTGTGCACCGATGATTAACACGTCGATACACCATCACCAAATATGCATATCTGGAGAACAAGGGATGAATGAATCTACCAAAATCTTAATGCTGGACGTATAACAGATATAGATCGATAGTTTGCAAGAATGATCTTACAATTCCAAACAGTCCACTCTGGACAATTCAAGAGTTATCAATCTTTCAATTCATCCGGATTGATAACTCTCGAACGGGTCTAAGGTTTATTTTGATGAACAAGCAATACAAGATATGCTAACATGTATCATACAAACAATGCATGATATGCTAATTAAAAGTCAATTGATTAATTAAAATATTTAGTATTTAAGTATTATTAAATCTTAACTATTTGTATTTTAATTCCAAACTTTAATTTTGTTAATTTAAATATTTAGTATTTAAGTATTATTAAATCTATAATATTTGTATTTTAAATAAAATTAATTTTATGAATTTCAATAGTTAAGTATTTAAGTATTATTAAATCTTAACTATTTGTATTTTAATTAAGCTTCAATTCATTAATTTAAATATTAAGTATTTAAGTATTATTAAAGCTTAACTATTTGTATTTTAAAACATAACTTTAATTTTATTAATTTAAATATTTAGTATTTAAGTATTATTAAATCTAGAATATTTGTATTTTAAATAAAATTAATTTTATGAATTTCAATAGTTAAGTATTTAAGTATTATTAAATCTTAACTATTTGTATTTTAGTTAACCTTCAATTCATTAATTTAAATATTAAGTATTTAAGTTTTATTAAATCTTAACTATTTGTATTTTAATTAAAATTCATTTGATTAATGACACTTTTAAGTATTTAAGTATTATTAAATCTTAATTATTTGTATTTTTTTTAAAATTCAGTTGATTAATTTAAATTTGAAGTATTTGTTCAATTATAAACTCTTAATTATTTGTATTTTAAACTAAATTCATATACTTAATTTAAAGATTAAGTATTATTGAATCTTAATTATTTGTAGTTTAATTAATATGGAAATTGATAGATTTAAAGATTTAGTACTATTCTAATTTGTAATTAACATTTTAACACTGACCAACATAACGTTCAAAAGGTGAACATAACCGTTCGACCGTAATATTAACGTTCGAATGGTAAACGTGTACCATTCGAACGGGTCTGGAACAGATTCCAGTCATCTTCAACCCCCGAAAACCCCAACATATATGTTACTCATTACATCAAATGAAAGCACACAATATCACAAACTCAGTGCAGCAAACGAAAACACTCATATTCAAACCAAAATGAGTCAAAGATAGCATAAATATCTGGTTTTGATAGATAAAATTGCAAGAGCACACGTAATGCCCAAAATCTTGAAAAAGCTCTTCAAAAAAAGTAAAAATAACCTTTTAATCCGAAAATATACGAGATGGATGAAAGCTATTAATATTTGGGGGCTGGATTGAGAGTGTATGGCGCTGGTCGGAAGGTAATGAACTGGGAGCCACACTAGGAGCGGTGAGACGAGCGCGAGATTGTGAGGTTCTATCGTCTAAATGTAGAACATTTACGTTCGAACGGCCACTTACTAACCATTCGAGTGTGAAATTATTTTGCGGGAAGGTTTTTCCCTGTGATTTTAACGTTCAAATGTGAAATATTACATTCGAACGTTAATATCCCGGGTACAAAAACGCTCAAACACTTATTAATAAAAGTTCAAACGATTTTCACACCCTTGGTCAGTGTATTTTTTTTATTCGATTAAAAATTGGATTTGCACTAGATTATAGCTACTGATGTCCTCTAAAAGTTCGAAGCCAAACTGAATCAAATTAAAGATTTTTTCTTTCTGGGAGTACAAAACCTAAGACATTCTATGTTCATTTTGATATTGGTCATTGACAATGTCAGTTTCATGCATTATAGCACTAAACAAGAGCTTTACAGTCTGAAATTAAAAATAAATAAATTAGAAAGGCCCTTGATATATCAATTACGAAGAGATCACCATCATGCAGTGGAATCAAACTAATATCGAAATGAATTGTTTTTTATTTGATTAACTTTACAAATTCGAGATGTCAAGTAAAATAATAATGTTAAATTGTTAAATAAGATGGAGGAAATGCTTACAAGCTTCTTATCTCGGAGACAATGATTAAGAATTATCTTAAAAAAATGTGGATCTTTCATTGTTACTGCACTTCACTGCAGAGTCTCTTTGGCCTCAAGAAGGAATGAATAAACTTGGCATACGATTATTTAGTTTGATTTAATGAATAACTTGACATCAGTAGCTATAACATATATGCTTGATTATATATTATAATCAAATATTACTATGTTACTAAGATATAGTATATCACTATGTTAGATATTAATGTTGTTATTTTATTAAATATTACTATGTTACTAAACTGTAGTATATTACTATGTTAGATATTACTATGTTACTAGCATTTAGAGTGTATTCTAATTAAACTAAAACTAAAATATAAGATGTTAATATATTAAACTACATATAACATATATATACTATCATATATAGTGTCATCTAATTAGCTTATAACTAAAATATAATATGTTAATATACTAAACAAGTCATAACATGCATTTACTATAACATATATGTGATCTTTAATATATATCATATATATGTTATATAATACTATTATATAGAGACCTCTATATAGTATACTATATTATACTACATCTTATAACTTATACTATATATAATATAATATAATCTATTAAATGAAAATATACTATATACTATATTAAAAATAATAAATATAGTAATCATGAAAAATTATAATGATAAAAATATCATCTTTTAATAATAACCGTAATTACAGTTAATACGTTCGAACGATAAGTTAACAACGTTTGAACGGTATTGCATATATAAGTTGCCGCGGATGTCATTTTCACGGAAGCCAAACGTGTGCATTTCGTATGTTCTCTGCCATTAACCGTCGATCTAAGCCGTTCAACTCAGTCTTCGCCGCTGTAAACAGTACCCACTCAAAGCCAATCGATCTACGCACCGGTATTCTTCTTTTTCAAAGCATTTTACGGTTTAGATTTATGTTTTTGATGGATTATTTGTTTGAATTAGGATAAACCGATTTATCCATCAATACTCACCGTAGATTTGCTTTAACCCTTTGTAGGAATGTTTATTTAGGTTTCTATTTGATTTATTTGGGTGAAAAATCCATGGAATCAAAGGATTCCATGGATTTCAATGGCTGAGTCGACTCGGTCTGGAAACCCAAATCGATTCGAATACCGTTCGAACGCTATAAACAGCATTCGAACGGTATTCACTAACTATTTGAACGTTTATTTAGACGTTCAGCCCAAAACAATGCAACCATTCGACCGTTCATGTAAATAGCATTCGAACGGTATTCAACGTTTGAACTTTATTTTAGACGTTCAAACGTTATGGCCAAGTGGCAACCCGTTCCATCGTTCATGTACACGTTCAAACATTACAGATTCCGTTCGATCTCTATGTTGGGTGTTCAAACGGTAAACGTTATACATTCGAACGTTATTTTACACGTTCAAATGTACAGTTTTACTGTTCAAGCACTATTTTAGGCGTTTGAACGATATAAAAGATTTTAGTAATATTTATTAATTTTTTTTTTCCATATTATAGTTCCAATCAATTTTTAATTAAAAATAATTTCTATATTATAATACAATTAATGCCATAATTTAAAAATATAAAATTTAATATTAATGTTTCTATTAATATTAATCACATTAATATTAAATAAAGTGATATTATTTATTAAAAGTTATTTTGTTCACAATGTCTCACTTTATTAAATTGCTATTAGTTATTTAATGTATTTTTATTGTTAATGTTGTGTATCTAATTTTTAATTGTAAATTTCAGGTTGATTGTAATATCTTCTTCTAGGGCGGGACGTAAGCGATGTAATCCTAGTGAGACTAGTAGTGGTCCAGTCAGGGAGAGGACTGTTTCACTGGAGCGACCAGTGAAGATTTCTGATTTCTAGAGTCTTGTCTGGGAGGGTCATTCACTGCCATCAGTCTTCAGCAATCGTAGTTGGGGACCTATCCTAGATGCACGGGAGGAAGCATGGGAGCCAGTTTCCTATATTGACATTATTACTGAGTTCTATAGAGAGCTCGGTAGTGCTAGCCCTGATGATAGGGGCCTACAGGATCTCTGTCCGAGGAGTACCTGTTGTATTTTCATGGGATGGACTTGCTGAGCATCTCGGTATTCCTAGGCTGCCATATGCATATCCGAATGTGGTGCCTAGAGAGTCTGATCCTTCAGCTAAGGCGGAGACAGCTGAGGTGGAGGCATCAGTTTATACTGATGAGGTTGATACCCTTGCTGATCATGAGGTGAGGGATTTGGTTGTTGGTCTAGATGCTCCACCGTATGATGGGATGAAGAGCATCAAACAGGAAGATTTATCTTCTTTCTTCAAGATTTTGAATTTGATAATTGCCAACAACATTGACCCTCGACAGCACAAGACAGAGGTTGGCATTGATCAGATGAAATTTATGATACGGGTCGCTCGTGGCATTCCTATCGACTTGGTGGGGTATATATTCGATAGGATTCGATCAGAGTCTCGGTACATTTCGATGGATATACTGCCATTTAGGATCCTGATCACCTGATTTCTGTTGTTTGTTGGTGTTGTGCTTGATGTTGCCGAGCGTAAACGGGAGCTGATGGGACCGATAAACAGCATCACCCTCTCAAGCAGCACGGGACACTCGAGACTGCATCTTCGTGGACATGTTCCAGAACCGGTTGATCCTCAGAGAGATGCAGAGCCGGGAGATCATGGAGTATTAGCTGCTGGGACATCCACACAGGTCGAGGCATTAGTAAACAATGTTACTCGTGAGGAGATGGTCGAGATTGTGCGTGCAGCGATCAGCGAACAGACATCAACAGTGATCAATGTAGTGCGTATGGAGATCCATTCTGCTGTGTATGTGCTTCGTACACAGTTTGATGCCATGTCTGCGACTCAGGTTACCATCAGTACTCGACTGACACAAATAGAGGAACGTATAGCTGCAGTCGAGGAAGTGTGCAAAGACTTGGGGTCTTAATTAGTACCTTCTATCCTTTTTATTTATTTAGTTTTTGTTTTAAGCATGGACAATATTTTGTGTTTTGTAAATTCAGTATTTAACTATGAAATAGTATTATTTTATATTTTCTGAACTAATTATTAATTTATATTATTCCTATTATTTAATTAACCAATTTCTTATATTTACTAGTTAATATAAATATAATTATGCAAAAAAAAAAACCCTGGTCATCGTTCGACCCCTTCAAATCATGTTTGAACCGTGCTGATGTATCATTCGAACAGTTAAAATTTAACGTTCAAACGAGGCATCAATTTTTCTATAAAAAAATTTACTTAACGCACCAAAATTACGTTCGAACAGTACAATTTATACGTTCGAATGGTGAATCTTTAGTGTTTGAACAGTTAACTAATTTGGGACAAAATATTTGATCTCTAACTAGACCGTTCGAACGGTCTTGACATTTCGTCATTTTTTGGGACTGAAATTCATATTTCGTTCCAAAATCTAACTTTTTGGGACGATTTTCATTTCATCCCAAATCAAAATCGTCCCAAAATCTCTTTTTTGTTGTAGTGCTCCTTTCTATTTTCTCTTCTTCAGTCTACTCCCTTCTTGCGATTGCTTGTTCTTTTCGTACTTCTTGTTCTACTTCCTTTTCTATTCTCAATGGCTGGCCGCGACATTTCTTCTCGTCTCACTGATGTGGGATCTTTCCATGTCTTGGATGTCCCCACCTTTGAAAGGTATGGATGGCACTCCTCTCTTAGGACTCGTAACCTGAAGTGTGCACAAACAATTTATCTTCAAGGTTGGGTCCACTTTTTGGCAAAAATGTGAATACTTTATTGTCTATTTGAAATATGTACAAACAATTTATCTTCTCCTTTTGTACGTACAAGTTGTTAGTGAAATACACAATAATATAGTAAAAACTACAATGAAATTAATATTCAATCGAAACCAGTTTGGACTGAGGTACGAAAATTTCGTTCTCTTTAAGGAGAGTCAAAATTTCAAACCCTTTGTGGTATACAAAATTTCAATTTTGAACTCTTCTTGACTTGACTCTTCTAGGATACAACAACCAAAATGATCGTCGTATAGCTTGAATTAACTTTGCACAAGTTATTAAGCCCAAAGCTCCACCACAAAAATAAAAATAAAAATAAAATAAAATCTCTTTGGTCTAGAAAAATTACTCTCAAGATTATCTAGTTCACACTTTTACTATCTACTGATTTTTTTCTATTTGGTACTTGCTGAGGGCTCCCGCTAGTGGTTTTATGTTTTTTTTTGGCTATTTTTTACATGAATTTTTTAACACTTTTAAATATTTTAAAAAAATAAAAAAGGTTCAAAATATTCATTAAAAACACTTACTTAATCATTAAGTAATAAATAATAAAAATAATAAAAACAAGAAAATTCCTAGTGGACACTTCTAGCGGGAGCCACCAACTGGAAGAATAGCAATTTCCTATTTTAATTGGTTGTGAGCCTGTGTGAGGGTGGATGGTTACTTGATTGCACTGAGCTATATAGGCATTATCAAAGTAAAAAATACAAATTTCTGGTTTTATCTTTCTTATTCCTTCTTCCCATCGGAGGACTCTCACCCTATAAGTGAGAACTTTCCCTATTCATTTATTGAGAAATTACAAAACCGTTACAAATCTAGTATGAGAGATACCAATTACTTGCTTTGAAATAATGTCTAAAGGGTCATGTCATAATCAATTACAAGAAGGGCCGAGTTGGTTGAAGAAGTCTACCGATTCATAATTTAAAAGTCTTGAATCCGAGATGCTGGCCTTTAAGAAAAGTAATGAGTCCAAGTTTATAAATCTGGGTATAGAGATGCTTGGCATGAAGAGGCAATCTGAGTCAGTGGCTAACCAGCTAGTTGCCTTGACTCGTGATTTGCAAAAGAAAAACCAAAATCAGTGGCAAGAGGAGTCATCTTTTAGGGTAAATGTGCAGCGAGGATCCCAATGCCTTCTTTTGCTGATCTGTTAGAGTGGACTTTCCCACATTCTCCAGCGAGGATCCCAAGGCTTCGATTTACAAGGTAAATCATTTCTTTGCCTTTCAAGATACTTTACCTCCACATTGGGTAAGGTTGGCCTCATTCCACTTGGAGGGCAAGACATTAGTATGGTTTCAAAACATAGAGGAAATAGGGATGTTGACAGATTGTGAGTCATTTTTTAAGGCACTGCTGGTGAGGTTTGGGCCTAGTGCCTATGATGATCCCGTGGAATCATTGACTAGGTTGATGGGTCAAGCTCTTTCTTACCTGGAGATCACTTTTGACTTCGATCTTCCTTCTCAATAGCTTGATTCATCGTCTAGCCTAACCTTCAAATTCCCTACCTCGAGGTCAATGTGTATGTGGACGCTGCCTTTTCCTTGAGTCTTGCCGACCGGGTGGCCCACAAGGGAACTCAGGATAGTGAAGATGGTGCTCTAGATAACTCTGGTTTCCAGGGAGGGGAGAAGGGCAGTGACCTATTTTAGAAGAAATTGAAGAAGAGAGTGAAGGTAAAAGTTCAACTCCCCACTCTTTGCCCTCTACCATCTAGGGGAGATAGACTCCTCCATTTGACCTCGGGATTGGAAGTGATTAGGTTAGGTTTCTATCTCCTCTCCCTTTCCTTCCTCCTTTGGGGATGACGTTGAGTCCTCTCCCTTCAAGGAGGGTGTTCCTTTGGGTGGTCTTGCGATTGAGGACATCAATTTGGGGGATGTTGAACTTGCTTACACTAAAGTTGTTCGCCTGGTGGGAGATTTGGGTATGGCTCCTAGGATTAGAGCAGGCTCAGCAAAGGTGGAGTCTCCTGCAACTTTCCCCCTTGGTTCCTGCTATGGTCCTGAGGTGAGGTATGATGGGGAGGTTGTGGGAGGTGCTTCCACCTCCTCTGGTCCTACTAGAGATGAAGCTGTCAACAACAATGCTAATCACCTAAGAAATTTCCTCTCTGGGTACCTTTGATTCTTCTTCTCTCTATTGTTTTTTTCTTTTTTCTTCTCTCATTTTTAACTTTCTTCAGTGTTCTCTTTGTAGGGTGTCGACGATTTGGTGGCCTAGATCATGGTGGATTGTGCTAACTTGGAGGATGAAGTTTACTCTAGACGTGTCTTTTATTTCTATGCCAAGATGGAATTTGAGAAATGGAAGGTCGAGAGGGTGGAGTTTGAGATCCTACTCGAGCAAGTGGATGGCTGTGCACACTCTCTAGTAGGTGATTTGGACATTCTTTGAGACGAGGTTTCCCACCTTCACAATGAACTCCGTCGTGCCAGAGAGGTGAAGGCTAGGGACAACTTCTCATTGGGATTGTTGAAGTCAGAGCGTGACTCCGCTAGAGCACAGATTTTCCTTGCCTGGGAGGAGTTAGAGTCAAAGCAAGGTCATGCCCTCTTTGAGCTTTCCACCCTTAAGGAGAGCTAAATTATGTCTGCCAGGAGTTGCCAAGTTCTAAGCGGTGCTGCTCTGAGCTCGAGGAGGCTTTGGCTGCTTCAGAGGAAAGCAAGTGGCAAGTTAATCTTGACCTCTCTGAGGCATGTGGCACTCTAGAGAAGCTCACCAAACGGCACACGGAATAGAATAAAAGTCACGCCGACGCAGACAAATAGGCAAGGAAGTGTAATAAAGAACTTCTTCGTAAGGATACCCCATTGAAGGAAAAGACTCAGTAGGTGAAGACTTTGGAGTCTAACTTGGCGACTATAAAGGGGGAACTTGTTGACCTTCACCCTCAGCTGGTGTTGGAGCATGGCGTCAAGGATCATGATTTTTGTTATGGGTATAGAGCTGGTGTGCTGCGGCTTATATCGCACTTGCTGGCCAATCCCCGTACTGATTTGAGGTGCTTAGATTTGGAGATGTTTAAGCCTGATGTAGCCTTGCATTAGTTTGTTGATGCCTTTTGTTGGGACACCATGACCGATGCCTTTGACAGTCTTTGTCCACCTCCACCTTCTTGTGGTCCTAGTACTTAGCCTTTTGTAATAGTTGTCTTCCACTTCTACATTTGTAATAGCTTTTTGTAAATAATATAAACACTTTTGGTCTTGCCTTTTGTACCCGTGCATGTTGGGAACACTTAGCTGATTTTGGCTTTTTATCATGTTACACTTTGCTTGGATTTCACGAAGCTCTTTCATTTTACTCTGTGAGTGGCTTTTTTTTGTACTTGCCATTGTTTTCTTACGTGCCCCTTTCCTTTGAACTGCAAGTCTTTATACTAGACGTTGGTGTTTAAGGTTCGCATGGTCTATTGACCTCCTGGCCCTTTTTCCTTGTCACCACGACTCTTTGGACTCGTCATTTGTGTTTAACGGCCACATGGTCTATTGACCTCCGTGCCCTTTTTCCTTGGCACCACGAGTCTTTAGACCCACCATCATTGGTGTTTAAGGTTTGCATCGTTTATTAACCTCCACACCCTTTTTTCTTGTCACTGCGTGTCTTTAGACCCGTCATTGGTGTTTAAGGGTTGCATGGTTTGTTGACCCCCGCACCCTTTTTCCTTGGCACCGAGAGCCTTTGGACCCGTCATCGGTGTTTAAGGATCGCGTGGTCTGTTGACCTTCGTGCCTTTTTTCCTTCGGTGAGTCAACACTGGCCCAGAATGAACGCTTTGTTTACTACAGAACATAATCAAGAATTCAATAGTAGAGTTCTAACAAATCAAGAAATTAACATGATCAAGGGTAGAATTTCTTCAAGTGTTATGCATTGTAGGGGTGTTGCAGCTCTTTTCCTTGGCTATCCTTTAGAATATGCTTTGCGGAATTCCATATTGAAAAATGACTAGTCGTGATGGTTGCCAAAGGTTCTGCTTCTACCCACTTCGTAAAGTAGTCCACTGCTACGATCATGAACCTGAATCCACCTTTCCTAGGTGGGAAATGCTCAACTAGGTCAACTCTCCATTGGGCAAACTGCCAAGAGGAGTCATCCACAAAAAATATCCACGGTTTTCACGTCGGGGCAGCAACTATTTCTAGTGGGAAACTTAAGAATTCAGCAACAAAGTCTGCCATTGCCTGCCCTTTCATGACCTTACTTTGCAAGTACCCAATGTCGAACTTGCTGAGCTTAATTGACCACCCAACTAATCTGTTCGAGCTGTCTGGTCTCTGCAATACCTTTGCTAGTGGGCTTTCTGTGAGTACTTTGATTGAGTGGGCTTAGAAGTTTAAGCGTAACCTCCTGGTCACTATCATCAAGGCAAATGCCAACATCTCTGCTCATGGATATTTGACTTCTACTACCCTTAAGGCGCGACCTATGGAGTACACAGGCAGTTGTGCCGCCCCTTCTTCCTTGACAAGGACGGCTGAAATGGCGTGGGGGGATACTGCTAGATACGTATAGAGTGTTTCTCATTCTATAGGTTCCCTCAAGAGTGGCGGTTTGGTAAAATGCTGCTTCAGATTTTGGAAAGCTTCGTCACACTCCTCGTTCCAGGGGTGTACCTTCCGTAATACCCTAAATAAGGGGAGGCATTTGCCTGTGGATCTCGATACGAACCTGTTCAAGGCTGCTTTTCTTCCTACCAGCCATTGTGTATCGTATAGACTCTTTGGCAGCTTCATGTTCATGATTGCTTTAATTTTTTTTTTTTTGGGAGGCTTCAATTCCTCTTTTTGACATAATCAACCCTAGTAACTTACCCAACTCTACTCCAAATGCGTAGATTGATGGGTTTAGCTTCATCTTGCACTATCGTAGTACTATGAATCTCATAGGTCGGCTAGATGTTGGGCAGGCACGTTACTTTTAACTAACAGGTCACCCATGTAACCTTCCATGGTCGATCCTATTTAGTTTTTAAACATCTGGTTGACTAGCCTCTAGTAGGTTGCCACTGTGTTCTTCAGGCTGAACGACATGACTTGGTAGCAATATAGCCCACAGTCTATGATAAATGAGGTATTCTCTTCATCTGCTAGGTGCATTCGGATTTGGTTATAGCCTTAGTAGGCATCCATAAAGCTCAACATCTTGTGTCTTGTAGTGGCGTCTACAATGACATCGATTCGTGGTTGGGGGAAGCTATCTTTTGGACAAGCTTGTTTTAGATCAGTGAAGTCCATGCACATTCCCCACTTTCTGTTTGCTTTTTTCACCAGGACAACATTAGATAGCCATTCGGGGTAATGGGCTTCCTTGATAAACCGTCGCCCCACCATCGGCCACCACCTCTTCACCACTTCACCATCGACCCTTCAGCCTCTCAAACCACCCTTCCTCAGCCCATATCCACCACCATTGAAGCCCCTTGAGTTCCATCTCCGATTTGGGCTTTTTGGCTTTCGACTGCCGCCCATGCCGCCACCCACGGCCAACCACCACTACCATTAGCTTCACCAACACCCCTAAGCCCTTCCCTAGCCATCCCAAGTCTTTGTTTGTCTCCATTCTAAAATTGGGTTTTTGAGACCCACGACCCTTGTCCATTTTGCACTGTTACGTTGTTTTGCCGTCACCTTTTGCACCTCCTTGATCGTCCGAAAATTATATTATAGCGTTGTATGTATTTTCTGAAGAACCTTTTGAGATTTAAATATATTTTACACTAACAAATTTTTTGTGATCTGGTTGGTTGTGCTAGACGTTGGGTCCGAGGAGTTTGGGGGTTGGATTAGTGATTGGATTATGTTGGAATTTTTTGGCCGTTGAATATTTGTGTCGTGTTATATATATTGCATAATTGCACGCATGTTCATGTTTGTAAATGAAAAATGGGTTTTCGCATAGTTGCATATATGTTCATGTGTATATTTGAAAACTGAGTTTTCATGCGAGAAATAAGTTTGGGTAAGTTTGAAATGAATGGACTGAACGGTTTGAGAGAGAGGTACTGTAGCGATGGTGGTCAGTAGGAACGGTGGTAGAGTCCTGCTTGTGATTCCCGCCTACGGTGCACGCGGTAGGGATTGTGGTAAGCAGGGATGGTAGTAGAGTCCCGTCTGTAATTCCCGCTGATAGTGCTTTGATAGATTGAAAGAGAGGTAAAAGGAACTGTAGGGATAGTGATAAGCAGAGAAGGTGGTAGAGTCTTGCTTGTCATTCCTGCCTATGATGCATGCGGTAGGGATGGTAGTAAGTAGGGATGGTGGTAGTCTCACCTGTGATTCCCGCCTACGATGCATGCGGTAGGGATGGTGGTAGAGTCTCACCTGCGATTCCCACCTACAGTGTTAATTGGATATTTGGGCCATTTTCTTGGAAAATGGTGAATTTTTACACGGGCCATTTTATGGGAAGATGGCTATGGTTTATTTTAATGGAAATGGTTTTGGGCCAAATGGGATTTTTGGCGTGTGTTGGAAAATAATCATTTTCTAGGAAAATGAGGTGTTGGGGTTTCATGCATATTTCATCATATGCACGCATATTTGTTGTTGCGTGAATGTATTTTTATTTATTGGGTTGTTTGGTCTATTACTTACTTGCAGTACCTGTAACACCCGTCCTTGTGGTGGGTCCTTTTCAAAACGATTTTGATAAAAATCGACGGGAATTACAATTCCTTTTAAATTTCTTTTCCTTTCATGCCAGGATACAAAAGACTTCATGCTATAAATAAAATTCATTTTCTTAATTGAAAGATTACAGTGGAAAACATATAAAATTCATTTTCTTAATTGAAAGATTACAGCGGAAAATATTAAATTTTATAATTAAAGTTTCTCGTACAAAATATCTTGCCTAGGCCTTTGTGCTCTTCCCCTTGGGTTGTGCCCGTCCTGACCTGTCATGCTTATCTTGTCCCTGGGAGGCCACACATAAAAACTAAAATGAGTCGATGACTCGTAAGCATTGTTTCATACAGTCAAAATATATCAACATAGGTTTCCAGTCATGCAGTTAGCATTCCATACATACATATCATACTTATCACGCATACATCTTTCAGTTCATTTTAAAAACACTGCGAGGTGGGACTTTTCTTTAAAACATGCTTTCTTCTTTAAAACAGTTCCCCACGCATCGCTGGCTTCATTTCTTAAAGAGTCATTTCATGCATTTGTTCTTTTACATACATTCATGCATACGGTCCTTACATACATACAGGCCTTCTTTCTTAACATAAATACGTTCATTCTTATCACTTTCATTGGCCATAGCACACTATTACGCCCCGTGTGCTAGGGTTAGCTGTCTTTTGGACCTGATTCTGCCCGTGGCCATGGGTTGGGAATCCATTCCGTCAGGGTGTAGCACTAGGTGCACTACCAGTACTACTTACCCGACATTGCAATCTGTCCAGTCTAGTCCATTCATTGGTACCATTTCCATTCCAGTCAATGTGGCCGTTACTTATTTTCATACATCATGCATTCAGTCCATTCATTCATTTTTAGTCATTTCCTTTCCTTTACAGTCCATTCTTTCATTTCAGTCCTTACAGTTCTTACGGTTGTTCAGTTCATAAAGTCATTTACAAGAAATAGTTTTCTTTCTTTCTATAAAAGTCGTTTTAAAAGAATTTTCTTTAAAAGAAAATAGTTTCTTTCTTTTCATAAAATTTGTTTTAGAAAGAGTCATATTTATGAGAGAAAGTTATTTTAAAAAAAATAGTTTTCTTTCTTTTCTCAAAAGTTGTTTTAGGAACAGTCCATTACAATTTCTGTCCTTACAGTTCTTACGTGTCTTTTAAAGCTTCATTTCATTTCCTTTCGTGAACATACATACAATACGTACTACTTATAGCATCCATTCACATGCATAAACGTATATACTTTGAGTGTGTGAAAAGGGGCTACCAAGGAGGGCCGCTACGTACTTATACTTGTAAACTTAAAATTCGTTTTCTTTTAAGTAAAGCGTGTCTTGTGGAGAAAAGTTTCATTTTCCTTTTCGAGAAAAGCTTTCGTTTTCTTCTTCGTTTATATAAGAAAAACTCTAGAAGATATGAACGCAATACTTACTTGGACTTCATGTCATACTCATTCCATGCAGTCCATTCGTATGCGTGTCAGATGACAACCTACATGCATACACATAACCTTACTTTATCATCTATCTAATGCATAAGCAACTATACTAAAAATAAAACTATGCCTCACTTGAAACACTCCCCATCCATCCCTGGGCTCTTACGTGCCATATACTATTCTAAAATCTTTAGGGTCTTATTCCTTAAAGGGAACCTTCGTGATTCACCTTAAGGTTAAGACACTAAGACCTCCATCTCATTCTTCTATTTCCACATTTTGACGCATGATTCAGACTTACGGAGTCACGCGTTCCAACCTTAGACGATATACTCGGCACTACCTTCACGTATCCTAGCCCATACTAAATCCTCATTCCCAACCAGTCATGCTACACGAATTTAGCCAACTTTGGGGCTAAAACACCATGTAACCATGTTCAAGACAGATTGCCCATTACATATGGCAAACCTATCTAGTACACGTATCTCGCTAGAGATACCTGTATCTTATCACCTCTTAACACTAAAGAGCAACTTATAATTCCAATGAAAGCCCGCTTGTATAAACAAGCTTCATACTCCAATACCAACTTGCTCAGACTCGGTCGATAGGACTCTTCCTACTTCCCAGCCCTATACAAGTTCATCCCGACATTTAACAAGAGGACTGCATCCAGAATGCACCTCTGTCGTGTCACGCAGCTCGAGACTAATCCCATGTCATGTCACGACGCCCATCATGCTTCGGCTGCATTCTCTGATACTTTTCTTCCACTTCCATATACTCTTAGCCATAAGTCAACCACAAGGTGACACCCATCAGTTAGGACTATAGATTATATCACCAATGCTTCGGGACACTGTTACACAGTTCCCGCCACTTACAAGAGGACTGCATCCACAAATGCGCCATTGTCATGTTATGCAGCTCGAGACAAATTCCCGAGTTACAGCACGTTGCCCATCATGCTTCCGCTACACTCTTTGATACCTTTTCACCACTTCCCACATACTTTCAGCCACAAGTCAACTTCAAGGCAACACCCGTCACCTTGGATTACAGCCACATCACCATTGCTTCGGGACACTATTACACAGTTCCCAACACTACACCATACACTCCACACTTCTCTACTATGCCATCCAACCCTTCGTGACACTCTGTCCAGTGTATCATGACATAACATAGAGTACACTCACGTGAACTCTCTTCCATCCATCCTACAACATACATTACTACGATGCACGCCTCACGGTGCATCGCTACACAACATGGAGTACGCACCACACGTACTCCCTTCGCTACATCACTTATTATCAAGACACACATCACATGGTCCATTGCCATACAACACAGAGCACACGCCACATGTACTTTATTGACTCTATGCCACACGTCACACGGTGCGTCGCTGCACTAAACAGAGTACACTCCATGCGTACTCCCTTCACACTTCACGCCGTATCACAACTACGGCATCCATCACACGCCCACTTCACAGCACAGTCCACAACACTACACAGTTAAGCCCAACACTTCACAACTACGCAGCGAACTCCATAATTACTAACTACATAGTCTACAGTCTCACCAACCAACTAAAATAACATAAATAACTAGAGATAGAGGGTTATACCATCGATGGGATAACTCGTGCATTGCTCGTTGCCCGTCACGATCAAGGCGTTGAAGGAGTCGTACGTGGCGGTAACACAGCATACGGTGACTGTCTACCATGTAAAGTGGCGGTTTAAGGCTCCAAAAGAGCTCATGAAAATTACACATATTTGAAATCTAAATGAGAAACCATTTTGGCTTCAAGGGGAAGATGAATGGAATTATTAGTTCTGAAATATCATTTCTTACACTGTGATAAAGTGTTAGAATTGCGTAATTAAATTGTTTAAAGTGAATGATTTATTTATCAAATAAGAGTTGAGAATTTAATTATGCAGCAAATTCTAATACTGGATTCCAATTGATTGATGTGAATATTTTGGTTACAAATATTCCGTATTGCCCTTCCAATGGTTAATAATTAAATCATGCTGCAGGCATAGAAAGAAAATAGCTGGAGCCGAAACATGGGACTTGTACGAGCTGTACGGACTGAAGGAGATGAAAGGCTAGAACAAGCTGGGACACAGCACCTCACACAGAGCATGCTGCCTCTCACGCACAAACCTGCAGCAGATCAACGCAGAGCACGAGCTGGCACGGAGGAAGGGCAATGCAGAGGAAATTTCACGGGCTGAAAGGGGCAAATTCCTTTTTTTTGGCTGAAGGGGAGTTTTGGGATTTAGACCTTAGGTGGCTAGTGATTATCATTTAGTTGTTTTACGTTTGAGTTTTTTTATTTTTTATTTTTGCTTTTTTCCAGGTTTTCTTTTTCGTTCGACCTGTTCGGTAGCAGGAGAGTAGTTAGTTTTTAGAGTTTTTTTTTTCTTCTTACGGTTCCAGACCGTGGGGGCGGTGTCTTTGTTTTTTTTTTTTCTTTCTTTACATTTTAGTTGATTTGGACGGAGAACAGGAGAGGGACGGAAGCTCTGATCCTCTCACTTGAAGTTTTATTTTTTTGGTTGCTTTTCGTTCTTTGACTTGTCCCTTTTTCCAGATTTGAGTCGGTGGAGTCTCTCTCTCACTCTCTCATTCAGTAGTTCTTAGTTTATTTTTCTTTTGTTTTACGGTTTACGTTTTACGGATAGATTTGAGTCGGCTTCTTCTGTTCGTTTAAGTTCTTGGTTGGCAAATACTCATTTATTTTTTTTCAATCTTCTTTTCATTTTAGACGGTGGAACTCTCTCTTATTTTTATTTATTTTTTATTTCATTTCGTTTCTTGTGGCAGCTGTTTCAAACTCTACTTTTCATCTTGGTTTTACTTTTTCTTTGGATTAGATAAGACTTTCATTTACGGATTCATTTCATTTGGTCTGTTAGTGGATTTGGCTCGTTTTTCTTTTCATTTCCTTTGGGCAACGTGAAGCTTCATTTAATTTTCTTAGTTTTATTTATTTATTTAGTTTTGATTTGTTTTATTTCTTTGAGCTTTGATCGTTTGAACTGCTAGGTATTTTATAGACCATCTATTTTGCATTCTAAGATTTATTCTATGTTGGTATTTTCTTTAATTTTTAATATGACTTTACTTAGATTACTTTTTGTTGCTAGAAATATTATGCGTAGCTAATTTCTTAAGCTTGGGTTGTGGAATGAGATTTGATTTATTTTGGGTTCTAGTTTAATGCAAAATTATTACTAGTTGGATTTAAATTGAAAATAGATTGCGTCTCTTGTTCTTGATTTGTTGTTGACGTAAGGCACAACAAAAGCTTGAAAATTATCAAGGCTTCTCTCAGTTGTTTGTTAATGTGTGTTTGGCTAGTGAAGTAGAAAATCCCTTCGGAAAATATTGCAAAAAAAACTTGAGTTTAACCTTTTATCTTCCGTTTATCAATACCTTGATTGAGTTGTTAATCGAGAAAATTATCTAGGATCCGAAATAAAGAGAATCTCATACCCAACCCAAGTGTTTGTTAATTTGCCTTTTTGATTAGAAACTTTAATTTCAGCTTTGATTTTTTTTTTTTTTTTTTGCAGGAATTGAATTCACTATTTTCTTTCTTACCTCATCTTCGATATTTTTCACAAACGTTTTGATAACCCTTTGTCCCTGTGGAATACGATCCTGGACTTATCCTTGTATTACTTTGACAGCTTTTACGCTTGGAAGACAAAATTATAAGCTGATCACATTGCAATTAGTATTTCAGATTTATCTTACAGTTTTGTAAGAAATGTGCATGATTAAAGGAGAAATAGAAGTGAGCACACAGAACATATACCTGAAGATAGAAACACAATGTTAAATATTATTTTATTATATAAAAAAAAATTACAGAAATTTGAGGCTCTTTGCCTCATTCTTTAAATGATCTTGCTCTTCATAGATTTGCATGCCATCCCTATCTAAAAAAGTAGGCAATCGGAAATAAGAGTCAAGAAAGAATTTTAAATTATTATTCTCTTGCTTTATTGCTCCTACCTTCATGTTGAACTCAAAAAGAAGTCGCTAAAGGATAGATATTTTCGCGTTGAGTTTGTTAACCTCACGAGCTCTGGATTGTAATCGCTAAGAAAAAGTGACAATGGCTAATGAGTATCAAGTACTAGACTCACAAGCTTATAGATAACATCATAATCTAACTTATCAGTCAAATCATTTTCATATTGCATTATAGCACCTATGGCAGATGCAGAAACAACTGGTGGCCGAGGTGAAGAATATCTCATATAATTGTGATGCCCTGTTTTTACGTGTATTTTTATTGAAGGAGTATTTTAATTTAATTAAAATATTGGTTCTTTTATTTCAAATTTATCAAATTTTAATTAGATTTATTTTGAGGTGATTTCTTAATATTAGTTATTGTTTTGTGTTTAAATTGTTGTTTAATTTAATTTAGTTTATTTTTGGATTTTAAATTGTGTTGTTAGTTTTACTAGTTATTTATTTTATTTTAGCTAGATAATGTGTTTAACTTATTTTATTCAATTTATAGCTTTTAAAATTGTTTTCCTTGTATCAGTTTCTGGACCCTAGAGGTGAGGACTGGACCTCATTTCTTTTCCCCATCTTTTCTTTTTCTCTTTTTATTTTTCTTCTTCCTCTTTCTTTTCCCTTTTTCTTTCTTTTTCCCTCATTTTCTCCCAGGTTTCTCTCTCCCCCTTGCGACACTCTCTCTCCTCCCTCTCATTGGTTTTCTTTGCCCTGCCGTAGCGCCGTTGTCGGCCAACCATGTATCTCACCACCCCCACCGATCGACTCCCCTTCGACCAGTGATCACATCCCTCCATTTTCAAACCACCTAGAGCCACTGTTAGCCGCCTTGGGCTCCTCCAAGGTGCACGATTTTTCCTCCATTTCGCCGCCGTCGTTCCACCTCCAGCCACCACTTCTTCACCACTTCATCATCGATCCCTTGGCAACCTAACCCACCCATTTCCAGCTCCGATCCGTCGCCGGAGAAATCCCCATGAGCTCAACTCTGTTTTGGCCTTTTTAAACTTCCACCACTGTTTTGGCAGCCACCCACGGCCAACCCTCACTTCCACTAGCTTCATAAACACCTCTAAGCCATTCCTTATCAATACCAAGCCTTTTGTAGCCCCTTGATCATCCAAAAATTCTTATATAGCGCTGTAAGTATTTTCCAAACTTCCTTTTAGATTTAAATATATAATTGCTTTTACAATAAATTGTGACTGGTTGGTTGTGCAGAACTGAGTCCGAGGAGTCGGGGGTCGAATGGATTTGAGGACGGAGTAATTTATGTTTGGATGATTTCGATTGTTGGTTATTTTGTGTCAGGTCATTTGCATTGCATGGTGCATGCATATACATGTGTTGTAAATTGAAAACTGGGTTTTCAAGTGTAAATGGATTTTTGGGTGCGTGTTTATCATGACCCCAAGCCGAGATGGGGCATTATCTCAGTGGAGCTCATCTAGTCACTCTGGAGTGGATAATACTGAGTGACATCCCCTGGGTTGTCGCTGGACGACAATTGGCTCGGACGATACGGTAAAATTGTGATCATGGTGTGGCATAGGAGCCAGAGTGTGTGGATGATCCCTTGGGGAGATCATGGTGCATGCATTAAAATTGGAACTGGTTTTGGATATTGGATATGGGCTATTTTCTGGGAAAATTGCGAGTTTGATTAAAGGATTATTTGTGGGCCATTTTCTGGAAAATGACAGGTTTTTGATAAGTGGATTTTCGTGAACCATTTTCTGAGGAAATGGTGGATTTCTTGTTTTGGGCCATTATCTGGGTTAATAGCGAGGATTTGTATTAAAGGATTTATTGTTTTTCATTATCTGGAATAATGACGAGGAAATATTTTTAATGGAAATGTTGGGCCAAAAATTAGATTTTTGGCATGTGTTGGAAAATGATGATTTTTGGGAAATGATTATTTTTGGATCTCATGCATATTGCATCCTGATCATGCATGTTGTTGAGGTTTTAATATATTTTTATCTTGTGGGTGTTGGATTTGAAACAATATTGAAACTTGTAATATTTTGATACGCTTGTGTTTTAAGCGAATTTGTATTTAAATAAAATTGTGGTACTTAGTTGAAGATTTTTATTCCGCTGGGTGGTTTTATTGCACATGTGTTGCATGTACACACATTTGACACTTGGCGATGGGATGTGGGTCCCGTGTTGTCATCATCCTGATGCCTCGATTTCCACGTATCCGTACGTGGGAGTTGGGGGCGTCACAATAATGATCATGAGAAAATTGCTGAGCCATTGCAAAAGAAATTGCAGTGCAAGAATGCAGGGAGAAATTGGAGAGTAAGAATGCAGACTGATTACAGAAAAGTGAAGAAAATGTAATGCGAATGAAGATGAGCTGAATATTTCTTTTATAGAGAAAATCATGAAAGCAAGACAAAATTCCATATCTTGATATAGGATACGCTAAACACAGATAGCCTGTAGTTATTTACTAGGCTGGCGAAATTAAATGCAGTCCCCCTACTTTATGAGAAGTTGGACTTCCTCAGATATCCGCAGTGAGATTAAATGTAGCTTGTCCTTATTCTCTAAGGCTTTAAACTTCTTCAGATATCCGCCGTTGCTGGTCTTGTATTTTAGTCCCTTCTCTTTCCAAATCCTCTATATGTGGCTGAAGATCACGCGCATACTATTTTAGCACCTTATTATCCTCCTTTAGTTTCTTATTCTTACGGCTCTTCATAGAGAGCTTCTGACGCAGCTCAGATATTTGATTATTAAGTTGGTTGACCTCATTCACTCTCGCTAATCACCTCCGAGACATGGTCATAACAGAGGCAGCATATTGCGGACTAAGAAATCTTGATTTTGCAATGACATCAAAATCACTCCTTCCAAAAAAATGAATTTATGTTCCTTTCATAAGAGTAACATCATTAGGAGAGTAAATGGGAGGATGATGCATGACTGGTTCCTGATTCAAATTTGGAACATTAGCAGAAGGAAACTGTACAGCCATAATATTGTTATAGATAAACAAATACAAGATCAAGAAAAATGTGAGGATTTCTTCTCTCGTAAATATCTTTCTCTTGTGAGTTTCTAATGAGAAAGGATGATCCTTTAAATAGAAATCCAAAGTTTTTCAAAATCTTCACAACATCTCTATTACTTCAATAGACAAGAGAACTACCCTTATAGCCTTGCGGAACTTTTGAATCTCTCTACAAGATACAAGAGAGGGAGCCTCATAACCTTGTGGCACTTGACAACTCCAGAAGAGTAGTAAAATCCTACGCTGCTTGTCTAGCCTAAGAAGGTGGCCACCGTTTTTGTTGAATATGGAGGTTGGTGTCTTAACTTTGAGACTTCTCTTCCCGTGATCAATGATAGCCCAACAATTTTATACGAAGATAATGCTGATTGTATCACTCAAATCAGAGGGGGATATATCAAATGTGACAGAACTAAACATATTTCACCTAAGTTCTTTTATACTCATGAACTTCAGGAGAAAAGTGAAATTGATGTCAAGCAGATATAGTCAAGTGATAATCTGGTAGATTTGTTCACTAAGAAGATTGTGCAGAACATTAGAATGCGAAGACTTAAGGAACTATTGTCATACACTTTTCAGCGAGAGTAATTTTCTTGAAGACTTATGCTGATTAGACACTTTTTTCTTTGCTAAGGTTTGTCCCACTGGATTTTCCTTAGAAAGGTTTTAATGAGACAATCCTAAAGCATTCAAAGACACATTAGAATGTTGTACTCTTTTTTCTTCGACACAAGTTTTTCCCACTTGGTTTCTTTGGCAAGATTTTAACGAGGCATATTCTTTGTGTATGGTCATCCAAGGGGGAGTGTTGTAAATATATTTGGTGGATGACCATGGTGTAAATATTATTGTGCATGTGAATTGATTGTCGTGCATGTGAGAGCTTATTGTGCTTGTGACTAGGTTGTTAAGCATATGAGAGTATTGTTGTGCTTGTGACTTAGTTGTTATACATGTGAATTGATTAGCACAACAAACAACCATGGAAGTTGCCTATAAAAGGAGGTCTTGAGGATCATTTGTAACATAAAAAAGAATGAAAGTGTAGTGAATGATATTGTGCTGTTGAAGAGCCAACTATATTGTGCTCTAAATCTTCATACTTCTCTCTTGCAATCTTTAACACTACAATAAATATGGCCTTTTCCCAAAGGCGCAATTCGCCTCAAGTAGGAGAGAAGTCCACTCTCCGATCCTGTGGTATTTAGATAATACAAAATAGAAATGATAATATGCTTACATGTATAAGCCATCCTCACACTTTGAATATGATAAACAAACTAAATAAATCAAACAATGTACATGATGGTATTTGGGAAATAAAAAAACTGACTTCTGTTTTAAGATATTTGAGCAAAATATCAGATGGGAGGATAATGCAAAGACATCATGGACATCATGTGCATGAATGGGGGAAAGTGGAATCTTTTAAAGTTCTAAATTAGCTGTCTCCTACTATAGAAATTGAAGTTCTGATGGATAAAAGAGGTTTTCAAGGACACATGCCACGAGACTTAAAATTGGAAAAAAAAAAAAGGTCGGATGATAGGATAGGCTTTATTCAACGGCTACCGTCATGGGTGCAAAGAGATCAGGATTAATTATTATTCACCACCCAAAAACAATTCACCCTGGAGAGAGGAATACGCAGGGGGCTTTAGGAGTCTTTCAATTCTTCTAGGCACGTGGGTCCCAGTTTCCTTTTGGTTTTAGGACGGATGTTAAAAAAAAAAAAAAAAGGAAGAAGAAGAAAGGAAAGAAAGATAGAAAGAAAGAAGAATTTTTATTGCTGAATTTTAATTATGATTTGCTAGTTTTCTTATTTTAGGGCTAGGATGTAGTCATTGAATTCTTGATATGGTCTGAGTATGTTATGGTTGTATTGAATATCTTTTATTAATTGCAATTGGATGATTTCGGTTTTCATTCTTACAATTTACTGGCGATGAATTGCATGCCTAAGATGTTGGATGAAGTAATGAAAGTTAAAGTTCAATATTAGTTAGTGAATTCATCAAACCTTGGCAATGTAGTTTAGAAACAAATACACACCTTTGTTACCTACTTTCAAGAATTCTATAGAGCATAATGAATTATGTGATCACGATAGTAGATATAGGATTAATATAGGTATAGGTGAAAAGTAATAATCAAATATTTAATAGTAGTAGAAAGTAGGTGAAAAGTAATAATAAAGTAATGAATAGTCGTAGAGTATGTTGAGAAGTGTTGAGAGTATCTCAACACCGAAACACACCCTTAGACTCCCATGTACAAGATATCATGAATTTGCATTTAAGTGTTGGGACAAATGACGTACGAATGGTAGGGATCTTAGGACTTGGTGGAATTGGTAAGACGACTCTAGCCATAGCAATTTCAAACTCAATTGCCTTTCGATTTGAAGCTTGCTGTCTTCTTGCAAATGTCAGTGACACTTGGAATCATAAAGCAGATGGTTTGGTCCAATTGCAGGAGACCCTTCTTTTTAGGAGATGGTAGAAGTTTGAAGGTTGACAATATTGATACGAGAATCAATAAGATAAGGTGTAGGCTTCATTCTAAAAGAGTTCTTCTAATTATTGATGGTTTAGGCCACTTGACTCAATTAGAAACATTAGCAGGAGCTTGTGATTGGTTTGTTAAAGGAAGTAGAATCATCATCACAGAGATCAACACTTGTTGACTACTCATGGAGTTAATTCAACATACAAGATGACGGGATTGAATCACCGTGATGCTTTTAAACTATTTTGTCTATATGCTTTCAACAAAGAGAAACCAAAAGAGGGATATGAAAAATTTGTAGAACAGTTTTTAAATTATGCTGCAAGCCTTCCAATAGCTTTATCGGTGCTTGGTTCATTTTTATATGGTAGAAGTGCAAATGCGTGGGCAAGTGCAAGTGATATGTACAAGGGATATGTACAAGCATATCCCTCCCAAAGAGATTCAAAAAATACTTCTAACATGTGATGACCCGCTTTTGAGTGTATTTTCGCTGAAATAATTGTTTTTATTTTAATTAATATTTTAGTTATTTATTTTAATTTATTTGCGTTTTAAAATTAGTTTTTAATTTATTTGATGTTGTGTGTTACTTCTTTTAGTTGTTTTGTGAGTTTTAATCTCTTTTTGGCGGTTTAGTTTCGTTTCCCGGAATGAGGATCAGACCTCATCTTTTTCCCTACATCTCTTTTTCTTTTCCCTTTTCTTTTTCCTTTTTCTCTTTTTCCTTCTTTCTTTTTTTTTTCCTTTCTTTTTCTTTTTTCTTTCTTTTCTTTTTTTTTCTTTTCTTTCTCCCGCTCGAGTCCCCCCCGGCCTCTCTCTCTCTTCTCTCTCCCTCACGCCGGAAGCTTCTCACCGTCGACCCATCGCCGTCCGGCCACCGTGGGCGACACCACCCCCACCGTTCGGTTCGTCTCCCTCCGGCGCACCACCCCACCGAACCTCAGCCCCATCCGGCCGGCCGTTTGGCCGGAAAACGCCCAACAAAGCCGCACGGCTTTTGCCCCGATCCGCCGCCGTCGCTCCACCTCCGGCCACCATTTCTTCACCACTTCATCACCGGTCCCTTGCCATCCTAACCCACCCAGTTCCGGCCTCCAACGACCACCGGAACAGCTCCCACGAGCTAGCTTTCCTTTTTGGGAAATCCGGCCTCTTTCCGGCGATTCCGTCGCCACCCACGGCCAACCACCACTTCCAATAGCTTCACAACCATCCCTAGACCATTCCCTATCAATCCCAAGCTCTAGTTTGTCCCCGTTCAAAAGTGGGCTTTTCACAACCCACGACCACAGTGAATTTTCACTGTGACGTTGCTTTTCCGGCTCCGTTTGCAACGCCGCGTGTTTTCTAAAATTGCCATATAGCGCTGTAAGTATTTTCCAAACCCTATTTTCAGATTTAAATATATATTGCTCTTTCAATTAATTAATCTGCTGGTTGGTTGATTCCGGACTGAGTCCGAGGAGTTCGGGGGTCGGATGGATGGAGGACGGAGTTGTTTGATTTATTGGTTTATGATTGGTTGTTTGTTTTGTGCATCGATAATTGCATTTGCATGGCGCATGCACGTGTATTTTATTTTATTTGAGAAACCCTGTTTTACTGACGTGAATGGATTTTCGGGTGCGTGTGTCTCACGAGCCCAAGCCGAGATGGGTTATTATCTCGGTGGAGCTCCTTTGGTCACTCGGGAGTGGATAATACTGAGTGACGTCCCCTGAGTTGTCGCTGGGCGACGACGGGAGCGGGGCTAGAGGATGGCCGGGCCAGGTACGCGCGGGGCGCGAGTCTGGGCATCGCTCTACTCACCGACTCCGTGGCCCTTCGCTGGCGAGGGCTAGAGGATGGCCTGGCCAGGTACGCGCGGGGCGCGAGTCTGGGCATCGCTCGTTTAGGTGTCACATGCGCGGTCCTTACCTGCGGTGTGGCACATAGCCAGGGTGTGCGGATGATCCCTAGGGGAGATCATGGTGCATGCATAACCGGTGTGTTTTTATGGTTATCGGATGCGGACCATTTTCTGGGAAAATGGCGAGTTTTGGTTTTGAGGCTTTTGATCCATTTTCTGGGAAAATGGTGGTTTGGGCCATTATCTGGGATAATGGCGAGGCGTGGTTTTTAAGAATATGTTTTTATTGGGTCAAATGGGTTTTCGGCGTGCGTGGGAAAAAATGTGGTTTTGCGGGGCATGTGCATTGGTTTTTCTTGCATCCATGTTGATTGAGTTCTATGTGTTTTTATCTGGTGGTGTTTGGGTTTTACTTACCTACGGTACCATTTTTGGTTCCGTAGCTTTTGGTGCAGAGTTCGAGGAGGAGGCTGAGCCCGAGGATGCGGCTCCGCCGGGTTGCTGATGCTTTGCTTTAAATTTGGTTTAAAACTGTATTTGTGTTTTTTGTAATATTTTATCTATGTACGTTTTAAACAGCTTGTATTACGTTAAGAAAATTCTGGTACTTAGTTATGACTTTCATTATCCGCTGCGTGTTCTTCCGTGCACATTTGTTGCTTCTGCACACACTTGGCACCGTCGATGGGATGGTGACCCGGGTTGTCACCATCCGGACGTCTCGATTTCCCCGTGTTCAGGCGTGGGGATTTGGGGGCGTCACAGGTGGTATCAGAGTAGTTTGGTTCTGGGTAAAACCACATGTCCCGTAGGTAGTACCAGAATGCTTTTTAAAGTTGTGTTTTAAAATTATGTTAAGTACAGTTGTTTTATTTGTTTTATTTGTTTGAGCTTGTTTGTTTGTTTGTATTTATTTGGTTATGTTTTTACAAGCTGGTTTCTTTTGTTTCTTGCTGTGTGGTGTGGTTTTGTTTTTGTTGGTTTTATGATGGTTTTATTTGTTTTTAAGGAGGGTCAAGAGTGGTGTTGTGGTAGGAATATGGGGAGACCAAGGAAATCTACCCAGGAACCACGGGACAATACCTCCAGGGATGACTCCCTAGCCGAAGCAATACGGCAGATGACGGAATTTATGCCGCAGAGTGCGAGGTCTTAACAGACAGGGCCTTGGCCACAACAAGGACCTTGGCCACAACAAGGGGGTCCTTGGCCACCATCAGGAGGACCTTATCCACCGTCAGGAGAGCCTTGTCCGCAACAAGGAGGGTTTTGGCCACAACCAGGAGGTCCTTGGCCATATCAGGGAGGGCCTTGGATGTATCCAGGAGGGTCCAGTAGCATGGTGCAAGCCGGATGCACCTATGAGCGCTTCTTGGCGCATAGGACTCCACACTTCACTGGAAATGAGGATCCACTTCAGGCTGGAAAATGGATCAAAGATCTGGAGAAAACCTTTGAGGTGTGTGGATGCACTGAGGCGCAACAAGTACTCTACGCCAGCTATCTCTTGCAAGGTACCGCTTCTGATTGGTGGGATACCAAGAGGGTGTTGTTGGAATCTGAACTGGGATCTTTCGCTGCGGTGACCTGGCAGCGTTTCAAGAAGGAGTTCAATGACCGCTTCTTTCCCGCAACGGTAAGGAAGCAAAAGGCAAGAGAGTTCTCCAATCTGGTCCAAGGGGGCGCGACAGTGGAACAATACGCTCGGAGGTTCATCGAACTTGAGCGATTTGCCCCTCACCTTATCACCACAGAGGAGATGCGAGCTGATCGTTTTCAGGAGGGACTGCGCCCTGATATACGCCGTATGGTGGTCAGCCATCGGATATCCACTTTTCAGGAATTAGTGGATGTGGCCACCCTAGTGGAACGAGAAAACAATCTGAGTATGGGCTCCCCTCCAGGGCATAAGAGGCGGAGTTTTTCTGGTGAAGGAAGCAGCTCGGGTTCGCCTCAGAAATTTGTTCAGCGGACCGGGACTCGACCGCAAGCATCCTCAAGTGTTCACATGGGAGGACGTGTGCCTGTATGTGGAGTTTGTAATAGAGCCCATGTGGGTGAGTGCCCTTCTGGTGGGGCTCGATGTTATAATTGTGGCCAGCAGGGTCACTTTGCCCGAGAATGTCCAAGAGCAGCTCAAGGAAGCCGTGGAGGTAGACACGGTGGAAGGACAAACCCGAGACAAACAGTGCAAGCCCGGGATTATGCTGTCACACCCGGAGAGGTGGATGATGAGGCACCAGCGACCCATGATGCTGGAGTAATCACAGGTATGGATTAATACAATTTTAAGTTGGATTTATTTCTTTCGGTGTTTTTGGTTTATTCTTTGCTTTTTGGATTTCATGGGTTGTGTGTTTGGTTCAGAAAGAGTCCGTTTGTATGAGTTTTATGCTTGTACTTTGTTTGATTCCGGTGCTTCGCAATCGTTTGTGTCTTCCACGTTTGCACGGGTGTGTGATTTGGTCACGGAAGCGTTGCCGAAGGCTATGGTAGTGGCTCTACCCGATGGTGAGATGGTGTGGTGTTCCGAGGTTGCTTTGGGATGCCCGTTAAATTTTGAGGGAAGATTCCTGGATGCTGATTTGGTGGTGTTCAAGCTGTTGGGTTTTGATATCATCCTCGGGATGGATTGGCTATACCGATATTCTACGAGTATTAATTGCAGAAGTCGGATAATTAGCTTTCAGCTTCCAGATGGTGATTGTCTGGAATTTGCGGGGAGTAGATTAAAAGAAAAGCCGATGATTATATCGGCGATTCAGGCAAGGAGAGAGATTGCATGGGGAGCGGATGCATTCTTGGTTCAGATGGTGTCCACGCCGTCTGAGAAGAAGTCCTTGGCAGACATTCCAGTTGTGGAAGAATTCCCCGATGTGTTTGTGGATGACTTGCCCGGACTACCCCCTGTGCGAGAGATGGAGTTTGTTATAGAATTGGAACCTGGAGCGGCTCCTGTGCATAAAGCTCCTTATCGCATGGCACCGGCTGAATTAAAAGAGTTGAAGACTCAGTTGCAAGAGTTGGTAGAGAAGGGATTTATTCAGCCTAGTACGTCGCCGTGGGGTGCACCAGTTTTATTTGTTAAAAAGAAAGATGGAACCCTCCGTATGTGCATTGATTATCGGGAATTGAACAAGGTGACCATCAAAAATAAATATCCTCTCCCGCGGATTGATGATTTGTTTGACCAGCTTCAAGGAGCAGCCGTGTTCTCTAAGATTGATCTGAGGTCGGGATACTACCAGCTGAGAATCAGAGACCAGGATGTGCCTAAAACTGCTTTCAGGTCGAGGTATGGGCATTATGAATTTAAGGTGATGCCGTTTGGGTTAGCTAATGCCCCTGCAGCTTTCATGGATTTGATGAATCGAGTGTTTCGACCTTATCTGGATTCCTTTGTGGTAGTATTTATTGATGATATACTGATTTATTCCCGAGATGTTGAAGAGCATGTGTATCATCTTAGTCTGGTACTTGAGAGATTGAGAGAACACCAGCTATACGCCAAGCTCAGCAAGTGTGAGTTCTGGTTGGAAGAAGTCAAATTTCTTGGGCATGTAATTTCCCGGGGCGGAGTGGCAGTTGATCCTAGTAAGGTAGAAGCCATTTTGTCATGGCAGCGCCCGACTACAGTGCGCGAGATTCGGAGTTTCTTGGGGCTGGCGGGGTATTACCGAAGATTTGTAGAGGGTTTTGCTCGCCTATCCGGACCTCTCACAGCTTTGACTCGGAAGAATACAGAATTTGTTTGGTCAGAGAAATGTGAGAGAAGCTTCCAGGAATTAAAGAACAGGTTGACAACGGCACCAGTGTTAGCACTCCCAGAACCGCATAAGCCATTCGTAGTCTTCAGTGATGCGTCTAAGTTTGGTTTGGGTTGTGTCCTTATGCAGGAAGGACGGGTTGTAGCCTATGCATCTCGTCAGCTAAAGGACCATGAGAAGAATTATCCGACGCACGATCTAGAATTGGCTGCGATTGTTTTTGCCCTTAAGATCTGGCGGCACTTCTTGTATGGGGAAGCTTGCGAGGTATTTACTGATCACAAGAGTTTGAAGCATTTGTTTTTCCAGAAAAATCTGAATATGAGGCAGAGGCGATGGCTGGAGCTAATCAGTGACTATCAGTGTGAGATCAAGTACCATCCGGGGAAGGCTAATATAGTTGCTGATGCTTTGAGCTGGAAGTCACACTTGGAAGATGAAGCCAAGCCGTCAGAATTGGAATCGTTGCTTTGTGGGATGAGAAGGCTCCTTATAGAGAGTTCGCAGCAAGTGGAGATTTTGTCTTCAGTTCTCGATATTCGGGTAACTGATTTTGAAGAATTGAAAACTCTCCAAAGAAAGGATCCGAAGCTGCTGAACATCCGGAAGAGAGTCAGAAAATCTCGAGGGTCGTTGCACTATAGCATGGATAGGGATGGGATACTTCGGTTCCGAGATCGCAGAGTGGTCCCTAAGGACTCAGATTTCAAAGAACGGATCATGGCGGAAGCTCATGCGGCCCCGTATTCAGTTCATCCCGGCAGTACAAAGATGTATCGGGACTTGAAGAAAAATTATTGGTGGGATGGAATGAAGAAGGACGTTGCCTTATATGTGGAGAAATGCCACACATGCCGTCAGGTGAAGGCCGAGCATCAGAGACCTGCAGGTATGCTCCAACCCCTCCCTATTCCTGAGTGGAAGTGGGATGACATCACGATGGACTTCGTAGTGGGTTTGCCGAGAACGCCTAGTGGGAAGAATTCTGTTTGGGTGATTGTGGACCGGTTAACGAAGAGTGCTCATTTTCTGCCTGTTAATAACACCGACTCTTTGGGCAAGTTGACCCGTTTGTATGTCAAAGAGATAGTGCGGCTGCACGGCATACCAAAGAGTATAGTGTCGGATCGAGACCCGAGGTTTACGTCGCAGTTCTGGAAGAGTTTGCAGGCAGCTTTGGGTACTAAGTTGAAGTTCAGTACTGCTTATCACCCGCAGACAGATGGCCAGTCAGAGCGCACCATTCAGACTCTGGAAGACATGTTGCGAGCATGTGTCCTGGAATTCCAAGGAAGTTGGGAAAACCATTTGCCGCTCATCGAGTTTGCATACAATAACAGCTTCCATGCGACCATTCAGATGGCTCCCTATGAAGCTCTTTATGGGAGAAAGTGCAGGTCGCCCTTGTGTTGGGATGAAGTTGGGGAGAGTAGGATAATTGGACCCGAAATAATTCAAGAGATGCAAAGCCAAGTCCGGATCATCAGAGATAAAATGGCGGCAGCTCAGAGTCGCCAAAAGAGTTACGCTGATACCAGGAGGAGAGAGTTGTCGTTTGAAGTTGGTGATTGGGTTTACCTTAAAGTCTCTCCCATGAGAGGTGTTAAGCGTTTTGGTAAGAAGAGGAAGCTAGATCCGAGGTACGTCGGCCCTTTTCAGATTCTGGAGAGAGTAGGGTCCGTCGCCTATAGAGTTGCTTTGCCAGATTATTTTGGGGATGTTCATGACGTCTTCCACGTATCATCCCTGAAGAAGAGCTTTGGACAGCAAGAGCCACGTTTCGTCGACCCAGCGGGTATTCAGTTGCAACCGGATCTCACTTATGAAGTTGTTCCGTTGCAGATTTTGGATTGGAAGGAGCAACAGTTGAGGTCCAAGACGATACCTTTGGTTAAAGTGGCTTGGGGAGATCCGTTAGCTCAAGACTTCTCTTGGGAGCGAGCAGCGGACATGAGGGAGCAGTACCCGTACTTGTTCGAATAGAGAAGGTATGTATCTTAATCTTGATCACAGTTGGTTTATGTGCTTGCTTGTGGCTTGCTTTAAGTTGGTGGTTGATCTGCAATTTCGAGGACGAAATTGTTTTTAAGGAGGGGAGGATGTGATGACCCATTTTTGAGTGTATTTTCGCTGAAATAATTGTTTTTATTTTAATTAATAATTTAGTTATTTATTTTAATTTATTTGCGTTTTAAAATTGGTTTTTAATTTATTTGATGTTGTGTGTTACTTCTTTTAGTTGTTTTGTGAGTTTTAATCTCTTTTTGGCGGTTTAGTTTCGTTTCCCGGAATGAGGATCAGACCTCATCTTTTTCCCTACATCTCTTTTTCTTTTCCCTTTTCTTTTTCCTTTTTCTCTTTTTCCTTCTTTCTTTTTTTTTTTCCTTTCTTTTTCTTTTTTCTTTCTTTTCTTTTTTTTCTTTTCTTTCTCCCACTCGAGTCCCCCCCCGGCCTCTCTCTCTCTTCTCTCTCCCTCACTCCGGAAGCTTCTCAACGTCGACCCATCGCCGTCCGGCCACCGTGGGCGACACCACCTCCACCGTTCGGTTCGTCTCCCTCCGGCGCACCACCCCACCGAACCTCAGCCCCACCCCACCGTTCGGTTGGTTGATTCCGGACTGAGTCCGAGGAGTTCGGGGGTCGGATGGATAGAGGACGGAGTTGTTTGATTTATTGGTTTATGATTGGTTGTTTGTTTTGTGCATCGATAATTGCATTTGCATGGCGCATGCACGTGTATTTTATTTTATTTGAGAAACCCTGTTTTACTGATGTGAATGGATTTTCGGGTGCGTGTGTCTCACGAGCCCAAGCCGAGATGGGTTATTATCTCGGTGGAGCTCCTCTGGTCACTCGGGAGTGGATAATACTGAGTGACGTCCCCTGAGTTGTCGCTGGGCGACGACGGGAGCTGGGCTAGAGGATGGCCCGGCCAGGTACGCGTAGGGCGTGAGTCTGGGCATCGCTCTACTCATCGACTCCGTGGCCCTTCGCTGGCGAGGGCTAGAGGATGGCCTGGCCAGGTACGCGCGGGGCGCGAGTCTGGGCATCGCTCGTTTAGGTGTCACATGCGCGGTCCTTACCTGCGGTGTGGCACATAGCCAGGGTGTGCGGATGATCCCTAGGGGAGATCATGGTGCATGCATAACCGGTGTGTTTTTATGTTATCGGATGCAGACCATTTTCTGGGAAAATGGCGAGTTTTGGTTTTGAGGCTTTTGATCCATTTTCTGGGAAAATGGTGGTTTGGGCCATTATCTGGGATAATGGCGAGGCGTGGTTTTTAAGAATATGTTTTTATTGGGCCAAATGGGTTTTCGGCGTGCGTGGGAAAAAATGTGGTTTTGCGGGGCATGTGCATTGGTTTTTCTTGCATCCATGTTGATTGAGTTCTATGTGTTTTTATCTGGTGGTGTTTGGGTTTTACTTACCTGCGGTACCATTTTTGGTTCCGTAGCTTTTGGTGCAGAGTTCGAGGAGGAGGCTGAGCCCGAGGATGCGGCTCCGCCGGGTTGCTGATGCTTTGCTTTAAATTTGGTTTAAAACTGTATTTGTGTTTTTTGTAATATTTTATCTATGTACGTTTTAAACAGCTTGTATTACGTTAAGAAAATTCTGGTACTTAGTTATGACTTTCATTATCCGCTGCGTGTTCTTCCGTGCACATTTGTTGCTTCTGCACACACTTGGCACCGTCGATGGGATGGTGACCCGGGTTGTCACCATCCGGACGTCTCGATTTCCCCGTGTTCAGGCGTGGGGATTTGGGGGCGTCACATAACAAGTTATGATGGATTAAGTGATAATGAAAAGAATGTTTTGCTTGACATTGCATGTTTTTTCAATGGACAATTACAGCTTGATGAAGTCATTATAAAGTTACTAGATAGTTTTGGTTTTTGCCCAAACTCTTTGATCCCAAGACTTAGGGAGAAGTGTCTTATTTCGGAGTTTGACGGAAGACTGCAAATGAATGACTTGTTACGAGATATGGGTAGAGAAGTTGTTCGACAAGAATCGCCCAGAAATCTAGGAGCACGTAGCAGGCTATTCTTTTATGAAGACGTTTACCATGTACTGATGGATGATACAGTAAGTTAGATCAAAATCTATTTCAATTAAACATTGTTTCTTTAGCACATGTGACATATACGTGTGTGTATATATAAATATATGAATAAAGGAATATAATTGAATTTTTTATTTTGTTGGCTTACTTAAACATGCATTGTCATCCTATATAGGAAACAGATAGAGTTGAAGCAATTGTTATAGATTTTCCTGAAGGTGATGATATCATTTGCTTAAGTCCCAAGGTCTTCTAGAATATGAAAAGATTCAGATTATTTAGATGCCGCAATGCACACTTTTCTAAAAAAATTTAATTGTCTACCTAATAGATTAAGAGTGCTTGATTGGCCTAAATGTCCTTTACAATCTATGCCATCTAAATTTCATGGAGATGAACTCATTATACTATGAATGCTTGGTAGTCACATCCAAGAGATACGCTTTGAATTTAAGGTACAATTATTATTATTTTTTCTTTCTTTAAACCTACTTTGATATTTTTATTTTTTTAATAGAATCTCATGGTTATGAATTTCCGTGGTTGTGAATTCTTAATGAAAATCTCGGATATTTCAAAGTGCCCAAATTTGCAACAAATGGATTTTAAGAACCTAAAGAGCTTATCCATTACTTGATAAGCTTGTTAGGTTGAATCTTAGTGGATGTAACAACCTAAAGAGCTTACCAAGGGGACTGCTGTTGAGATCTCTACAATTCCTTGATGTCCATTTGGATGCACCCTTTGAAGATATTGGAGATTTAGCAAATCCAATGGATCATGGAAGTCAACTTTCTAAGAGGCGTCATGTTGATTAGGACGACGACCAAGATGATCACAACATTGAATCCAACTTGTTGACTTCACATTTTTTTCAAACTCAAACGTCTCAATATTAGGTGCGGGAGGTCGAGGGTGCCATGTCACTTATGATGAAAATGATGTAGCAGCTTTTTGTTGGAAGGGTATTTATAAAGAAAGATGCTGGATGTAGTCTACTCGTGCGAGGGCCTGCAAATGACACTGACATGGAAAAAATCAAAATGGCACTATTTTGTTTGTTTTTTTTTTATTACGTTTCCTGCATTTTTTCCTTCTCTCTCTATGTGTGAAGTCCCTTCCTTCCCTCCGAAGCCCCTTTCTTCCTCCATCTCTGTGCATCTTCCTTTCTCTCTGTGTAGTGCAAGAACCTTGATGTCCATTTGGATGCACCCTTTGAAGATATTGGAGATTTAGCAAATCCAATGGATCATGGAAGTCAACTTTCTAAGAGGTGTTGTGTTGATTAGGACGACGACCAAGATGATCACAACATTGAATCCAACTTGTTGACTTCACATTTTTTTCAAACTCAAACGTCTCAATATTAGGTGCGGGAGGTCGAGGGTGCCATGTCACTTATGATGAAAATGATGTAGCAGCTTTTTGTTGGAAGGGTATTTATAAAGAAAGATGCTGGATGCAGTCGACTTGTGTGAGGGCCATGCAAACGACGCTGACATGGAAAAAATCAAAATGGCACTATTTTGTTTTTTTTTTTTTATTACGTTTCCTACATTTTTTCCTTCTCCCTCTGTGTGTGAAGTCCCTTCCTTCCCTCCGAAGCCCCTTTCTTCCTCCATCTCTGTGTATCTTCCTTTATCTCTGTGTAGTGCAAGAACCTTGAAGTATTTCTCAAACCAAGGGATGGAACTGTTCACTCAGTACTACAATGGTTTATAGAAGCTCTCCTACGGTCGTGTATGTTTGGAGCTAGAGCCATGAATGCAGTCCTCGACCACAGCACAGCTCTCAAGGAGCTTTTCGTCAAGCTGCTTTGAGGCCACCATGCCGCCACCGATCCAGTCGGCCCCGGAGTCGCTGCTTCTTCACTAAAATCCATTTGCTTGAAGGATTTAATTAATGGTTAGTGCTTCGGACCCCTCATAATCAATTCCAAAAAGCTCATAACTTTGAAGCTCATTCACTGCTTGGGTGAGTGGGATAAGGTTTGTGACACTCCCAACTCCCATGTACGAATACTTGGAAATTGAGGCGTCGGGATGATGACAACATGGGTCAAGCATCCCATTGCCAAGTGCCAAGTGTGTGTACATGCAACACGTGTACATAAAAACCATGCAGCGGATAACAAAAGTCTTCAACTAAGTACCAGAATTTTGTTTAAATACAAACTCGCTTAAAACAAGCGTAATAAAATACTACAAGTTGAAAATTGTCTCAAATTCCAAAATAACTAAAAATAAAGGCAAGTAAAATAATTTCCAAAACTAAGTAACTCCAAAGTCAGTACTCTGGTGCAGTCGCCTCCTCAGGCTCAGCCTCCTTCTCCTCATCTGCAAGAAAGTCTACGGTACCCAAGACGGTAGCGTAGGTAATTAATAATCCAAACAAACCTCAAGATAAAAATACATTCATGCAATAACTAAATGCATCAACATGATGCCATATGCATATGTCCCAAAAATCCACATTTTCCATGCACGCCAAAATCTCATTTTGGCTCAAAAATTTCCTTTAAAACATTCATCGCCATTATCTCAGATAATGGACCAAAAATCCAATCTCAAAATTTTCCATGAAAATGGCCCATTTACCAAACCATCAGAGTACTGTAGGTGGGAATTGCAGGCGGGACTCTATCACCATCTCTACAAGTCTGTCTGTAGGCGGGAATTGCAGGCGGGACCCTACAGTACCTCTGACTCAAACCAGTCAATCCAATCGTTCAAATATACCCAAAATCATTTCTCGCTTGAAAACCCAGTTTTCAAGTTCCAACACATGTACATGCATGCAATTACACGAAAACCCAGTTTTCCTTTTCAGACATGAACATGCATGCACTATGCAATGCAAACATCAAGACACAAAATATTCAACAAATCTCAACATCAACCAAACATAATTAACTCCATCCTCAAATCCAACCGACCCCCGACTCCTTGTACTCAGTCCGGAATAACCAACCAGTCATAATTTATTATTAAAGAAAAAATATATTGAAATCGAAAAAAAAGTTTGAAAAATACTTACAGCATTATATAATATTTTTCGAAGGATCAATGGGCTACAAAACGTGCCGAAAAAGCAACGTAACAGTGTAAAATACACTGTGGCCGTGGGTTGTAAAATACCCACTTTTGAATGGGGATGAACCAAGGCTTGGGATTGATAGGGAATAGCTTAGAGATGTTTATGAAGCTACTGGAAGTGGAAGTTGGCCGTGGGTGGCAGAGAAAATGGCGGTGGAAGTGAAAAAAAGGCCAAAATGGAGTTGAGCTTGTGGGGGTTGCTCTGGCGACGGATCGGAGCTGGAAATAGGTGGTTTAGGTCGGCAAGAGGTCGATGATGAAGTGGAGAAGAAGTGGTGGCTGGGGGTGGAACGACGGCGGCGCTGGAGCTCAAGAACGCCGCGGCTTAGAGTGGTGTGTGCAGTTAAACGGCCGGAGGGGAAGAGAATGGTGGGGGTGGTGATGGCCACGCCATCGAGCGGCGGCTGTCTGGGCAGCTGAAGGAAAACGGGTGGGAGGGAAGAGAGAGAGAGCGTGCGCGGGGAGAGAAGAAACTGGGAGGAAAAAAGAAAGAAAGAGAAGAAAGAAGAAGAAAAAAAAGAAAGGAAAGAGGAAAAAGAGAAAAAGAAAAGATGGGAAAAAGAAATAAGGTCCAATCCTCACCTCTAGGGTCTAGAAACTGATCCAACGAAAACAACTTTAAAAGCTATAAATTGAATAAAATAATTTAAACACAATACCTTACTAAAATATAATAAATAACTAGTAAAAATTAACAACAAAATTTTAAATCTAAAAATAAACTAAATTAAATTAAACATCAATTTAAACACAAAAAAATAACTAAAATTAGAAAAGCACCTCAAAATAAATTTCACAACTAAATAAATCCAATTAAAAATTCGATAAATTTAAAATAAAAGAACTAATATTTTAATTAAATTAAAATACTCATTCAATAAAAATACATGTAAAAACGGGGTATCACAAGGTTCTTGGTATGTTAGGAAATTTTAACCCTAGTTTAATCGAAGTCCACCTCGAGAGGGTTCAAGTTGGTGACGGAGGACTTTGTTCGATTTCAAATTGTTCAAGGAGATTTTGCACATTGTTAAGACCCCGGAATGTACGAACTTCGGGCTCGTGTGCGTTGCTGAACGTTGCAGGCTCTTGAGGAAGCTTCACATTGATGGTTGGAGAACTAACAGGCTTGGTGATGAGGGTTTAATGAAATAGCTAACCGACTCATAAAGACAGAACAACAGAACAATATCTCAAACTCAATTAAAGAGAACGTCATACCAACCAACTCATAAATACAGAACATTTATATATGTAATCCGATCTAAATTTTAGAACAAAATATTCTCAAAATATCGAAATATCTAGAAAACTACCGAAATATGCTTTCCATGATTTTTTTCTTATCCATTAAAACAATCTTGAAGGATTTCGTTTAAAACTTCTTCAACAAAGAAGATTCGCATAATCTTTGCTCAACAAATTTGAAGAATTCAACATCATATATATATATATATATATATATATATATCTCTATTAAAAAATACCAACACAAGGGAGCAATGATCTTTACGAATACAATCATGGTCTTGGAGGGTATGCTAATATTAAAAAAGAGAAGAAAAATCGAAGACTCTTTCTTAATTTTACCAACGTATTCTTATCCTTTCTAATATAATAATACAAGTCGGGATTGACTTCATTTCTTAATCCTCTCTCTCCAAATCATGATTACTTGAAGGGGGGGAAATCAGAGGTATTTGTCAAAGCCATGCATGGGTGCCGAGATGGAGGTTCAGGATCATGGAGAGCAGTCTGCGTTCGGGGTAAGGCAAAGGAAAGGGAAGGATATAAGTCGATCCGAAAGGAAACGAGATCTAGAATTGTGTCTAAGTCAAGGAGGACGTGGCATGTTTTCAACCATGTCATCCTCTACCGTTAGATCCTTATCTAGTTTAATCTGGAAGCCACATTTGGCATTTGCACTATTTTAAGCTTTGTTAATTTGAGTCTGTTCTTACTTTTACGATGTCTTATTTTAATTGGTTGTGAGCCTGCGTGAGGTGTGATATTCCGTGTTTATGTGTATTTTGACTAAGTAATTATTGCATTTATTAGGATTACAAATTTATTAGGATTACGAGCTTTCCGCTAGGAGTGAGAAACTCTCCCTTCTCTCTAGATAGCCAAGCAGAAAACCTCCCTAGAGGGAGGTGGGAGCCTCGGCTCCTCCCTCCCTCCCCCCCCCTTTAGTTTCATGTTTTCCCGTTTTTCCAGTTTTTGTCTGGTTTTGGTTTATTTGTTTGGTTACTTTCAGTCGATGCTTGTGGTTATGTTGGCTTAGTTCTTGCTCTCTAGCTATGGCACCGTCTCCAGGCAAGGAACATCTACAGCCAAAAAGAAAATGCTCCCGAGCGCAACCCCGAAGTTGGGTGCCACATTGCGGAGGAGACGCGAACAGAGGCATGGTGGTTTCGCCGAGGACGGAGGATCTGGATAGGGGTGAGGCTAGCTACCCTATTTTGATGGCACTAGGCTGACGATGATGGACTGAGGTGAGGTGAGGTGAGGCAGGGATGCTCGTCGGCGAGAGGCGTGTTGCTCTATTTTGTAACAGAGAGTTTATGGCACGAAAAGCGGCTCTAGATCACAACGGAAAGGCAGTTGGCCTCCTTTCTCTTTGATTTTGTCAGTGGGTTAGTGTGCACAGCAGATCAAATGCTGCATAACAATAGAAAAGAAAGAAGAAGGGGGGCGGCGGGAGTAGAGATGAAACCCGTCCCTTGTTTCCTTCAGCCTATCCGCCTCACGTGTTCCCCACTTGCAAATAGGCTGGACCTTTTTGTTTGGGCTGGGCCCAAGGGTTTTCTTCAGTCCAGTTGCCTTTAGTTTTTTTGTATTGTGTTTTTGGAATGGTTTTTATGTATTTTAGTTTATTTAGTTTGTTTAAGGGAGTTTAGGAAACATTGTCTCTAGGACCTAGGGTCCGTAGAGTTTGTACTCCACTCTTTGGAGGGGGAGTTGTGTGGTCTATCTTAGATGGAGGTCTAAGATAGAGTTGTCTCTTAGACAGTTAGTTTGGAGGCCTGTCTCTTAGATGGTTAGTCTGGAGGCATTGGACAAGACCCTATCAACCGCAAAAAAATTTGTGGGTTGGAGCGCGAGAAAATGTTAGAATTTGACTTGTATTTTCAGGTCAGAAATTGTAATTGTCCATTTATTGAATGAAGGAATCAGTCTTTAACTTTCAAAAAAAAAAAAAAAAAAGGATTACGAGCTTTCTCGTTTTAAATTTTAGATGATTTACATGGTATTATTTTATAACTTTTAACTTTGAAATTTAATTCACGTGTTTTATTGTTATTGATTGCTGATCATTATTTAAAATGCTCTTTATTTTAAATTATCTTATTGTTTTATTGTTGGACTTTATTATATTATTTTATTTAATCACTTCGTTTAAATTATTTCATTTAATTGTCGATTTGAAATTTTATTTTCAAATGATCAGTTTGAGACCCAAGATGAAAAGACAGGATCTCAACTTTTTTCCCTTCCTTCTTTCTTTTTCCCATTTTCTTCTTTCCTTTTCTTCTTTTCTTTTTTCTCCCCTGCCTCCCAGCCCACGCGACCAGCCCCTCCCCATGTTTCTCTCCGTGCATCTCTCCCCCAGCCCGTAGCCGTGCGCCACTGTATGGCATCACCGCCCAGCCCATCCTCTTCCCCATCTGCCGGCAATCACTCCCCTCCAATCCCAACCCCTGCCTGATCTCCACGCTCCCCCATGCTCTCCTCAAAGCCTTAGCCTCAATTTACTCCAGTGCCTCTGTTCTCGATTTTCAGGTTATTATCCTTTCCGTTTTTATGCTTTTAGACTGGATTATAAGCCTCTTTTAGTTTATTTCCATTTTGGCCTCTCTGGCCTCAGTTGTCGTATTTGTTTCCGTTAGTGTCCTGACAGCATATATGCTGGCCAATGTACTGAGAAGAGGTTATGCAAAATCAAAACTATTATTTTCCTATCCTTTTCTATCTTTCTCTCTCTTATCTCATTCTGGAGGAGCTCCCCTCGAAGAGAGCATAAACCCTAGCCTGCTAGGTATTATATGATGTGTTACAAGTGGTATCTACAGACACGTTCCTGTGAAAACCATCTCAAAACAATATAGACCATGGCTGAAGGCACAAGGCTCAAGGATTTACAAGAGAAGCTAAATGCTCTAAAGAAAACAACAGATTCTCAATATAAAACATTGGAGACCAAAATGCTGATGCTAAAAAGGCAAGTAGACATAGTGTTGCAACAGTTGACAGTAGTGACAGGAGAACTGCAGAGGAGAGTTCAGAATCAAAACCCTAGTGGATCATCGTCTGAGCTGAACTTAGGTGGTAATGAAGGGGACCCTAGGCCTGAAGATGTGTAGACAAGAACTGTGCACCTTGATTTTTCCACTTTCAATGGAGAAGATCCAACTGGATGGATCTATAAGGTGCAACATTTCTTTACCTTTCACAATACCCTGCCACAGCAAAAAGTTAAGTTAGCCTCATTCCATATGGAGGGTAAAGCATTAACTTGGTTCCAAGGGTTGGAGGATTCGGGTCAGATAGGTGATTGGGAGTCATTAACTAGTGTTTTACTAGCCAGATTTGGGCCAAGTGGGTTTGATGACCTTGTTGAAACTCTATCCAGGTTGAGACAAGGAGGTACGGTGGATGAATATAAGGATCAATTTGAATTTGTAGCAAATAGAATGAAGGGCTTAACAGATCAATACAAACTGAGTTTTTTTATTTGTGGCTTGAAGGATGATATTAGATTAACTATGAGAATGTTTAACCCATCAAACTTAGCTTTTATTGATCTGGCCTTTCCAGATCAAGAAGAAAAGCTAACCCTTTCCAGAAAAGCTAAAATACAAGAAGAAAAGCTAACCCTTTCCAGAAAAACCAACAGATCTGGCCTTGTGTACTCACCTGACCGGGGAATACTAAAAAAATTGAACCTGCCCAATAATGAACCCTTTGAACCCACTCCCAAACCGAACCTACAAATTCACAAAATTAACCAAGCACAAATGAAAGAAAGGAGGGAGAAGGGGTTATGCTATTATTGTGACTCTAAGTGGATAGTTGGGCATAAGTGCCAAACCGCAGACTCTAATTACTAGAGGAAGTTTTGTTTGAACCAAAATAGAGAGGGGAGAGTTAGGAGCCAAGTATCGAAAGGGATGAACCAAAAAACACCATCATAGAGACAGATAGCCCCATAAACCCAGAAATATCCCTCCATGCCCTAATAGGATCCCAAAACCCAAAGACCATGCATGTGATGGGGAAGATTGGACATCAATGGGTAACTATCCTTATAGACACAGGGTCTACCCATAACATTTTGGACCTAGCTGTGCTAGATAAAGTAAAATTGCCGTTAATCAAGAAGAAAGGGTAAGAGTGAAGGTGGCAAGTGGAGAAATATTTCCCAGTGAGGGAAAATGTAAGGTGATTGAGCTGAAATATTACATATCTTATACATTTAGAACCACTATATTTTATTTATTTTATTACTTTATTATTGGTTTTATATGAAAAAAATGATTAAGATGTATAAATCCGAGTTATGATTTAAATTAGTTAATAGCATGGTTTTTGCTTAATATTATAACTTGTGATTTAATTGGACAATGTTTATTTACATGCACAATATATTTTTAATATTCTATTCTTTATTTTTATTTTATTTTATTTCTAATTTTTATTTTTTTTATATAGGCTAAGAAACGAAAAGTATGCTTGGACAAGGAGGGAATTCATTTTCATATTGAGTCTTTGCACGGCACAGGACCTTTTTGGTTTTAAAATGGAATTGCATGCCGTACGGGAAAGGATTTCATTTTGGGATGGACTTTGACCAGGGGACACAAGACATTTTATCATTTTAGTGAAAAGCCGCACACAATTATTCTTCTTTTATTGAATGGAAGGTTTTTTCATCTAGTTTATTCACACACGGCAACACTTTTATGTGATGGAGAATTAATTCAAGCCGCACGCAATTATTCTTCTTTTGGCGCTACATATAATTTCTTTTGAGCATTCCTTCAACCCTGCATGGTACCTGTGATAAAAAAATTCATTCTTTTCGTTTGGGGCTTTAACACAGCAGAGAAATATAGACTCCAGCGCCGTTGAAGAGCTTCTTGAGGGGTCTAATTGTTTCTACAGTCCAGTTTCTTCCACTTCTTTCAATCTCCATCTCCGTTCATTTGGCTTGATCTTTTTATTCCCTACTGTTTATTTAATTTCAATTTGAAGTTTATGGTATATTCTTGATATTTTTGGCTTAAAAGTTTGAGTATTTTATTTGCTGTTTATTTTATTTTATATTAGTTATTTTTCTTATTTCTCTAAGCTTCCATTAAATATGCATTACAATTACATTTTAGATTAATTTCAGCTTATTATTTAATTTTCAGATTAATTAAAATTGTTTAGCGTAGTTGAGTCTTTAATTGTTAATTTTAATTTGTTAGTCTTTTATATTCCATTTCGAAACTAAAAAAAAATCCAAAAGTATGAATCTAGTCTATGACTAGTGTCCTTTTATTTCCGTTGCACTCTTCCATTCATTGTACATACCACCACTTTTGTTTGTGAAACTTTTTACCATTTTATACAAGTTTGGATTTAAAAGCTTTTCCCAAGGGGCGATCTAAAAATTTTATTCCTAATTATTACACGACATCCTCCTGCACTTGGGATAGCGTTTGTGCTACTCATTTTTGAGTGAGTCATAAGGGTGTGTGTGTAAAAATTCAGGGAACCAATTTTATTGTTGAAGCACATGTTCTAGTGCTGGCAGGGTGTGATATGGTGCTCGGACTTCAATGGTTACAAAACTTGGGAGCTGTTTTGTGGGATCTCCAAAAACTAACCATGGAATTTTTGGTAGAAGGAAAAACAGTGCAGTTGCAAGTGTTCGCAGCCACTAAATTGATCCAAGAAGGGCCAATGAACAAGTTTAACAAGTTGGAAAAGAGGGGAATAGTTATACATGTCATGGAGATTGAAAAAAATCAGAGTGAAGAAGCATGTAACCAGCCCTCAACGGCCATCCAAACCTTACTCAAATAGTACCCAGAAGTATTTTGTGAGCCAAAAGACCTACCTCCTACCAGATCCCATGATCATGCTATCAACCTCCTACTCGATACAAAACCAGTTTCTATGAGACCTTGCCATTACCCATACTTCCAAAAAGACGAAATAGAAAAAATAGTGTAGGAGCTGTTGCACTCGGGAGTCATAAGGCCCAACCAAAGCCCTTATTCGTCCCCAGTGTTGCTGGTGAGGAAGGTGGACGGGTCATGGAGGTTGTGTGTGGACTATCGGGGCCTTAATGCAGTCACAATTAAGGATAAATTTCCCATACAAGTTGTGGAGGAGCTAATGGATGAGTTACACGAGGCTTCAATTTTCTCTAAGCTGGATCTAAGATCCGGGTACCACCAAATCAGAGTGGAACCCTCAGACATACACAAAATAGCCTTTAGAACCCATGGGGGTCACTATGAATTTTTAGTTATGCCCTCTGGGCTAACTAATTCCCCCTCCACCTTTCAAAACCTAATGAGCGAGGTGTTCAAACCCCACTTGAGGAAGTTTATACTTATATTCTTCGATGACATACTCATTTATAAAAAAAATTAAAACTGACCATTTGAGACATTTGCAGGTGGCTCTTGAGACCCTAAGGTAGCACAAATTGTTTGCTAAACTTTCTAAATGCAAGTTTGATTGTAAGGAGATATCGTATTTGGCACACCTAATTTATGAACTTGGTGTATGGGCTGACCCCGAGAAACTGCAAGCCATGATGGATTGGCCCCTTTTTGGGTCCATCAAAGCTTTAAGAGGATTCTTGGGCCTCACGGGATACTATAGAAGATTCATTAAAAGCTATGGAGGAATCGCAAAGCCGCTGACCAGAATGTTGAAAAAGGGAAACTTTCAGTGGAGTGAGGAAGCGAAAGTGGCTTTTCTTAAGTTGAAGTAAGGAATCTCTTCACCCCTGCTACTTGCACTACTAGACTTTGCATCATCTTTGCTATTGAATGTGACGCTTCGGAAGCAGCCATAGGGGCTGTTTTAATGCAACATGGGAGGCCCCTTTCGTATTTCAGTCAATCTCTCAAGGGAAGGTCACTAAACCTATCCACCTATGAAAAGGAACTCTTTACCTTGGTGATTGCGGTAGTGAAATGGAGGCCCTATCTATTGGGTGGTACTTTCAAGATCAAGATTGACTAACAAAGCCTAAAACATCTCCTAGACCAAATAGTGGGGACTCCGATGTAGCAGAAATTGATCTCTAAACTACTGGGGTATGATTTTGCAGTGGAATATAAAAAAGGGGCTAAGAACCGAGTGGTAGATGCACTATCTAGGAGGGACCAAGCTGAGGAGGAGACCCTAATGCTGATCTTATTTCCCACGGTAGACTGGCTGGAGGACTTAAAGGCGGCCTACCTCGCTGATCCTAAGGTACAAGCTCTAATATCTTTGTTCAAGGAAAATAAATTGGGACCTGAGTATACTATGAGATTAGATCTGTTATTGTACAAATAGAGGCTTTATATTCCTTAAAATGATGAGTTTAAAACTCGGTTACTAAAGCTGGGTCACAGCAGCCCATTGGGGTTGTCACTTGGGCTTTGACAAAACCATAAAGAGAGTACAGAGGGATTACTTTTGGCCAGGACTTAAGAGAAATGTCAAAAAATTTATTAGAGGCTACGACCTCTATTAGAGGATCAAGTCCTCTACACTCTTCCAAGTGGGTTATTACAGCCCCTGCCAATACCCACTCAGCCATGGATGCATATAACCATGGATTTTGTGTAAGACTTCCTAACTCTAAGTGATTTAACAGTATTTGGGTGGCAGTAGACAGACTGACCAAGTACAGTCACATAACCCCCCTCAAACATCCATAGACAGCACAAGACATAGCCAGCTTATTCCTCAAGCACATTTTCAAGTTACATGGGCTTCCCCTCTCCATAGTCTCAGATAGAGATAGGACCTTTACGAGTCAGTTTTGGCAAGAGTTATTTCACTTATAGGGGTTAAGATGGCCATGAGTATAGCCTATCACCCTCAAACTGATGTGCAAACAAAGGTTGTCAACAAAACTTTTGAAAACTACCTGAGATGCTTCTCAAGGGACAGACCCAAAGACTGGGTATCGTGGATACCTCTAGCAGAATGGTGGTATAATTCTATGCCACATTTATCAACCAAACTAAGGCTATTTGAGACTTTATACGGATAGCCCCTCCCCGTTGGTTAAAATCTATACCTGGCACAGCTAGAGTGGCGGCAGTGGAAGAGCTTTTCCAAAACTGTGACAGGGTGTCCCATGTACTCCAACATAATTGGAAAAAGGCACAAGACCGTATGAAGAAGTATGATGATCTGAGAAGAAAGGAGAGGGAATTCAATGAAGGAGAATGGGTGTACCTTAGACTCCAGGCCTACGAACAGTCCACAGTGGCTCTCCGTCGCAGCAACAAGTTGGCTCCAAAATTTTTTGGGCCTTTCCAAACTTTACAAAGGGTGGGACAAGTAGCATATCGGTTAGATCTCCCCTCCTCCACACGGATTCACCCCACCTTTCATGTGTCCTTGCTCAAGAAGAAACTTGGGGCCTCCACCACTGTCGTTCCTGATCTACCGTCAATAGATGAGGAAGGATTTATCCATCCTAAACCAGAAGAAATCATGGCCCATAGGATGATTAAAGCGGGAAACTGAGCCAAAACAAAGCTTCTTGTACGATGGCAAGGATAGGATGCAAGCGGCGCCACTTGGGAAGTGTACTTAAAGCTATAGGAAGACTTCCCTCACTTTGCGGGCAAGGTGTTTTGAAGGGGAAGAGAATTGTAACAAGGCTAAGGAGCTTAAGGGGGAGGATCCATGGTAGCTAGGGTTTCAAAGTTAGGAATGAAAGAGGAATCAAGGAACTGATGCAGCTGATCTGGTTATGTATCGGAAGTGTACTTGCTGTAGTCAACTGAAGTGAAGTGGAGAAGGGTGGACCGGGTCAAGCTTTTGGGCTCAGTAGCAAGGGATGGGTCCATTTCTATTAGGCCTTTTCTAATTGAGCCACTGGGCCAACTATGTTATAGTGCTTTCCATTTTTATGCTTTTAGACTGGCTTATAAGCCTCTTTTTAGGGATATAACCAGTTCGGTTCAGTCTGGTTTTGGATAAAATCTAGGACCGAACTGGTATGTACCGGTTTTGTATTTTCAAAAATCGATTACGCACCGGTTACCTCCCTAAATTGGTATGTTCAGTTTTACTGGTTTCGGTTCAGGTCCGGTCCGGTTTTCTGGTTTTAATATATTAAGTATATTAGTATTGCTAATATATTTATAAAAAAAAAATATATTAGAATTTATTAGGCAATAAAATGTATTTAATATATATATTATATTTAAAACATATGAGCAAATAGATATTCATGTTTAAGATTAAAATGTTATGTTATAAAGTATAATATATTGTTTCATACATAATTATATATACTATATATAAAATATATTATATATAATATTAAAAATTAATAAAATTTATATATAATATGTGAACCGGTCCTGTCCGGTTCGGTGTTGGAAAACATAAAACTGATTCTGGACCGAATTTGACCAGTTTTTAAAATGAAAGAACCGATTCCAAACCGAACCGGTCGAAAACCGGACAGGTCTGGTCTGGTCCGGGCCGGTTTTCCGGTTTATTGGTTTATTCTTACACCCCTACCTCTTTTAGTTTATTTCCATTTTGGCCTCTCTGGCCCTAGTTGTATTTGTTTCTGTTAGTGTCCTGATAACATATATGTTGGCCAGTGTACTGAGAAGAGGTTATGCTAAATGAAAATTTTTATTTCCCTGTCCTTTTCCATCTTTCTCTCTCTTATCTCATTCTGTAAGAGCTCCTCTCGAAGAGAGCATAAACCCTAGCCTGCTAGGTATTATCCGGTGTGGTAAACCATGCTGCCCTCTACCTCCCTCACGCATACTTAACCCGAGTGGGTTTTCACCCACTCCATTCCTCCACCACACAGCCTTAGCACTACTGCCATTTATCGCCAGTTGTCCCCCTCTTCACCAGTGAACCCCTAGCCATCGAACTAAGCCCTCACAGCAGCCCTTTCCCCCACGCAAGCATGACCCAAAATGGGTTTTCCCCCTCTTCGTACTACCTAGATCTGCCCTTAGGCTCGTCGTGGACTGCCCTCTCAAGCCACCACCAGCTACACCGACACCCACTTAGCCACCTCCATGCATATCCTAGCCAGCCAAGCTCCCCATTCGAAATTCTCATTTTTGAGACCCATGGCCATTGCTTGGAAAACACCTCTTCGCTGCTGCTCTGCCACTTTTGGCGTGACCTTTGATCATCCATAGTTGTCCTTCGTCATTGTAACTAACTTTTCAAATAACTTTTTGAGATTTAAATATATTTTTGTGCTAACTCATATTTACTGTGATTTGGTTGGTTGTGCCAAACTGAATCTGAGGAGTTTGGGGGTCGATTGGATTGGAGGATGGAGTTGCTTGTGTGATTGGATTATGCTGGGATTTGGTGGCTGTTGAATATTTGTCTTATGTCATATACATTGCATAACTGCATGCATGTTCATGTTTGTAAATGAAAATTGGGTTTTCGCATAATTGCATGCATGTTCATGTGTATATTTGAAAACTGGTTTTTTAGGAGAGAAATGGTTTTTTTGGGGCGTGTGTATCATGACCCCAAGCCAAGATGGGGCATTATCTCGATGGAGCTCCTCTGGTCACCCGAGAGCATAATATATTAAGTAGTGTCCCCTGAGTTGTCGCTAGGCAAGAACAGGATCGAACGGGATGGTAATGCTCTCGTGCCGACTTCGTGGCCCTCTGCTAGCAGAGGCTAGAGGATGCTTGGCCATAAACGCACTGGGCGCGGATCTAGACATCGCTCATTACGAAGTCACATGCACGGTTGTTACCCATGGTTTGACGAAGGGAGTCAGGGTGCACATATGGTCCCTAGGGGAGATCACGGTGAATACGGTTAAAATGGATAATGCGTCATTTTCTAGGAAAATTGTGATTTTGATAAATGGATATATGTGGACCATTTCTGGGAAAATTGCGAAGGTTATTTTAATGGACTTGATTTTTGGGCTAAATGGGATTTTGGCGTGTGTTGAAAAATAATCATTTTTGGAGAAAATGATGTTTTGGGTATCAAGCATATTTCATCATATGCACGCATAATTGTTGGTTGCATTAATGCATTTTTATCTCTTGGGTTGTTACTTACTGAGATGCACAATCTAACGGTATTCGACACCCTATAGTATCATTTCATGGTACCGTAGATTTTGATGCAGATGATGAGAGAAAGCCTGAGGATGCAACTCCGCCGGAGGAGTGATCGGGGATCAATTTCTTATGTACCAGGATTTACTTCCAGCTTTTGGTTATTATATTTTGATTTATTTATGTTTTCATCGGAGACATGTATTACTTTTTGAAACGCTTGTATTTAATAATTATGGTACTTAGTTGATTGACTTTAACTTATCCGCTGCATCTTTTGTCTTACACGTCTTGCATGTGCACACACTTAGCACTTGTTGTTGGGCTGTGTGACTCGTTTTGTCATCATCCTGACGCCTCAATTTCTGTGTGTCCGTACGTGGGAGTTGGGGGCGTCACATGAGGAGTGCGTAAAGGACGTGTCTCACCATCGAGCGTAATCGTTCGCCTGCAAACTAAATTAGGTGGATGGCACTAGATGCCTATGGCCACGCTAATGCTTAAGTCTATTAAGAGTGATATATAATAACTCAGGTATATCATCAGAAGCGATTTCATAATTACCTGGCATCCATATATATAGGTGTAGGGACGTATGGGATCAGCCTTGCGACTTGATTATCATCACGCTAAATAGGCTCGAAGCTTACCCCTAATAAATCAGAGTTATCTGCTCGCCATACTATTGTTTATCCATTCTACTTACCAGCAGAATATCAGATCTTCATGGGCCTTTAGCATGAGGTTTGGGCCATGACCACTTCCATAATTCAGAAGTTGGGCTGGGGAACTATTAAACCCTCCAGATACCCCGCTAATTCCCTTCGCTTATAGGCATGGGGAATTTATCATTAGTTAATACCCCCTTACGACTATGTTGATTTATCCTTAAGGTCGCAAATTTACTTTTCAGGCCGTGAGTGACTCGGACTAGATTTCGGGCCTTTAACTACCCCACTACTCTTTTTGCAAAACTTGATGGGCCACGCCGCTAGCCCATTAAGTATTTTATCCTGCCGTATTCACATTTCAAGAATCAAGAAATGGGATTTCGATGGCCCATGACATGGTGACAGTTACTGGGTAACGTACAACTGTTCCCCTTCCGTCGCATCACATTGTCAGTTCACAATGCTGGAGCCGTCGGCCCCTCGTATTCCCCATTCACTTTGCATGTTGCTCTATTTTCCCCATTTTGGTTTTGATTTGCCTCTCCTTTCTATTTTCTCTTCTTTAGTCTACTCCCTTCTTGTAATTTCTTGTTCTTTCCATACTTCTTGTTCTACTTCCTTTTCTATTCTCAATGGCTGGCCGTGGCATTTCTTCTCGTCTCATTGATGTGGGATCTTTTCATGTCCGGGATGTCGAAGGGTGGGTGGCTCTCCTCTCTTAGGACTCGTGACCTGAAGTGTGCACAAACAATTTATCTTCAAGTTGAGGTCCACTTTTTTACAAAAGCGTGAATACGGTTTGTCTATTCGAAACATGTAGAAACAATTTATCTTCTCCTTTTGTACGTACGAGTTGTTAGTGAAATACACAATAATATAGTAAAAACTAAAATTAAATTAATATTCAATCGAAACCAGTTTGGATTGAGACATGGAAATCTCGCTATCTTTTTCTACAAACCAAAATGATCGTCGTATAACTCGAATTAACTATGCACAAGTTATTAAGCCCAAAGCTCCACCAAAAAAAAACATGAACACACACACATCTCTTTTGTCTAGAAAAATTACTCTCAAGATTATCTAGTTCAAACTTTTACTATCTACTGATTTTTTTCTATTTCATACCCGCTGGGGGCTCCTGCTAGTGGTTTTATGTTTTTTTTTTTTTGCTATTTTTTATGTGAGTTTTTTAACACTTTTAAATATTTTTAAAAAATAAAAAAATTCACAATATTGTTAGAAAACTTGCTTAATCATTAAGTAATAAATAATAAAAAAAAAAGTCCCAATGGTAACTTCCAACGGGAGCCACCAGCAGGAAGAATAGCATTTTCCTATTTTAATTGGTTGTGAGCCTGCGTGAGGGTGGATGGTTACTTGATTCCACTGACCTATATAGGCATTATCAAAATATTGTATGGGTATTTGAAAAGTAAAACTTACAAACTTCTGGTTTTATCTTTCATCTTCATGCTTCCCATCGGAGGACTCTCACCCTATAAGTGAGAACTTTCCCTATTCATTTATTAAGAAATTACAAAACTGTTACAAATTTGGTATGAGAATACCAATTCCTTGCTTTGAAACAATGGCTAGAGGGACAGTGGGACACATCATAATCAATTACAAGAAGGGCTAAATTAGTTGAAGAAAAGTCTTGAATTCGAGATGTTGGCCATTAAGAAAAGTAATGAGTCCAAGTTTATAAATCTAGGGACAGAGATGCTTGCCATGAAGAGGCAATCTGAGTTAGTGGCTAACCAACTAGCTACCTTGACTCATGATCTGCAAAAGAAAAACAAAAGTCAGTGGCAAAAGGAGTCATCTTTTGGGGTAAATGTGCAATACTCATAAAATTCTAGAAAACCTATTGGAGAGGTGTTGACCAGATCTGTTAGAGTGGACTTCCCCACTTTCTCTGATGAGGATCCCAATGCTTTGATCTACAAGGTAAATCATTTATTTGCCTTCCAAAATACTTTAACTCAACATAGTCTAAGGTTGGCCTCCTTCCACATGGAGGGTGAGACATTAGTATGGTTTCAAAACATGGAGGAAATAGGGATGTTCACATATTGGGAATCATTTGTTAGGGCTCTGCTGGTGAGGTTTGGGCCTAGTGCATATGATGATACCTGGAATCATTAACTAGGTTGAGGCAATCATTGACTAGATTGATGGGTCAAGCTCTTTCTAACCTAGCGATCACTTTTGACTTTGATCTTCCTTCTCAATAGCTTGATTCAGCGTCTAGCTCGACCTTCAAATTCCCTACCTCAAGGTCAATGTGTATGTGGGCACCACCTTTTCCTTGAGTCTTGTCGATCAGGCGGCCCACAAGGGAACTCAGGGTAGTGAAGATGGTGCCCTAGGCAACTCTAGTCTCTAGGGCAGGGAGAAGGGTGGTGATGCTCCTATTTTAGAAGAAATTGAATAAGAGAGTGAAGGTAAGAGTTCAACTCCCCACTCTTTGCCCACTACCATCTAGGGGGGAGAGACTCCTCCATTAACCAGGTGATTGGCGGGGATCAGGTCAGGTTTCTATTCCTCTCCCTTTCCTTCCTCCTTTGGGGATGACTTTGAGTCCTCTCCCTTAAAGGAGGGTGTTCCTTTGGGTGGTCTCGTGAGTGAGGACATCAGTCTGGGGGATGTTGAACTTACTTACACTAATGTTATTCGCCTGGTGGGAGATTTGGGTACGGCTCCTAGGATTACAGCGGGCTTAGAGAAGGCGTCGTCTCTTGCGGCTTTCCCCCTTGGTCCCCGCTATGGTCCTGAGGTGAGGTATGATGGGGAGGTTCTGGGAGGTGCTTCCACCTCCTCTAGTCCTACTAAAGATGAAGTTGTTAGCAACAAGGCTAATCGGGTAAGAAATTTCCTCTCTAGGTACCTTTGATTCTTGAGATGTTTAAGCCTGATGTAGCCTTGTGTCAGTTTGTTGATGCCTTTGGTCAGGACACCATGCTCGATGCCTTCAACAATCCTTGTCCACCTCCACCTTCCCATGGTCCTAGTACTTAGCCTTTTGTAATAGTTGTCTTCCACTACTACATTTGTAATAGCTTTTTGTAAATAATATGAACACTTTTGTACTTGCCTTCTGTACCCGTGCATGTTAGGAACACTTAGCCGGTTTTGGCTTTTTATCATGTTACACTTTGCTTGGATTTCACGAAGCTCTTCTTTTTACTCTACGAGTGGCTTTTTTTTGTACTTTTTATTGTTGTCTTCCTTGCCCCTTCCTTTGAACAGCAAGTCTTTATACTCGACGTTGGTGTTTAAGGGTCACATGGTCTATTGACCCCCTGGACCTTTTTCCTTGGCCCTGCGAGTCTTTGGACTTATCATTAGTGTTTAACGACCATGTGGTATACTAACCTCTACGCCCTTTTTCCTTGGCACCACGAGTCTTTAGACCTGTCATTGGTGATTAAGGGTCTGACTCTCTTGTTGAGATAACGTTTTGCCTTTTTCTTGTCAAGTATCATCCTGATTTTAGCCGCTTCTCTCTCTTCTTCTAGAACATTGAGGTGCTCTTCTATAGTTTCATCATTCTTGGGCGCCAAAAAATGGTGGGTTTGGTAACTTGGCAAACCGGCTTCCACTCGAAGCACTACTTTACTCCCCTATGCCAAGGCGAATGATGTCTCCCATAAGGTCTTTACAGTGTTCTTGCAGGCCCACAATATTCTTGGTAGTTCCTTCACCCATTTCCCTTTCTTGTCTGTGAGTTTCTTATTTGGAATTCCTCGTAATACTAGGGATGAATATTTGACCTGTATCTTTAGCTCGGCACACCGCTCCCGATAGTGCTTTGAATCAAATTGTCACCCGTTATCTGAGACTATACTTTGCGGAATTCCGTATAGTAAAATGACTAGCCGTGATGGCCGACAAAGGTTTTGCTTCTGCCCGCTTTGTAAAGGAGTCTACTGCTATGATCATGAACTTGACTCCACCTTTCCTAGGTGGGAAGGGCTCAACCAGGTCAACCCCCTATTGGCCAAACAGCCAAGAGGAGCCATCCATGAAAAAGATCCACAGTTTTCCTGTCGGGGCAACGACTATTTCTGGTGGGAAACTTGAGAATTCAAGTCTTCCAATGCCTGCCCTTTCACGACCTTCCTTTGCAAGTACTCAATGTCAAACTCGTTGAGCTCGATTGACCACCCGACTAATCTGTTCAAGCTATCTGGTCTCTGCAATACCTTTGCCAATGAGCTTTCTGTAAGTACTTTGATTAAGTGAGCCTTGAAGTTTAAGCGTAACCTCTTAGCCACTATCACCAAGGCAAACACCAACATCTCTACTCATGGATATTTGACTTCTACTCCCGTTAAGGCGTGACTTGTGAAGTACATGGGCAATTGCACCGCCCCTTCTTCCTTGACAAGGACGGCCAAAACAGTGTGGGGGGATACCGCTAGATACATATAGAGTGTGTCTCATTCTATAGGTTGCCTCAAGAATGGAAGTTCGGTAAAATGCTGCTTCAGGTTTTGGAAAGCTTCGTCACACTCCTTGTTCCAGGGGTGTACCTATTGTAATACCCTAAAGAATGGAAGGCATTTGTTTGTGGATCTCGATATGAACCTGTTCAAGGCTACTTTTCTTCCCAGTAGACATTGCATGTCATATAGACTCTTTGGCAGCTTCATGTTCATGATTGCTTTAATTTTTTCTAAGGAGGCTTCAATTCCTCTTTTTGACATAATCAACCCTAGGAACTTACCCAACCCTACTCCAAATGCATACTTTGATGGGTTCGGCTTCATCTTGCACTACTGTTGCACTGTGAACGCCTCTCTTAGGTCGGCCAGATGTTGGGCGAGCTCTTTACTTTTAACTAACAGGTCATCCATGTAACCTTCCATGGTCTGTCCTATTTAGTTTTTAAACATCTGGTTGACCAACCTCTGGTAGGTTTCCACGGTGTTCTTCAGGCCAAACGACATGACTTCGTAGCAATATAGCCCACGGTCTATGATAAATGAGGTATTCTCTTCGTCTGTTGGGTGCATTCAGATTTGGTTATAGCCTTAATAGGCGACCATAAAGCTCAACATCTTGTGTCCTACAGTGGCGTCTACGATGACATTGATTCGTGGTAGGGGGAAGCTATCTTTTGGACAAGCTTTGTTTAGATCACTGAAGTCCATACACATTATCTACTTTCTATTTGCTTTCTTCACCAGGACAGCAGTAAATAGCCATTCAGGGTAATGGGCTTCCTTGATAAACCCTGCGGTGAGTAGGCGCTCTACTTCCTTGGTGATGGCTGTATATTTCTCTATGCTGAAAGATCTTATTTTTTGACGCACCTTTTTGTGCATAGGGTCCACACACAGTTGCTATTCGATAATGTTGTTATCGATCCTGAGCATATCTTTGACTCCAAGTAAATACATGTTATATTAACTGTTGCTTTAGGGCCTCTCGGTCTTCTTGGGGAATTTGAGTCCCAATACCCATTGTTGCATTGGGGAATCTGGGTATAATGTTACGATCTCCAAGGACTCATTTGCCTCTGCTTGCTGTAGGTTTTTCTCTTCCCTCACATCCCTTCTCCTGTCCAGAAGGATTCTTGGAGGTGGGGGCAATATACCCTGGCCATTTTCCTGGGCAGCTTGGTCGCCGTTGCCTACGATAGTGTATACTTCTCCCCCTTTACTCCTCAGTTCCTGCACATAACACTACCATGCTAGGGCTCGCTCGCCTCATGCTTGTCCCACTCCATCTTCAGTTGAGAACTTCATCTTGAGGTGGTACATGGACGTAACTGCCCTAAGATTGTTTAGTTTTAGTTGCCCTAGTATAGCATTATACGAGGAGGGCGCGCTCAAGACCAAGAAATCTGTCATGTTGGTCACAGTACGCATCCCTCTTCCCGCTATGATTGGGAGGGTAATGGTGCCCACCGGTTGGATCAAATCTCCAGAGAAGCCTTTCAGCAGCGTCGGAGTAGGTCTCAGTTTAGTGGCATCTATGCCCATCTTTATGAAAGCATGCCCAAATAATATGTCTGCTGATCTCCCATTGTAAATGAGGATGTGCCTGGTAGTGTAGTTAGCGACTAGGAAGATTAGTACTAGCGCATCATCATGAGGGTACAATACAATCTTCTTCCCTGAAAGAGATAGCTACTGAGGTGTCAAGTTTTTAGTGCTTGGGCAACATGTCTATTACATAAATCTCTTCGTATCTTGCCCTTTGGGCTTGCGCCCTCCTACTAGACTAGAATGCGCCTGCTATTGTCTTAATTAGGCCTAGGGGCACCCTATCCCTATCGTTATTCTGAGGCACCTTGTCTGTATCATTATTACAGTCGTCTTCCCTCGATGGGCGCCGCCTATCCAAGCTGCTACATCTACATGGGTTGTGTCCTCTCTCAGATTGTCGTTTGGCTTTGCTCACTCCGTGACCATTTGCTGAAGCTCTCTAGTGCCCACCAGTTCGATCACCCTTTTCTTCATGGTCATGCAGTCCTCCGTCCAATGTGAGTTAATATCAGTAGTGCCTACCAATTCTGGACTGGCGATATTCTCTTTCTGATTCTTCCATTTCTTGCACATTCAAATAATGGTGTTACGCTCTTGTCTCGTTTCAGGCTTCATGTCTTGGTGGTTCGGTCTGACTAGCCTTTATTATTTTCTCTTCCATGTTGAATCGACAATCACTTCTCTAGTTTAACAAGAATTATTTGATTACATCCATATATATTCTTTTTTATTCGGCATTCTAACTTAATATAGTATTTCTATTAGAATTAACTTCAAAATATATCTTAAACAACTAAAAATATTTTCTATCTTAACTTAATATAGTATTTCTATTGGAAAAACTACTAGCTTTCTCTTTGGAATTATATTATATAATTATTGAATCAAATATTATGATACATCAAAAGTAGGCCTATTCGTCCAGGTTCCAACCCGGAAATTCGGGTATACCCAAACCGGAACCCGGATTTCAAATCCAGGCCGGAACCCGGACCGGGTTAACCTGGGTCATAAATGGGCTGGAACCAAACCTGGATTCCAGGTTCCAGATTGAACTCGGGTCTTTTTTTTTTTTTTTCTTTTTTTCACATGTAGCTCTGATTTTTTTTTTTATAAAAAAATAAATAAATAAATTTGATTGTGCACTTTAGAGGTTGAAAAATATCAACTTCTATATCAAAGTTCCACTTAATTTGCCTCGCAATAAAAATGCATGTAAAACCAAAAAAAATTCCAATATTCATCTATGCAAGTATGCATGCATTACAATACAATCCACTACATATTATATTATTTGTTATTTATACATTACATTACGAAATACTAAATTATAAAATCAGTGATTTAATTTCCACACCAAATAGCAACTTCAAAGTGATTGGCCTGAAAGTGATCCTGCAAAAAACAAAATAGAATGAAATGTGCAATTTACAAATTGTAAATCTTGCTTTACCTTCCAGCAAGACCTTCCCGATTTCCTCCATCTCCAACAGTTATGTACACTAGAGTTGATTCATCAGGTACAGGATAACAATCACCGCTTGACAAATTGTAATGTATATTCGAGATGCGATACTAAATAGGAAAACATCTCTTATTGAGATGACGATGTAGTTGACTTTAAGGTGCATAGCGGGAGTAAATAAAGACACGTAAACATTATTCTTAGCCCAAAAAAAGGATATAAAGTGTAAATTCCATAGGAAACCTTGGATTGAAATGTTGTAGCAAAATTACTTGCAAGTCCTATCATGCAAATTATTATAATATGGCTCTAGAAAAACCAGTCAAGGAAATGACAAATGAAATGTGGTAGAAGCAATTGCATTTGAGGACAATGTAGTCAATTGGTCAAAGAATTTTGATGGGGAATTTTGGTTGCAGCTATGTGAGCTAACTTCACCGTTTGCTTGATGTGTCTTTCTGCCCAAAGTTCTTTGTGCAAACCCCATAGTTGCCTTCACAAAAAAAAAAAAAAAAAAAAAAAAAAAAAAAAAAAAAGGCCCAAACACCTTCACAAAAAAAAAAAAAAACAAGAAGAAGAAGAAGAAGAAGAAATCCTTTCTGCCCTACGGAAGAACTAAGAACTATGTTGATGCTTGTTGCCTTGTGACCAAAAGGCATGCATATGCAAAAGAGACTTCATAGGGCTCTAGAAAAGGACATAAAAGAAATTTTTTATAGATCTTTCATAGGCATGAACGTGGCCAGCAAATACGAAATCAACTCTATAACAGACAAACCATCTCTCAAAGACAGCTCACATACTTTCACCTTCCATATTATGTACATTATAATTGTGACAAATATATATCTTGCAAGCAACAAAAAGTCTAAGCCCTTCATATTAGGGATTGAAACGTATAGCAAGTTGACAAGTTCTTAATTAATTAAGGCGATTATATACGATACTAATTAAATTACCTTCTTTTTCACACCCAAACGCTTAGTTTAATATCAATGGTATTTTATACTTTTATACAAGGCCTTTGGTTCAGGCATTTCATCAAGAACAAGTAGGAATCTTTATCTACCAAACAAAAAGTTGCATTACAGACATGATCGATTTAATGCATAGCAAAATGCAGGGCACTGCCATATCGCAGAAAAAATAAAAATAAAAATCTCATAGAAATACTATCTTCTGTAGAGAAAGTATAGAAGAAACAAATTACTAGAAACAGAATAATCAAAAGAAAAACGCTAAAAAAATATTAAAAAAAAGACCCATGTTTAACATAAAAGAGCAGATCTAGCAAAATAACAACATATACTTTTATACCCACATCAGATTTGTTCAAAGGCATTGATCATAGAAAAAAACAGACCAAAAAAAAACCCCACGTTTAAAAATAAAGAGAACAGATCTAGCAAAACAGAGAGAGAGATGGAGAAAAAACGGTAGATCTAGCGAAATAACAGCATATACTTTATACCCACAAGAGATTTGTTCAAAGGCATTGACCATAGATCGAGATCGAGAGAGAGAGAGAGAGAGAGAGAGAGAGAGTTATCGAAGTGTTAGAGAGAGGGTTATCGAAGTGAGAGATAGAGGGTTACCTGAGAGAGAGAGAGAGAGAGAGAGAGAGAGAGAGAGAGAGACTTATTGATTGACGTCCGGCCAGCGACGATGGCAAGAGAGAGACGGCGGCAAGATTTCATGGAGGGAGGTTAGGGTTTTTGCTAAGGTTCGTAACGAGAGAGAGAGAGACAGGAGACCGAATTCACAACTCTTAAGTCATTTGTTTTGGGCTTTATAAACAAACCCGGTTGCTAACCAGGTATAATATGAAACCCGGTTTTATACCCGGATCCGAACCAGATGCTTCTAGTTTTTTTAAATGCGGGTTTCGGCCCAGATAAATCCAGTTATCCGGGTTCTGGGCTGGGCCAGGTAAAATCCGGCCCAGATGAACAGGCCTAATCAAAAGTGATATGATTCAAAATATTTTTATGCTTTTTCATAGTTAACTTGATCATCCGAAATCAATTATGATTATTCAAATAATTTTCATACGGACGTTCATTCAAAAACTAGAAGATACTTTTACTATAAAGCCTTTCCACCATGAGGGGAAAAAAAAATTTGCCTGAAGCAAATAAGATGAAACAATTCGACGTTATTTTGATTATCATATATGAACTGGAAGTTCATATGATAATTAATTGACAGATGCAAGAAGATAAAAATGTCTCATATTCTAGCTGCTAAAATCCCAGTGAGGATTGAAGTTCTCGAATGACAATTAAGAAATTTAGGAGTCTAATAAACATAAGACATGCCTGAAAGCGTGGGAGACCTATTGATTCAAAGGATAAAGCATCCCGAAAGAGAAAAGCATAAAGAAAGAAATCGGTGCTTCTGAATAGGCAATACTCACAAAACAAGCAATAAGATCCATCCAAACTTTTTGTACAAAATTCTCCCATAATAAAATCTCCTGAAGAGTAATCCTTCTAAAGAGGAAACTCCTGAAGAGGTTTTTCATGAAATGTCTTCCTTTGAAGAGGGACAAGTACCTGAAAATAACATGATCTCGATACATTTTATGAGTACTGGAGAAATTCTAGATAGAAATAAAACTGTTGTCGACAATATATTTTCATATAAGATTGCCCTTGACATTACCAGAAGTAATGAAGAAAGTGAGCTAAGAACTGTCGAAGACTGACGTAGAAATACTGGCCAAAATAGAAAAAAACAATTCCTACAAAATTGATATCACTAGTAAAATGTGATATATATGGACCTGTAGTCCAAACACCCAAAGGGTGATGCTTGTTGAATATTAGTGGGTATTTGTACAAAGGAAATGAAAATGTGATATATAAATCACGACTCGATTTCTCGTAGAAACCATATATTGATATGCCCCTGAAGTGGATGAAATTACATTGAGGTTTTTATTAGCTTGATAGTTATAGAGATTTTAGGAATGCATGATTAATTGCATATTTATATAGATCACTAGATATGAAATGCATTAAGTATATAGTCCTGAAGTACTTATTCTATCAAGTTTCAAAAATCCTTATATGATATAAAGCAATCCAAACGCATATGGAACATACTGTTTGAGAATAATTCAGTTTTGTCCATATATCTTCAATATCTGGATTAGCTTTTTATTGCACTATATGTAGATGATTTAAATGTTATTAAGGCTCCAGAAGAGCGCACAAAAACTGCACATATTTGAAATCTAAATGAGAAACTCTTTCGGCTTCAAGAGGGAGATGAATGAAATTATTAATTCTGAAATACCATTTCTTAAATACAATTAGTATTTCAGATTCATCTTATAATTTTGTAAGAAATGTGCATGATTAAAGGAGAAATAGAATGGAGCACACAGAACATATACCAGAAGATAGAAACACAATGTGAAATATTATTTATTATATCAAAACAAAATTATTGAAATTTGAGACTCTTCGCTTCTCATTCTTTAAACGATCTTGCTCTTCATAGATTTGCATGTCATCCCTATCTAAAGGAATAGGTAATCGGAAAGAAAAGTCAAGCAATGATTTTAAATTCTTATTCTCTTGCTTTATTGCTCATACCTTTATGTTGAACTCAAAAAGAAGTCACTGAATGATAGATATTTTCTCGTTGAGTTTGTTCACCTCACGAGCTCTGGATTGTAATCACTGAGAAAAAGTGACAATGGCTGATGAGTATCGGGACCAACCTCACAAGCTCATAGATAGCATCATCATCTGACTTATCAGTCAGATCATTTTCGTATTACATTATAGCACCTATGGTAGATGTAGAAACAACTGGTGATCGAGGTGAAGAACACCTCATATAGTGATCACGAGAAGATTGTTGGGCCATTGCAAAAGAAATTGCAAAGTAAGAATGTAGAGAGAAATTGTAGAGTAAGAATGTAGACTAGTTACAGAAAAGTGAAGAAGAAGATATGCGAATGAAGATGAGTTGAATATTTCTTTTATAGAGAAAATCATGAAAGCAAGATAAAATTTCATATCTTGATACAGGATACGCTAAACACAGATAGTTGACAATTATTTACTAGGCTGGCGAAATTAAATGCGGTGCCCCTACTTTCTGAGAAGTTGGGCTTCTTCAAATATTCGTGGCGAGATTAAATGTAGCTTGTTCTTATTCTCTAAGACATTGGACTTCTTCAGATATTTACAATTGCTAATCTTGTATTTCAGTCCCTTCTCCTTCCAAATCCTTTATGTGTGGCTGAAGATCACAGGCATACTGTTTTAGCACCTTATTCTCCTCCTTCAGTTTCTTATTCTTACGGCTCTTTACAGAGTACTTCTGATGCAACTCAAATATTTGAGTATTAATTTGGTTGACCTCATTCACTCTCACTAATAACCTCCGAGACATGGCAATAACAGAGGCAGCATATTGAGCACTAAGAAATCTTGATTCTGCAACGACATTAGAATCACTCCTTCCAGAAAAATGAATTTCTACTCCTATCATAAGAGTAATATCATCAGGGGAGTAAATGGGAGGATGATGCACGAATGGTTCCTAATTCAAATCTGGAATATTGGCAGAAGGAAACAGTCCAGCCATAATATTGTTATAGATAAACAAATCGATCAAGAAAAATGTGAGGACTTTTTCTCTCGTAAATATCTTTCTCTTGTGAGTTTCTGATGAGAAAGGATGATCCTTTAAATAGAAATCCAAAGTTTTTCAAAATCTTCACAACGTCTCTATTACTTCAACAAACAAGAGAACTAGCCTTATAGCTCTGTAGCACTTTTGAATCTCTCAACAAGAGACAAAAGAGGTAGTCTCATAGCCCTGCAGCGCCTGACATCTCCAAAAAAGTAGTAAAATCTTGCGGTGCTTGTTTGGCTTAAGAAGGTGGCCACCATTTTTGTTGAATATGGAGGTTGGTGTCTTAACTTTGATGACTTCTCTTCCTGTGATAAATGATAGCCCAACAATTTTATATGAAGATAATGCTGCTTGTATCACTCTAATCAAAGGGGGATATATCAAAGGTGACAGAACTAAACATATTTCACCTATGTTCTTTTATACTCACGAACTTTAGGAGAAAGGTGAAATTGATGTCTAGCAGATACAGTCAAGTGATAATTTGGTAGATTTGTTCACTAAGAAAATTGTGCTGAACATTAGAATGCAAAGACTTAAGGACCTATTGTCATACACTTTTTAGCGGGTGTAATTTTCTTGAAGACTTATGCTGATTGTACTCTTTTTTCTTCGCTAAGGTTTTGTCTCACTGAGTTTTTCTTGGCAAAGTTTTAAAGAGGCAATCCTAAAACATTCAAAGACACATTAGAATGTTGTACTCTTTTTTCTTCTACACAAGTTTTTCCAACTAGGTTTTCTTTGGCTAGGTTTCAGCGAGGCATATTCTTTGTTTATGGTCATCCTAAGGGAGAGTGTTGTAAATATATTTGGTGGATGACTATGGTGTAAATATTATTGTGCATGTGAGAGCTTATTGTGCTTGTGACTAAGTTGTTAAGCATGTGAGAGTATTGTTTTGCTTGTGACTTAGTTGTTGTGCATGTGAATTGATTAGCACAAAAAACCACTATAGAAGGTGCCTATAAAAGGAGGTCTTGAGGATCATTTGTAACATACAAAAGAATTGAAGAGAAGTGATTGATATTGTGCTCTTGAAGAGCCAAGTATATTGCAATCTCTAAATCTTCATGCTTCTCTCTTGCAATCTTTGAATCATTTGCTATTCTTCTTTAGTTTTATAACAATATATATATTGGTCTGGTTTCAATGATATTGTCCCAGCAAGTTTTGTGTGAATTTTTCCACCAATTCAATCAGTCTTATGATACAACAGTAGTCTATCTGTGTTGCAACTTGCAGGTCAATCAATTAATGGAATGGCCCACAAATGCCAAGTGGCTTTCCCAATTAATTATGATGCTAGCTAGAGATCCATCATTCAGGGAACAGTCATCTTATTACAGTGAAGAGAGAGATCAGAGAGAGATCGAAGTCATGGATGCATGATTGATGAAATGGGCAATTGGCCTCAAGTACAAGAGAAGTCCACTCCAATCCTAAGGTATTTAGATAATACAAAGAAGAAATGATAATATGCTTACATCGCCATAAATATATATATATATATGTCAAAATATTTACTCTGTATGTATTTTCATCATCCTTTACACAATCGTTTGTTACAAATATATAAGACCAGAATAGATCTTCTATTTTTGGATATACAAATAGGGTTCCTATAATCATGCTCTCGTGTGATGGAAAGAATTTCTTTCCGTCCCTCTTCCTATAATTCCTCCCATCTACCCATATATTACAACTCACGCCAACACTCATCCTCAAGTTGATGCATACGGATCCCTTATCCATAACTTGACTAGTGAGTTATAGAACTCTTTGCTAGACATGGCTTTGGTAAGTAGCTGGTCTTCAGACTTGACAAAAGGGAATCGAATTGTCTTAGTCTCGAGGTTATGTTTGATGAAGTGTCGATCCACCTCCACATGTTTAGTTCTATCGTGCTAAACCAGATTATGAGAAATATCTATGGCAGCTTTATTATCACAAAAAAGACTCATTTCTAATGTGGGAGTGATACCAACCTCGGTTAGCAACCTTTTCAACCAAAGAAGTTCACACAAACCCTTGGTCATCCCTTGGAACTCTGCTTCTACACTAGAGAGTGCCACCACCCTTTGTTTCTTGCTTTTCCATGTCACAAGGTTTCCACCAACAAATGTGAAATACCCTGAGGTCGACTTCCTATCTGATATGTTCCCAGCCCAATCTGCGTCTGTATAGCCCTCGACTTCCAAATGATTATTCTTAGAAAACTTTCCCTAGAGATGACTTCAAGTATTTCAGTATCCGAGTTACAGCCACCATGTGTTCCTCACTTGGACAACACAAAAATTGACTCACCACACTCACTACATATGCAATATCTGGATGAGTATGAGATAAATAAATTAGTTTGCCAACCAACCGTTGATATCTCCCCTTATCAGCTGATTTCTGGTCTAGATAATTCCCAAGCTTGTGATTCTAGACAATCGGGGTATCTACTGGTTTGCACTCCAACAATCCAACCTCAGATATAAATCTAGGATATATTTCCTTTGGGATAAAAAGATGCCTTGGTTTGACCTAGCAACCTGGATTCCCAGAAAATACTTGAGCCCATCTAGATTTTTCATTTCAAATTCACTAGCCAATTGCCCTTGGAGCCGTGATATTTCTTCTCTATCATCTTTTGTAATAATCATATCATTGACATAGACAATTAAAGTCGTTACCTTGCCCTGTTGTCTTTTGAGAAATGAAGTATGATCTGAGTTGCTTTGTTTGAAACCATACTTCTTCATTGCCAAGCTAAATCTCGCAAACCACGCCCACGGCGATTGTTTTAATCCATACAAAGCTCGCTGCAACTTGCACACCTCATTAGTTCCCGTGGTCACTGAGTAGCCTGGAGGAATGTCCATATACACCTCTTCTTCAAGATCACCATGAAGAAAGGCATTCTTCACGTCAAATTGATGTAGTGGCCAATCTAAGTTCGCTGCAAGAGATAACAACAATCTAAGAGTATTTAGTTTAGCTACTGGTGAGAAAGTTTCTTGATAGTCTACACCATATGTTTGTGTATACCCTTTTGCCATGAGTCTTGCCTGTACCTCTCTATAGATCCGTCCGCTTTGTGTTTGATAGAGAACACCCACGTGCACCCCACTGTTTTCTTTCCTTTCGGTAATGGTATTAGGTTCCATGTCTTATTTTTCATTAAGGCTTCCATTTCTTCTTTGATGGCTTCAATCCACTTCGAGTCTTCCATCGCTTCCTCCAACCTTGATGGAACATGATGAGTAGAAATGTCATGCATGAAAGTCTTGGGAGGTTCGGTCAAGCCCTTTGTGGACACATAGTTGGCAATGGGATATAGTGATCTTCTTTCTTCAATGTCTAGTGAGTAGTGGCTTGGAGGCTTGCCATGATTGTGCCTACGAGGTAATACATAACCGGCAGGAGATTCTATGATATTGGCATTCAGAGAGCTTACCTCAAGGTCATTCTTAGGAGTTAGGTCTTCGAGTACTATAGAGGGGGAAGAAACTGCAACTTCGTGATTGACTTCTTCATGATTAACTATTTAATGTTCAGGAGCTTGAAGAACACGTACTGATTGCATCGGCTCCAAATGTGCTTCAGACAATTGGCCTCAAGTACGAGAGAAGTCCACTCTCCAATCCTACCGTATTTAGATAATACAAAGAAGAAATGATAATATGCTTACATCGCCATAAATATATATATATATATGTCAAAATATTTACTCTGTATATATTTTCATCATCCTTTACACAATTTTTTGTTACAAATATATAAGACCAGAATAGATCTTCTATTTTTGGCTATACAAATCGGGTTCATATAATCATGCTCTTGTGTGATGGAAAGAATTTATTTCCATCCCTCTTCCTATAATTCCTCCCATCTACCCATATATTACAACTCACGCCAACAATATATATATATATATATATATATATGCCATCCTCACACTTTGAATAAGATAAGATAAACAAACTAAATAAATCAAACAATGTACATGATGGTATTTGGGAAATTAAAAAAAAAAAAAAAAAAACCGTCGTCTGTTTTAAGATATTTGAACAAAATATCAGATGGATGGATAATGCAAAGACATCATGGTCATCATGTGCATGAATGGGGGAAATTGGAATATTTGAAAGTTATAAATTAGCTGTCTCCTTCTATAGAAATTGAAGTTCTATGGATAAAAGAGGTTTTCAAGGACACATGCCATGAAACTTCAAATTGAAAAAAAAAAAAAAAAAGGTCGGATGATATGGATAGGCTTTATTCAATGGCTACCATTATGGGTGTGCAAAGAGATCAGGATTGATTATTATTCACCACCCAAAAACAATTCAGTCACCCTAGCCAGAGAGAAATACCCAGTGGGCTTTTGGAGTCTTTCAATTCTTCTGGGCGCGTGGGACCCAGGTTCCTTTTGGGCTTTGGATGGATGTAAAAAAGAGAAAAAAAAAAGAAAAAAAAAAGGAAGAATGAAGCTCATGATTTCTGCAGTTACAAAGTTCTTTTTATTTTCTCTAATTTTTTAGTTGCTGAATTTTTATTGAGGACGTAGAATTCGAATTTATGTTTGAGAAATAATTGGATTATTTTATTAGTTATGATTTGCTAGTTTTCTTATTCTAGGGCTAGGATGTAGTCATTGAATTCTTAATATGATCTGAGTATGGTATGGTTGTATTGAATATTTTTTATTAATTGCAACTAGATGATTTTGATTTTCATTCTTACAATTTACTGGCCATGAATTGCATGCTTAAGATGTTGAATGAAGCAACGAAAGTTGAAGTTCAATATTAGTTCATCAATTCACCAAACCTTGGTAGTGTAGTTTAGAAATAAATACACACCTTTGTGACCTACTTTCAAGAATTTCATAGAGAATAATGAATTTATATTAATTTTTGTGATCACGATAGTAGATATAGGATTAATATAGGTATAGGTGTTGTACCTTGAAAGAGGATATCACATAAAAAAGGAAATTCGGTCATTGTAATTAAACATTAATGCAAGCAACCATATTTAAATTTATTGAAGGAATTCAATTGATGAAATCAAGCCCTAGGAACTTTTTATATGTGATTTTTTAGGTAAAGAATTTGTAGTTAGTCACAGCAATTTGGGATCGTCTAAATAATATAGGAAATTTTATAAATTGGTACTTGAATCTCCTCCTTGTGGAAATGATACTCCTTTTGTGACGCCCCCACTCCCACGTACGAACTCGTGGAAATTGAGGTGTGGGGATGATGACAACACAGGTCACGCATCCAATCGCCAAGTGCCAAGTGTGTGTACATGCAACACATGTAAATAAAAAATAACACAGTGAGTAGTAAAAGTCTTTCAACTAATTACCAAAATTTTGTTCAAATACAAACTCGCTTAAAACAAGCATATCAAAATAATACAAGTCCCAATAATGTCACAAATCCGAAAATACATAATTACAAACAAAAAACTCCAATCAGTCCTTCGGTGGAGCCGTCTCCTCAGGCTCAGTCTCCTCTTCATCTGCATCAAAATCTACGGTACCAAAGACGGTACCGCAGGTAAGTAATAATCCAGGCAACTCACAAGATGAAAATACATTAAAAGCCACAATAATATGCATGAACGTGATGCCATATGCATGAGATCTAAAAATAAACATATCTAAAAAATAATCATTTTCCAACGCATGCAAAAAATCTCATTTTTGGCCCACAATATTTCCTTGCCATTATCCCAAATAATGGCCTAGAACAAGAATCCACCATTTTCTCAGAAAATGGTTCACGAAAATCCATTAATAAAATCCTGCCATTTTCCAAAAAATGGCCCACAAATTTCCTTTAACCAAATCTCATCATTTTCTGAGAAAATGGCCAATTAACCAATATCAAAACCAATTTTCAATTTTATTCGTATGCACCATGATCTCCCCTAGGGATCATCCGCACACCTTGGCTCTCATGCCACACCACATGTAAAAACCACGCATGTGACATCTTAATGAGGGATACCTAGCTCCACGCCCAGCGCGTACCATGACCAGGCATCCTCTAGCCCTCGACAGCCGAGGGACTGCAAAGTTACCACGATAGCGTGACCGTATCGTCTGAGCCTGTTGTCGCTCAGCAACAACCCAGGGGACATCACTCAGTGTATTCCGCTCCCGAGTGACCAGAAGAACTCCACCGAGAAAATGCCTCATCCCGACTTAGGATCGTGATACACATGCATCCAAAAATCCATTAACACTTGCAAACCCAATTTTCAATTTCCAACACATGTACATGCATGCACCATGCCATGCAAATGACAAGACAAATTATCCAATAAACCCAACATCATCCAAACATAAAATAAGTCTATCCTCAAATCTATCCTACCCACGACTCCTCGGACTCAGTTTAGTACAACCAATCAAATTACAATGTATTGTTAAAGAAAAAATATATTTAAATCTTAAATGAAGTTTGAAAAATACTTACCACGTTTTAAAGGCAATATTTATGGAAGATCAAATACCCGATTAACTCCAAAAGCTAGCTTGAAATTAAATCACCAAAATTTACAATTTTTGGGGCTAAAATTGGTCTCGAAAACAAGGTAATCGAAGATGAAATTTTCAGAAATAAAGGGGCTGTTTTGCTAGGATAAAATTGAGAAGATTAGGCTGGAAAAAATGAGGCTCACGGACAACGTGCAAAAACAGAGGCACGGCAAAGGCATAACAAGGCATGAAAATGAAGCTAGAACTAGACACACGGCTTGAGGCCAAAATAACCGAAAATACAAGAGTTAAATAAAAGCATGAACCCATGAAAATATTAGACGGAAAAAATAAAGGAAAATCGAGCATAAAATGGCCAAGAAAACAGAGCATATTTTCGGGTACAAAACAAAGCAAAAGTGAGTTTAAAACCACCGAAAACTGCAAGAGATTTCCCACTACCAAGTACACGAAAATAAAAGGGGCAAAGAGAGGCAAAACCGAGTAAGAAAATGAGGCCAAAACAGAGTATAAGCCCCACGTAAATACCTGCAAAAATGAAGGAAAACAGATGAAATAAAATGCAAAGAAAGAAGAGGTTCATTTCGGATCAACAGAAAAATATAGAAAATGAAACAAGAAGATGAAAATGAAAAGGTTACCAGCTGAAAGAAAAGATCAAGGTTTCGGCACCACCAGGAACAGCCAAGTGAAGAGCGACCAGAAAATAAAATGAAGAGAAAGAAGAAGATGATGCACGGCAAGAGAAGAAGAAACAAATGGAGAAGAAGAGATGCAGCAAACCATGCGACGAGGAGCTGAAATGAGGCTAACTGAAACCGAATAGAATGAAGGAGGAAAGGAATGGTCAGCGCAAGGGAGAAAAGAAGGAGGAGAACAAGTGAAGCCCTAAGAGCACTAGCAATGGTTTATGCATCTTCATGTTTAAAATCACATTTTTGAAGATTGATTTTGAAGATGAAGAGAAATTCCTACATTGAATTATGTATTTTTTGACCAAATAATAAAAAATTATTATTATTTTTTTTTTCCTCCTAAAATCTGGATAGTCCAATAAATTCAAGTCAAATTCAATATCCAAGTCCAATAAATTCAATCTATCATATACATATTTAGCAACATAGAAAAATCCACACATACTCTATGTGTCGTCTAATTTCATACAAATTCATAACTTGGAAAATTCTACTCCATACAAATTCAGTGTTTACAAAATACCATACAAATTCCACATATTTGAAGCAACACAGAAAAATCCACAGCAGCTGTATATGATTTCTGTGTTCATACAAATTCACAACTTGGACATATCTATTCCATACAAATTTAGTGTTTGCAAAATATATGCCATACAAATTCAACTTCCAACCAAAAGAACCTCCATACAAATTTAAATAAATCCCATGTATCAAAATCAACTTAATAGAAAATCCACAAAGTTGATTTTAATACAACTTGGCAGCTCCATAGCAGCTCCACGGTAGCTCTACAGTAGCTCCACGGTAGCACCATTCAGCTCCACAGTAGCTCCATAGCAACAACCACCAGTACATAAATCTCATTCAGCTCCACAACACCATTAAGCTCTACAGCTCTCCATAGCAACCAGTAGTACAAAACAATAATCGAATTTGGTGCAACCTGTAGTACATAAATCCCAAAATAATGTCACCACAGTATTTACAATTTCAAAATACCCAAAATAAGTAACCATAGTCAAAACTATATACGAGATATTGACCTATTCCTTTGTTCCTCAATGATCTCCATTTGAAGATTATGGAAATACTCTTGCTGCACACCATTCAGCGAATCAATTTCTTTGGACATAATTTCAATATCAATCTTTCTCTTTTTAAGAGTTACTAAGTCAGATCTATCTTCTTCAGCCTTAATTTCCAATTCAAGTTTTCTCTTCTTAAGAAGTAGTAACTCAGATCTTTCATTCTCATACTTCAATTGTGATTCTCTTCTCTCCATCATACAAGTCCTCCTATCATTTGTCATTTGGCTTAAGGCCTCCTTAATTACTAGATGTTGGCTTTCGTTACATTTTCTTTCTTTCTCTCTTACTTTTTCAACTTTCTTGCTAGGAGGTCTCTCACAATCAACGGGCACATTCTCCATGTCTTCCCCTAAAGGTATTGAGTTTGGAGTAATACCTGAACTTGACCCATTTTTCTTTTTTATGAGGTCCGTGTGTGCTTGCCATTTCGGTTGGTGCCTCAATAGATTCCAACAATGATCCATGGTAAAGTTATGTTTGAGGTTCTCTCGGTACAAGATTTTTGCCTTATCAATCTACAAAATAGTTTCCACAATTAGTACTAATGTCATTGTCAATACTTATTAATTAGAACCACAAACCAGCAGTAAAAAGCATTATACCTTGTCCTGCTCAGTTGCACCGCTTGGATGCATTCCTTCAAATTGGGCTAAGCTACCACATAATTTATTGACGCATTTTTGAATGATTGACCACCGATTGGTCAAAGAGGCAATAGACCGTTCTTGACAATTAGGTTTTTTATATGTGGAGTAGTACTCATAAATTCTACCCCACATTTGTGTAGATGATTGGTCAGTACCCCGTATGGGATCCATACTAATGTTAAGCCAAGCCGATACGAGGATAGTATCTTCCTCTGCAGTAAATGACACACCCCGCTAGGCTTTTTGTTTCCTTTTTTCCCGTTGGGGTTGTGTCGCTTGGACATCAACACTTGCACTGCCCATATGGGAGTTGTTAATATCAGCTTCACCACTTTCCAACAATGTGGTGAAGAATGGATCATCATCAATTAAACAGTTCATCCTTCAACAAAATATTGAAGGATAAAGTGTTACTCAAACAGCACATGGGAAACAATATATGCAGTGCACATGAGAGATTATACGCAAACTGCATGCTAAATATCTAACCAGATTACATAAACATATTGTACATATATAAACATATTGTACATACATAAACAATCCATGTGGCTAAAGGCATACATAAACAATTTATATGCAAACTGTTGACTGTTTTTATAAGCATGCCAATATCAAATGTATGAGTCACTAATGAAGTTTGCATCTAGTCTAAATAATTCTGTTTGTTACTAATGAGTTACTAATAATTATGTTGGTCACTTCAATATAAAATCAAGCTGGTCAAATGATCCCATGGGCCACTTTGTGTATAATATTGGCCTAGTCCAGTTTTTGTTTCTAATCGTCAATTTATTGATGATTCAAGAAGTACATTCCAAGGTGACCAATAACCTCCCTGTAAAAATAACCTCTCTGTGCGTAAAACCATATTGCTTGTAAAAACAATATTTGCTTGTAAAAATAACCTCCTTGTGCGTAAAACCTCCCTCTCACAAAACATACCTTCAAACAAGCTGCACCCCATGCTCTTTCATCATTATATTGATGACAAACATAATATTGATGACAAACATGTTGATTTTGTTTGTTCTAATTTCATCCAATGTACATTTTAAGATTAATTTCTTGCTAATATTCCCAGAAATTCCAGAAAAACCCAAATCAGAAAAAAATCCTCCAACCCACATCGAGAGCCATGTACAAGAGAAGAGATTGCCCAAATCCTCCAAGTGCATGCCAATATTCCAGATAAGACCCAAATCAATGTCCATGTCAAATTCATTAACCTATTTCGTGCAATCTAGTCTAAAGGCATGTAAATCCACCATTGATCATAACAAAGAATTCAACAACAGAGGCTACGGCATGCAAAAAATCAGGGGAAATTATTCCAAAAAAAACCCTAAATCATTTTAGGGCAGCACCATTCAGGGGAAATAAGACCCAAATTTCTACCACCAAAGAGTAGGAATGGAAGACGAAATCACTTGCAAGCTAGGGCTTTTGGGTTGTGTTGTTGATGGATTTGTGTTGGTGATGAATCCAAAGCAGAGAGAACTGTGAAGAGCAGAGCCATGAAGAGCTGTTCCAGCCATGAAGAGTAGAAATCTAGCCGGGAGCAACGAGAGAGAGAAACGATGTGGGGGCCATGCCGTGAGCAACGAGAGTCATTCGGGAAGAAGGAGAAACGACGGTGAACAGAGAAATGAAAAGAAAGGAGAGAAAGAAAAACCAAAGTGGAAGAAAGAGCCGTTCGGGGTCCTCGGGATGTGCCATTCCGATGAGAGAGAAAAAAGAAATAATAAAAATAATGTTTGAAGAAGGAAAATGACATCTTCAAAGATGAATAATGACTGTTCATAGTTATTTTACAAAGATAGATAAGCCAATGTAGATGATTTTAAGGCAATTTTATTCAAATTTGAGAATAAAAATGAAGATGAATAAACTATTGCTAGTGCTCTAAGGGCTGGGGTGAAAAAATGCCGTTTAGAGGGGAAGAGAGGGCTGGGCTGCAGTGCTCACGGGCTGAGCTTCTAAAGGAACGGGCTAGGCCCGAAAATGAAAGGGTTGGGCCCGAAACCAAAGGAAAATTGCACAAAGAAGAGCTCAGTCCAAAAATAGAAGTCTAACAAGGTAAAAAGGCACAATAATAATAAATAGAAGCCAAATAAAATGCTACAACTCAAAATTAATAAAATAAAAATGTAAAGCCCAACAATAAAATATTTAAAGCAAAGAGAAATTTAAATGCAAAACAATAATTAATAACAAGAAAGCATATTAAAATAAATTGCACAACCTAAAAATGATCAAATAAATCCAAAAAAATCATATATTAAATTTAAAACAAGAGAACTATTATTTATAGTAATTTAAATAATCATTCATTAAAATTACACGTAAAAACGGGATATTACACTTTTTGCCCTGTTCTATTTGTCATGACCCATGCACATATGGTAGAGTCTAGGGACTATCAGTCTCCACCACAGTAGTTAGCCTTTCAACCAACTGTTCCATTCCCGCTAATCTTGCTTCCATGTTTATTGACATTGATTCCCCTTGTCCTCGATTTGTCTGAGAAAGGGTTGTCGCAGGCATGCGAAGGACATGTGAAATCTATGGATATCCCATAGATGGAGCCACTGTTAACATCTTGTTTTGCACACCTTTGGGTTCGGCTCCAGCAACTCAGGTCTTCGGTCTTTGGGCTTGCAAATACAAAGAAAAAACAAAGAGACGGTGACCTTGATGGAGGTCAAGGAGTCTCTGATGCCTAAGTCAGTCTCGTCTTAGCGTTTTGTGCGAGTGAATGGAGACTTCAGATAGACTTCTTCATACCTGGAGATTGCCTTTTATACCTGATTTTTGGGGGTCAACTGTCCATGCTTTGTGTCAGGGGATGTATCCCATAAGAAGTTTCTTTAGTCAGGTTCCTTTAATACGGCGTGGCTTCTGGGGTGGTATAGTTAATGCGACATGGCTTCCTATCCCTTCTACCCTATGGATGCACACCGTTTGGCTCCTCCTTCCCTACCTGTTAGAAGATCGAGGACTCCCCGCATTTCGTGCCCACCTGCTTGCATAGTGCTATCTAAAGCTAGGCTCCATAGGGGAATGCCAAGGTGTGGTGCCCCCTCCTTCCTTGCGTCTTGGGAGTCTTCCCGCACGATTATGGCTATAGGCTGACCTCTGGTGGACTGAGGGCCTCTAATGGGCTGAGAGGCCGCCTAGTCAAGCTAGGCTCCCACTGTTTGGGTTTACGTTCTGGGCCTTTGGCCCCAGGAAAAAATCCCCTTGCAAATATCATGTGTGTTGATGCCTTAATTTGCATAAATAAAGACACAAATATTTACGTGGTTCAGCATAACTATGTCCACGAGTTGTTTGGGGATGAAATCCACATTGATAAGTGATTTTACAATCTCTGATGGCCTTACACATCTCATAATATAATGAAGGAATTTAGTCTAAGCGTAGAGAAATTATAGTGGAGTTTTGCTTAGGGAGATTTGTTAGAGTCAGTGGAAAAGTCTCAGATTTCTGGGGATCTCTACCTTATAATGGAGTGTTAAATTAAATACTAACTAAACCATTAAATTCATCATTTTTCACTCAGGGCAAGCTTTGGAAAAACAAAATCTATTTGCAAGTTGATGATTTATTTATAATACACCTAGGCCTAGCATACCATAAATATAAAAGAATTATTAATGTTTAAAATTCAATTATTTTAATAACTGAAAAAATGCCACGGAAGGTAACTCTTTTGCTGTAATAGAGTCAAGACATCAAGGACAAGAAACGCCAAAGTAAGACCCTACCCAACAATTTCTTTTTATCTGTACCCTTTTCTTTATGGTTTTAAAAAAATAATGCTACTTCTTCCGATGATGGGTCCCAATAAGGGTCTAAACATAATTTTTTTTAACTTAGCGATTAAGGAAATTTTTTTTAATGATATTATAAATTTTTATTGTTCAAAAAAATATTAAAGAATAATATATATATATATATATAAAGGATATTTAACATTCTCAAGACAATTTATCAAACCCACCCTAAGTCCTCAAGGAAGTTGCCATGCATGAAGATATATACCATTAACTGAAACGCGTATGGCGTAGAAAGAAGCATGGACTACTTGTCCTTTTAAGGAGATTCGATGATGTCCAACTCTCTACATCTAGTAAGTAGACAGATCAGGCATTACATACACACATACACTGAGTAATTTCTTCCATGGCCTCATCTTCATTCTCTTCTTCAGTCACATCTCCATGGCAATACGATGTCTTCTTGAGTTTTAGAGGAGAAGATACCCGTGATAGTTTTACTCCCCAACTAAACCATGCTTTGATGGAAAAGGGAATTCGTACCTTCATAGATGAGGATGAAGTTAAAAGGGGTGATCATGAGATTTCACCTACACTTCTCCAAGCCATAGAAGATTCAAGGATTTCCATAGTTGTACTCTCAAAAAATTATGCATCGTCAACATGTTGCTTGGATGAGTTATTGAAGATTATTGAGTGTAAAAAAGCAAAGCAACAACTAGTTGTACCTGTGTTTTACCACGTAAATCCGTCAAATTTCGACATCAAAGAGAAAGTTTTGGAAAAGCATTGGCTAAACATACAGATAAATTGAATGTGGACATGAAGTTGCAGATGTGGAAGGCAGCCCTACCAGAAGTTGCTAATTTCTCCGGATATCGTAGAAATGGGTATTTCTAACTCAGACTAACTGCTTAATTAATTTGTGCCTTTCATTCATGAATTTTTTCCTCCCATTCTATGTATAAATCATTAGCCTGCATCTTGTGTATATATATATAGTACTGCGTACGTATCAACCAAACTTATTATTTCTTATCTACCATTTTTTTTTTTATCAATTTTTACGTATTGAATTTTCAAGAAATTAAATAACATTTAATTAGAACAATAATTGAAGTACGTTGCTTATTATAAATTTTCTGGTTGATATAAATAATAACTCATAACTCGTACTCATCAGCTCATAACTCATAACTCATCAGCTCCGCACGTTTTTTATTTCAGTTTATTTTTGGGTTGTGGGAAAAAATTATTTACATTATGTTTTTCGTGCGAACAGCTATATTCATTAATAATTTAATTTCTTTACATATATATAGGAACGAATCTAAATTCATTGAAGGAATCGTTCAAGACATCTCAAGATTTATAGGAAGTCATTCATATTTACTTGTTGCAAAGTATCCGGTTGGCTTAGACTCCCAGTTACAGGATATCATGAATTTGCATTTAAGTGTTGGGACAAATGACATACGAATGGTAGGGATCTTAGGACTTGGTGGAATTGGTAAGACAACTCTAGCCAAAGCAATTTCGAACTCAATTGCTTTCCGATTTGAAGCTAGTTGTTTTCTTGGAAATGTATGTGACACTTCGAATCAAGTGCATGGTTTGGTTCAATTGCAGGAGACCCTTCTTTCTAAGATCTTTAAAGATTGTAGAAGTTTGAAGATTGATAGTATTGATACGGGAATCATTACAATGAAGCGCATGCTTTGTTCTAAAAGAGTTCTTTTAATTCTTGATGGTGTAGACCACTTGACCCAATTAGAAACATTAGTAGGAGCTTGTGATTGGTTTGGTAAGGGAATTAAGTAGAATCATCATCACAACAAGAGATGAACACTTGTTGACTACTCATAGAGTTGATTCAATATACTGGATGATAGGATTGAATTATAATGATGCTTTTCAACTATTTTATTTGCATGCTTTCAAAAAACAGAAACTAGTTGAGGGTTATGAAAAATTTGTAGAACAGATCATAAATTATGCTGGGAGCCTTCCACTAGCTGTAATAGTGCTCGGCTCGGATTTATATGGTAGAACTAAAAAAGAGTGGGAAAGTGTATTGGATCAATACAGGAAAATCCCTCACCAAGCTATTCAAAAAATACTTCAAACGAGTTATGATAGATTAAGTGAAAATATTGAAAAGAATGTTTTTCTTGAAATTGCATGTTTTTTCAATGGAGAATGTCTTTATAATGTCATTGAGATGCTAGATAGTTTTGGTTTTTACACAAACTTTCCGATCCCAAGACTAAGGGAAGTGTCTTATTTCGGAATTTCACGGAATATTGCAAATGCATAACTTGTTACAAGATATGGGTAGAGAAGTTGTTCGACAAGAATCGCTAAAAAATCTAGGAACACGTAGCAGATTATTCTTTCATGAATATGTTCACGAAGTACTGGAGAATGATATAGTAAGTTAGATCAAAATCTCTTTCAATTAAATATTGTTTCTTTAGTACATGTGACATATACGTATGTGTATAAATATATGAATAAATGAATAATTTATTTTTTGATTTTGTTGGCTCACTTAAACATGCATTGTCTTCCTATATAGGGAACATATAGAATTGAAGCAATTGTTGCAGATTTTCCTGATGGTGCCTGATATCATCCGCTTGAGTCCCAAGGCCTTCAAGAATATGAAAAGACTCAGATTATTTAGATGCTGCAATGCACACTTTTCTAAAAAAATTAATTGTCTACCTAATGGATTAAGAGTGCTTGATTGGCCTAATTGTCTTTTACAATCTATGCCATCTAAATTTCGTGGAGACGAACTTGTTATTCTACGAATGCCCGGTAGTCACATCCAGGAGATACGCTTCGAATCTAAGGTATAATTATTATTATTTTCAATATTTCTTTCTTTAAACTTAGTTTGATTTTTTTTTTCTTTTTAACAGAATCTCATGGTTATGAATTTCCGTGGTTGTGAATTCTTAAAGAAAATCTCGGATATTTCAAAGTGCTCAAATTTGCAACAAATGGATTTTAAAGACTGTAAAAATCTAGTCAAAGTTCATAAATCTGTTGCATTACTTGATAAGCTTGGTAGGTTGAATCTTAGTGGATGTAACAACCTAAAGAGCTTTCCAAGGGGACTGCTGTTGAGATCTCTGCAATTCCTTGATGTCCATGTGGATGCACCCGTTGAAGATATTGGAAATTTAGCAAATCCAATGGATCATGGAAGTCAACTTTCTAAGAGGCGTCGTGCTGATTATGACAACGACCAAGATGATCACAACATTGAATCCAACTTGTTGACTTCACATTTTTTTCAAACTCAAACGTCTCAATATTAGGTGCGGGAGGTCGAGGGCGCCACGTTACTTATGATGAAAATGATGTAGCGGGTTTTTGTTGGAAGGGTATGTATAAATTAAGTACTTCAAAGTCCTGATTAAAGTTTTTAAAATGTTTCGGCCTATTACAATTTACATATAATGTCCAGGTCTTTAATTTCCATTACATACCCTTGTTTTATCTATATATTAAATGAGTTGAATCTCTATTTCATTTCATTAATTTTCATGCCACGGCCTGTTAGAATTTTTTTTTTTTTTTTTTTTTTTTCATTAGGAGAATGTTAGATCTATAAATTGATTCTATAAAAATATACGGGACTCGAGATGAGACGCTACGAATTAACAATATTGCTTTTACTGAACAATATCTCAAACTCAATTAAAGAGAACGTCATACCAACTAACTCATTAAGACAGAACATTTATAATGTATATATATACGATCTAAATTTTAGAACAAAATATTGAAATATCTAGAAAACTACCGAAATATGCTTTCCATGATTTTTTTCTTATCCATTAAAACAATCTTGAAGGATTTCGTTTAAAACTTCCTCAACAAAGAAGATTCGCATAATCCTTGCTCAACAGATTTGAAGAATTCAACATCATATATATATATAAATTATCTATAAAAAAATAAAAAAAATACCAACACAAGTGAGCAATGATCTTTACCAATACAATCATGGTCTTGGAGGATATGCTAATATTAAAAAAGAGAAGAAAAATCATAGCGATTTTTATATTGTTGCAAAAAAAAAAATCGTTGCAAAAAGTTATCTATTACAGCATTTTTTAAATCGTCGCTCATTTTTTTCTTCAAAAGTGAAACGATTCATGATTTTAATATTTACAGAAAAGATCTAATATTTGCAGTGATTTTGTTCGCTGCATTTGTAAAAATGCGTTTGCAGTGCCTAAAAATAGTTGGAATTGTGTGTGGGCGCCAAATTTCATCTCCCCCCCCCCTCGATTTCCTCTTTCTTTTCCCTCCAGTGGTCTCGCCCCCCCCCCCCCCCTTCCCCCCTCTCGATCCCCATCGATCTTCTCCCTCGACCCACACTGCCGCACACAGCCCATCGCCAGTGACCCCACCACGTCACTGCCACCTCACCTCGACGTCCGCCCCCTCCTTCTCCCCCAAACCCCATGCCGAAAATCTCCTTTTCCCAAAATTTGGCCTCGCCTCTGTCTCTCTCTGTCTCTCAAATTTCTCTGTATCGCCGTCGCTAGGGGAGCCTTTCGCCACCACTCACACGTTGACGCCATCGCTAGTACTCTATTGGAGCCCCCTTCTCCTCCGTGCCTAGCCCAGCCGCCCGATGCCCTGCTTCTCTCCCTTGCTCTATTCGCAACCCACGGCCCCCACGTGTTTTACATCTCTGCCAGTCCCTTGTGAGTTTGGCTTCTTCTTTTCTTCTGTTTTTCTTCATGTTTTGCTAGAATATATATATATATATGTAATTCTTACCCTGACATTCGTGATTTCCCATTTGTCTACTGAATATTAATGGCATTAATTGGTATGAAAATTGTGATAGATAGTGGTGAATTGTGCTGATTGTTTTTTGCGAGGCGACCTGATCAATATGGCTGACCACCTATATATAGTTCAAAATTTTTTTCGTTGACTTGGAGACTTGGAGTTGGCAAATTAACTTGGAAATACTTGGAAAGTTGTATGTAGGTGCTGTCCTTATTTGGTTTTTTATTTGTTATTTTATGGCTTTTGTTGTGTTTGGAATATTGTTTCTTGTTTTTCAAAATGTTTGGTTTTATTTGCTAATTTGTGCATGTTTATGCCTTGTATATTAGTCCAACTTATTTAAGAAATTGTTTTCTAACAGAAATTCTAATCATACTAATATAAGTTCAAACCTTTTACTTTCTTTAAAGATGTGAATCGCTATCTTGGTTGATACATGTTGATTAATTTTATAACCTAGGCCAAACCTTAACACAATTCACTTTAGTATGTGTGCTAAAGTCTGGAACAACAAACATATACATATGCGTGACAATGAGTGACACTGACTACATACGTGGCCCTTTAAGGCTTTGAAGAAAGGTATCACGAATGTATGTCAATCAAATATATGGCCCTTGAGAGCTAAAAGTGGATAAATTTATCACTGCTTTTGTCGAGTTGAGTAAGAAAGTAGGATTATATTGTGTTGGGCACCAAGAACCACATCATGTTCCTCATTTGTTTTGACCATGGTCTCTCTTTTTCGTCATTAATAAAACTTATCTTGCTTATCAGAAAATGATATGCTTTTAAATGGATGCTTTTCTATAACTTAAGATTCTAGTTGATAACTTGCATCTTTAGAGTTTTTTTTTCTTCCATGTGTTGTCTTATTTTATATCCTTTTTGTCACTCTTCATGTATGGTAGTTTATGCTTTAATGAAATGCTCTTTTATATTCTGTTCTAGATTCCAACTTTATAAATCAAGTCTGGAATTTTATCTTTAAGTGGATGCTTGTTAGACAAGGTGCACATTTTTTTACATCTCCTATTTAAATGCCTTATTTGCAAAGTCTCTAAACTTTTAATACCACTCCATTTGGTTGAGTGAGATTGCAGTACTTTATAGTTGTGCTCCTTTCTTTCCCCTACTTTAGGGAGTCAATAGGAATCACACGACCAAAATTTCTCTCCAAGAGTTTGTCCATTATATCTTCACTGGTTTTCTCTTCCTAGCAATTTTTCTGAATTGACTTATCAATAGGAAGAGTTGTATTTTCCTTATATAAAAAAAAAAAAAAAAGAACAGCTGTATTTTTCTTCCAATAATGTTGATGTAATGTATAGTCTTTGTTTAACCTAAAGTGATCCTTCTGCTTCCAGCTTTCACTTGGATCATGCTGCATCCCTACCATATTTGATTTAGAAAGGGATCTTGCTTACTTTGTGAATTATCCAACAGATTGTCCTTATACAACTTTTAAAACCATGCAATAACATTCATATATATATATAAATATATATATATCTCTCTCTTAAATGTTACCATCTTACAAATATGCATAATATATACTTCACACAAGCATAAAATGCAAGAAAAATCACTTTAAACACAAATCTGAAAATTCTATTATAATCCAAACACCTACTCATACAATATCCATATATTACTATCACTTAATTAAACTAACACTATCACATCACATTATACTTTATGGTGATATTAGAGTGCTACCATTATACTTTATTGTATTTGCAAGGCTGGAACTTTGGCTTAAATATCATTTGTAAGAAGACTAAGTTCAGTTTAGTTTAATAATTCATAATTTTTCCCTCTCTTACCTCACGTTTAGCACCTAAAAAGATAGCAGAAAATTTCACACTTCCAAGTTGTGAAATTTTCTACAACAGATTCTGTCATGGTTTCTTGCAACTTCATCTATTGTTAAATTTTTCCCCTAATACTTATTTAGTTGGGTGTGTAACTAAGTGGAGGGAAGGTAGAAACATGCAGAATTCGTGCTATCTATTGCTTGAAGAGGTGAGATGATTTTCTGCCTTGTTTTGTTCCATGCCAACAGTTTCTACAAAAAAAGGTTCTGTTATAGTTTTAACAATATTTCTTCCTCTATTTGAATCACTTTTCAATTATATTTTGGCCTCCATTTTTATGTGTTAAACTGGTAGAGATCTGAATGTATTTTTTTACCTTCTACTCAAGCTAATAACTAAGTAAGCAACTAAGGATTTCATTAGAAATTTATGGTTTATCAAGAACTATCTCTTCCTCTGTTTATTCTGGTGAGTACCCATAAATCATGCTTATTTCTATAGGTCCTTATAATTTTTTTTTAGGAATTTTATATTCTATAGGTTGTATTGTGTACGTGATAATATGGGATCATGTGTTATTTATGCATGAGTTAAGCTACATAATTTCTAAACTTTATGCATTGTTGGAGGCTGCAGTTGTTTGAATTTTGTCATTTATTTTTCCAGTTTGTAAACCAATAACATGTCCATGTGCTTTGGATCAGTTCTAGTCTATGGAGGTGGGAGCATTGGGCTAGATGTGAATGTTCAAGTGAGATTTCTAGCACTAATAGAAGATCACCATCTTAGCACTAATTTCTATCTAGGCATGCATTAGCATCATGCATATACCGTAGATATTAATCTATCAAATAATATCCTTCTTCTATTAGTCACTTGCAATTTGTACCCATGATAAACAAAGTCTATGTTTAGTGAATCCAATCCTTGATGTTTTATCTAAACAAACTTGAGGTTGCAGATTTTAGCCTTCGTAGGCAAGAATTGTTATGTTTGTATCTTCTTGGTATACCTGTGCTTCACTGTTGGACTGGAAAGTATTCTCCAATAGGTGATACTCATGCTTCGGTTGGCTTTCTAGAGAAAATTTCTGGTTGTTGTATCCCAAACTTTATTGATCTGCTTGTGGTGATACACATGTATTATTGAGTGGAGAAGTAGCTAGGCAGGCCTGAGTGTCTATTAAAGTCATTTTTATTCTTCATTAAATGTAACTTAATTAAATCTTTTCTGGGAGTAGCATATGCCTGTCATAGAATTGATTATGGTGTATTCTTCATATGTACCGTAGTGTACAAAACATATGCACTTCCATTTTGTTTATAAGTGCACTGGAATGTCTTGCTTTTTGTTTCTTTTTGGCAAAATCCTGTTGGTTTTTCTAATCTTATAGTTAATTTGTCATTAGAAAATAGGGTATTTAGTCCAACTATTGTTAATCTAATTAAAAAAAAGTATTAAAATGGAAGTATATATAGGTATTCAAGATGATGAGGATCTGTATGAAACTAGGAAAACCAATTGTGAATTAGATGTGGTACACCAAGGAAGACAATTGTCTCTAGTGCAGATCCTTTCTTTATGTGGATTTATCCACAATTTTTTTTTTTTTTTAAAGTATGACCATGTTGTCCTTGAATTCCAAGAAAGGAATCTGGGCTCATATATTGTTGCAAATTGTTAGCTTTGTCTCTAGTGCCAGATTTTATTCCCAAATAATGACCTCAGGGTTTATCCTTGTTTACCATTTCAGCTTCTTGTGCATACACCCTGACTTACTCATGAAGAATCTTATGCACGTAGCATCTCTTCAGTTGGTTTAGTGAAACTCAACAGAAAGACATTTGGCATGCTTCATGATGAGGTAAATTGTGTTATGTTATTCTATTATAGGGTTTTGATTTATTTTAGCCTTAACTTTCTATTTTTAGAGTTATGCCATGTTACAATGAAAAGATGCAGCTTCTTTATGATCAAATGCTTTCACATACAGACCATCCATCCTTTTTTGAACTAAAGAATTACACAGAGTGAAAAGGACAAAGCAGCACCTAGAATGGGGTATGAACACCACGAAATTTTCTGAGATTGTATGTGGTGAGATCTCAAAATCATCTTAGTTTGATAAAGGGTTTTCTTATCATGAAAGTTATCCAGCCATCTTCCCAAGGGACAATAATATAGGTCCATGCTGCATTTTCTTTTTAGATCATTTTTTGAACCCATGGATCAACATTCCAACAAACCAAACAGCAACCTAGCTAGCTAATAAAAAGTCAACAAATTTGGGTCTTGTAATTAATTACATCTATTTCAACTGCTGTGTATGTAAGTGATGGTGGGTTACTAACATTTTCTGACTTGAGGTAAAATGTGAATGAATTTCAAAAGTTTGAGATGGAGAACAAGGTATTTTTGAGATGCTTGTGTTGGGTGAAAATTCCAGATTTTTTGTACTTCCTTGTTCTCTTCCATTTCTAAATAAATTCCTATCATTTCTACATTCTTAATCCATGATCTTCATATATCTTTCATGTAGAAAACTGAATGGCCTTTATTGGACAGCAAACATGCTATAGTTGGAGGTGGCTTTGGCCAGAACAACTTATTCATTTTTGCAAAGAATAGGTGCAATAATGGTATGTGTTGGATGATTAGAGAAATTTTAGCAGTGCCTTGAAATGTATCAAGCTACCCCTCCATCTGTATAAATTATAATGTAAATGAATTTATAATTTGACTTGGTAAAGGATCCTTGAGTACTTTGTTGTTATTTTCTATGTACCCTTTGTATTATTAAGTAAAGGGAATTAAATCCTAGTTGATTTACTAACTTTGCTTCTAATACAAGTGAAAAAAATTACTGAAACTGTATGTTTCAGTAATAATTTTTTTTTTTAATTTTGTAATTGAGTATTTGCAGTGATTTTTAGTCGATGCAAATAGGTCGAAACTCGTCACAATTGATCTGTTTCAGGGATTTTAGTCCTTGAAAAAAATGTTAAATGCAACAAAGGAAGTAAGCGTTGCTTTTGATATTGGGTATTTGCAGCACTTTTTGATTTTTTGCAAAGATTTTAGTCCTTGGAAAAATGTTAAATGCAACAAACAAAGCAAGCGCTGCTTCTGATATGGCACATTTGCAATGCTTTTTGAGTTTTTGCAGTGATTTTAGTCTTTGCAAAAAATTTTAAATGCAACGAAGGAAGCAAGCGCTGCTTTTGATATGGGGTATTTGCAGCACTATTGAGAGCTTTTGCAAGGATTAAAATCGTTGGAATTGCTCAAAAGTAGCAATCTTAATGAGTATTTCATAACCTATTTCTAGCGTTCTATTTTATACTTTTCAATAAAAATAAAATGCTGCAATTGATATCAATTGCAACGTTTTTTTGATATCGTTGCAATTGATAAAAAAAAGAAAGGATTATAGCGTCGAACGTGCGAGGAACATAAAAACGCTACAATTGAGATATTGCAGCGTTTTTATGTAGTATTTGCAACGTTTTTAGCGCTGCAAAAGGCCAAATTCCTTGTAGTGAAGATTCGCATAATCCTTGCTCAACAGATTTGAAGAATTCAACATCATATATATATATATATATATATATATATATATTATCTATAAAAAAAATACCAACACAAGTGAGCAATGATCTTTACGAATACAATCATGGTCTTGGAGGCTATGCTAATATTAAAAAAGAGAAGAAAAATCGCAGTCTCTTTCTTAATTTTACCAACGTACTCTTATCCTTTTTAATATATTAATACAAGCTAAGGCGGGATTGACCTCATTTCTTAATCCTCCAAATCATGATTACTTGAAGAGCAGGGGGGGAATCAAAGGTATTTGTCATCACAGCCATGTATGGGTGCCGAGATGGAGGTTCGGGATCATGGAGAGCAGTCTGCATTCAGGGTAAGACAAAGGAAAGCGAAGGATAGTCGATCTGAAAGGAAACGAGATCTAGAATTGTGTCTAAGTCAAGGAGGACGTGGCATGCTTTCAACCATGTCATCCTCTACTGTTAATTTGGCATTTGCACTATTTTAAGCTTTCTTAATTTGAGTCTGTTCTTACTTTTACGATGTCTTATTTAATTGGTTGTGAGCCTGTGTGAGGGGTGCATAAAGGACGTGTCTCACCACCAAGCATAATCGTTCGCCTGCAAACTAAATTAGGTGGATGGCACTAGATGCCTATTGCCACGCCAATGCTTAAGTTCCTTGCACGTTCGACGCTATAATCCTTTCACTTTTGATCAATTGCAACGAATTTGGAAAAATGCTTCCAAAGCTACTATTTGTAGCGAAATATTTTCGCTGTAAATACCACATTATCATGCTGAGAAATGTCTAAAACATTTCAAGTTGGAGCGCTGCAAAAGACATATTACAGTGATATTGATCGTTGCAAATACCACACATTTCGCTGCAAATACTCTATATAAAGTAGCGTTATTTTGTTTTCATTGTTGTTAATATTTTTTGCAACGCTCTTAAATCGCTGCAATTACTAAAAAAGCGCTACAAATACTTAACATCAAAAGCAAAAATTACTTCTTTCGCTGCTTTTAATATTTTTTGCAATGCTTTCATATAACTGCAATTACTAAAATGCACTACAAATTCCTACTTTCAAAAGCAACAATTTCTTCTTTCATTGCTTTAATGATTTTTTGCAATGCCATAAAATCGCTGCAATTTAATAAAAAACAACAATTGTTTCTTTTGTTGCTTTAATCTTTTTTTGCAACACCATAAAATCGCTGCAATTACTCAATAGCGCTGCAAAAAAGTTGTAGCAAACGCAACAATTGCTTCTTTCATTGCTTTTAACATTTTTTGCAGCGCCCTATAATAGCTGCAATTGCTCAAAGTCGCTGTATTTATAATTATTGTAAAAGCAGCGCTTTCTTCTTTCGTTGCTTTTAGAGATTTTTGCTCAAATAAAAAATCGCTGCAAATAACTTTTGGTACATTTTTTTCCCCCGCTTCGGCTAAAGACGTTGGTATCTTTCCAATTGAAAGTGTCATTTTCACATAGTCAACTAAATTATTATTATTTGAATCACTAAATTATTTAAATGCCCAGTTTAGTGACTGACTTGAAATACCTAATTATTTATATGCCCAAAGACCCTGATGAAATAATAAATTAATTTTGTTTTAAAACCTTAAACTGCACTTAATTATGGAACACTTTTCAATCATAACCTAATTTGTGAATTTTCAATACTTTTTCACCTACATGAAACGACCACACATATCCAAAACCCAATATTAAGTACTTAGAAATTAGTAAACATAATAGAAAATCATGGAACTTCCCTTATATGAAATGATGAATATGGTGGATCAAATTAAAAAAGCAACATTTTCTTGTAATATAATAAATCAAACACATTCATTCATTTAAACTTAGTTGGGAATTCACATTAATGTAGTTATGGGCTATACATTGGGCTGGACCAATTGGAACCAAGAACCTACAACTTACAAACTACTAAATATATAGAACACATTGTTACTTCTAAACATTAGATGAAAATCTTAACATTCATTTAGATATGTTCACAATATCCTGCTCTTTTATATTTAAAAATTATATCTAGACCAAGTACCAAGTGCACCTAGGCATTGTAGGTTGGATAGAACAACTCCATCACAACTCTTCATGTGGGGGGAATTCATTGTCGCATTTTTTATAACGTCTCTCTCTCCAACTCCAACCTAGCAGTGATAAATAAAATGACTAGTCATATGATTGCAAATACTTATTTATAGCGATTTGTGTTGACGCAAACACTTATTTATAGCGAGCCTCGCTGGAAATAGTATCACAAAAAAAAAAAGTATTGAAGTAGGATACCCAAAAATAAAAATTAAACACATCTCACATTATATTAGAAACCATAAAGAAATTAAATAGTTGTTTAACTACACAAGTATATCATCAGAAGTGATTTTAGAGTTACCTTGTATCCATATATATAGGTGTAAAGTATGGGATCCACCTTGCGACTTGATTTTCTTCACAGCCAAATAAGCGCGAAGCTTACCCCTAACAAATAGGAGTTATCTGCTCGCCATACTATTGTTTATCCATTTTACTTACCAACAAAATATATGTGACGTCCCCAACTCCCACGTATAGACACGTGAAAATAGAGGTGTCAGGATGATGACAATACCGGTCACGAATCCCATCGGTAAGTGCCAAGTGTGTGCACATGCAAAAAGTGTACAACAAAAACAATGCAACAGAGTAATTAAAGTCAGTCAATTAAGTACCATAATTGTTAAAATACCAATTCGCATAAATAGAAGCATATCAAGAATATTTTAGTTATCCAGCAAAACAGCAACATAATCTAAAATACATAATTCAAAAGCAAAGAAATAATTCCCAATATGAAAGAAAATGGCACCAAATCACTCCTTGGAAGGAGTCGCCTCCTCAGGCATAGCCTTCTCATCATCTGTATCAAAATCTACGGTACCAATAAATGGTAGCACAAGTAAGTAATAATCTAAACAACCACGAGATAAAAATACATTTATGCAACAACAAAATGCATGAACATGATGCCATATGCATGAGACCCAAAAATCATCATTTCCCAAAAATGAATAATTTTCCAAGCACGCCAAAATTCCATTTTGGCCCAAAACATTTCCATTAAACCAAACCCCACCATTTTCCCAAAAAATGGCCTATTATCCAATTAACACTATTGGCAGGAATTGCAGGCGGGACTCTACCACCATCTCTGCTTACCATCATCCCTACCGCGTGCACTATAGGTAGGAATTATAGGCGGGACTCTACCACCATCCGTGCTAACCACCATCCATATAGTTCCTTTTACCTCTTTTTCAATCTATCAGAGCACTATAGACTGGAATCACAGGAGGGACTCTACCACCATCCTTACTCACCACCATCCCTAATGCAACTCTCTCGCAAACCGTTCAATCCGCTCTTTTCAAACATACCCAAAATCATTTATCACAAGAAAACCCAATTTTCAAATATACACGTGAACTTGCATGCAATTATGCGAAAACCCAATTTACATTTTACAAACATTAACATGTGTGCTCTATGCAATGCATGACATGAAACAAATATCCAACAACCAACGAATCCCAACATCAACCAAATGTACAAACAACTTTGTTCCTTATTCCAACTGACCCCGGAATCCTCGTACTCAGTCCAGCACAACCAACCAATTTTACAGAATATTTGTTAATGAAAAAATATATCGAAATCTTAAAGGTTCTTTGGAAAATACTTACAGTGCTATAAAATATTTTTCAGAAAATTACAGAGGTGCAAGAGGCAGCGGCAAAGCAACATAACAGTGCAAAATGCACTATAACCGTGGGTCTCAAAAACCCAACTTTTGAACGAAGGCTAAGAAAGACTAGGGTAGGGCTTAGAGGTGTTGGTGAAGCTAATGGAATTGGTTGCTAGCCGTGGGTGATGGCGTAGGCGGCGGTTGAAGGCCACAAATTCTAAATTAGAAAATGTGATGGTTGAGCTTCATTAGTGGCCGATCAGAGCTAGGAATGGGTGGTTTGCATTGCTGGGAGGCCAGTGATGATGTGGTGAAGAAATGGGCCGATGGTGGCGCGACAGCGGCGTGGAGAGGATTTTGGTCCGTAGCTTGCGATTGTGCGTGAAGGAGTTTGGCAGCGCGAGAGGGGCTAAAAACAAGGATGGGTGGTCTCCGGCAGGTGGGGGAGAAGATGAGCTCGGTTGTGAGGCTCACAGCCGGCACTATGGAGGCTCGAAGAAAATGACAAGGAGGGGGAGAGAAAGGCTCGTGTGCTGGCTGGGGGAGAAATAAGGAGGAGAAAAAGAAAAAGAAAAGAGAAAAAAGAAAGAAGAAAGAAAAAAGAAAAAGGAAAATGAGGAAAAAGAAAAAAAGGAAGGGAAAGAAACAAAGTGTAGTCTTTTCAATCTGGATCTCAAAACGAATCCAACGAAAAAGATTTCAAAATGGAAAATTTAAATAATATAATTTAAATGCAGTGATTTATTAAAATAAAATAATAAAATCCAATAATAAACTAATTTAAATTAAAGAGCAATTTAAATATAAAACAATAATTAATAACAAGAAAGCACATCAAAATAATTTTCATAACTTCAAAATTATAAAATAAATCCAGTGAGAAATTCGATAAAGTTAAAACAAAAGAATTAATATTTTAAATCAATTAAAATAATCATTCAATAAAAATACACTAAGCTACAGGATATCATATCCTCCTCCCTTAAAATAAATTTCATCCTCGAAATTTGCAAGATCAAACATTAACGCTAAGACAGGTACAAGATACAACCCAGATCACGCTTGAGGAAAATCATACGATCATCAACGCCCAAACGGATACAGGTACAGTTTTCACAACTTTTCCAAAACCTAGGAATGAACCACACAAGGCATCAATTCAAAGATTAGAAGAGAATCATACCTGCAATGACTCCAGCATCCCGAGTCTCTGGAACCTCGTCGCCAGCACTACCAAGAGTCACCGCGTACACCCGAGCCTGAACTACTTGCTTCTAATTAGTTCTACCACCACGATGACCGCCTATATTCCCTTGGGTTTGATTAGGGCACTCGCGAGTAAAGTGCCCTATCTGACTGCACTCAAAACATTGGTTCCTACCCTAACGGCACTCTCTCTCGTGCACTCTATTACATCTATCGCAAACTTGAACTCGGCCTCCCATACGCACATCGGAGGCTGCCTGTGATCGGGTCTTAATCCTCTGCACAAAATTCTATGCTGGCCTGGAACTACTTCCTTCACCATCAGCATTCAGCCTCCTCTAACCCGAAGGGGAGCCCACCTTAACACCTTGCTCTCGCTCTGCAATAGTGGCCACCTCGACCAACTGCTGAAAATTCATAATTTGGTGACAAGCTACACGTCTGTGATTCCCTCGTTGCAGGCCCCGTTGGAAATGCTCGGCCCGCATCTCTTCAATGGTAATGAGGTGGGTAGAAAATTGCCCGAGCTCCATAAATTTCTAGTTATTCTGTTCAACAGACATCTCTCCCTGGACCAAATTATTAAATTCTCGTGCCTTCTGCAGTCTCACAAAAGCAAGGAAGAAACAGTCGTCGAACTCCTTCTTGAAGCACTGCCAAGACAGCCACAAATGATCCCAGCTCCATCACTAAAAGTTCTCTCTTGGTCTTCCACCAATTAGCTGCATCACCTTGGAGTAGGTAACTCGCATACAACACTTGTTGGGCCTCCGTGCAACCACAAACTTCAAAGGTCCTTTCAAGGTCCTCAATCCACCTCCCAGCCCGAAGTGGATCCTCTTCACCCGTCAAGGCAGGGGTTCTATGCGCTAAGAAGCGCTCATAGGTGAACCCAGCTTGCACCACCCTATTCTGCTCTCCTTGCGGTGGATGAAAATTCTACTGAAGGAACTCTATCATCTTATTTAACGCCCTTGCCACGGCGTAATTGCCATCGCCTCTCGGCAATTCATCATCAGGTTCCTTAGTTGGCCTTCTTGGTTGTACCATCTTCCTACCAAAGCGTAACCCTTAACACCACTTTCAACTCATAACAAATTAAAATATAATATAGTAAAATAAATGAAAATACAACAAAATAACAAAAAACAAAATAGCATAAAACCAACAAAAAAAAATAACACACAATAAAATAAAACAAATAAATTAAAATAAACATACAATAAAATAAATAAAACGAATAATATAGCGTACAACAAAATAATTAAAACAATTAAAATAACATACTTCAAAAAAAATAATTTCAAATCACAACTTTAAAATTTCTAGTACTGTACCTACGAGACATGTGGTCTTACCCAGAACTGAACTGCTTTGATACCATCTGTGATGCCCCCAACTCCCACGTACGGACATATAAAAATTGAGGCGTCGAGATGATGACAACACGGTCAAACATCCCATCGAAAAGTGCCAAGTGTGTGCACATGCAAAAAGTGTACAACAAAAATAACGTAGCAGAGAAATTCAAGTCAGTCCACTAAGTACCAGAATTATTAAAATACAAATTCGCTTAAATAGAAGCATATCAAGAATATTACACTTATCCAGTAAAACAACAACATAATCCAAAATACTTAATTCTAAAGCAAGGAAAGGATTCCCAATATGAAAGAAAATGGCACCAAATCACTCCTTCGGTGGAGCCGCCTCCTCAGGCTCAAACTCCTCATCATCTGCATCAAAATCTATAGTACCAACAAATGGTACCATAGGTAAGTAATAATCCAAACAATCACAAGATAAAAATACATTCATGCAATAAAAAAAAATGCATGAACATGATGCCATATGCATGAGACCCAAAAATCATCCTTTCCCAAAAATGAATAATTTTCCAAGCACGCCAAAATCCCATTTTGGCCCAAAACATTTCCATTAAACCAAACACTGCGATTTTCTCAGAAAATGGCCCATTATCCAATTAACACTGTTGGTCGAAATCGTATACGGGACTCTACCACTATCTCTACCACGTGCACCATAAGCGGGAATCACAAGCGGTACTTTACCACCATCCCTACCGCGTGCACCATAGGCAGGAATCCCAGGCTGGACTCTACCACCATCCCTGCTTACCACCATCCCTACAGCTCCTTTTACCTCTCTTTCAATCTATCAAAGCACTATAGGTGAGAATCACAGAAGGGACTCTACCACCGTCACTGCTCACCACCATCCCTACAGCAACTCTCTCTCAAACCGTTCAATCCGCTCTTTTCAAACATACCCAAAATCATTTATCATAAGAAAACCTAATTTTCAAATATACACATGAACATGCATAACATGAATGCAGTTATGCGAAAACTCAGTTTTCATTTTACAAATATGAACATGCATGCTCTATGCAATGCATGACACGAAAAAAATATTCAACAACCAACAAATCCCAACATCAACCAAACATACAAACAACTTCGTTCCTCATTTCAACCGACCCCTGACTCCTCGGACTCAGTCCGGCACAACCAACCAATTTCACATAATATTTGTTAATGCGAAAATATATTTAAATCTTAAAAGTTCTTTGGAAATTACTTACAGCGCTATAAAATATTTTTCAGAGAATCACGAAGGTGCAAGAGGCAGCAGCAAAGCAACGTAACAGTGCAAAATGCACTATGGTCGTGGGTCTCAAAAAACCAACTTTTGAACGGAGACAAATGAAGACTAGGGCTAGGGTAGGGCTTAGAGGTCTTGGTGAATCTAATGAAAGTGGTGGTTAGTCGTGGGCGGCGGCGTAGGCGGCGGTTGATGGCCAAAAAGCCCAAATCGGAAAATGTGATGGTTCAGTTTCACCAGTGGCGAATTGATGCTGGGGATGGGTGGTTTGGGTTGCGGGGAGGATTTTCGGCCGTAGCTTGAGGCCGTGCGTGGAGGAGTTTGGCGGTGTGAGAGGGGCTGAAAACAGGGAGGGGTGGTCACCGACAAGTGGGGGAGAAGATGGACTGGGCGGTGAGGCTCATAGCTGACACACGACAGCGCTCGGGAGGGGGAGAGAAAGGCTCGCGCATGAGCTGGGGGAGAAACAAGGAGGAGAAAAAGAAAAAGAAAGAAGAAAGAAGAAAGAAAAAAGGAAAAACAAAAAGAGGAAAAAAAATGAAGGGAAAGAAACAAGGTGTAGTCTTTTCAATTTGGGTCTCAAAACGGATCCAACAAAAAAGATTTCAAAACAACAAATTTAAATAATATAATATAAACGCAATGATTCAATAAAATCAAATAATAAACTAATTTAAATTAAAGAGCAATTTAAATACAAAAAAATAATTAATAACAAGAAAGCTTATCAAAATAATTTTCACAACTTAAAAATCATAAAATAAATCCAGTGAGAAATCCGATAAATTTAAAATAAAAGAATTAATATTTTAAATCAATTAAAATAATCATTCAATAGAAATATATTAAAATACAGGGTATCACAATATAAGATCTTCACGGGCCTTTAGCATGTGGTATGGGCCATGTCCACTTCCATAATTCAGAAGTTGGGCTAGGGCACTATTAGACCCTCTAGTTACCCCGCTAATTCCCTTCGCTCGTTGGCATGGGGAATTTATCATTAGTTAATAGCCCCTTATGACTGTGTCGATTTATTCCCAAGGTCGCAAATTTACTTTTCGGGCCGTGAGTGACTTGGACTAGATTCCGGGCCTTTAACTACCCCGCTAGTCTTTTTGCAAAATTTGATGGGCTACGCCACTAGCCCATTAAGTATTTTATTCTGCCGTATTCACATTTCAAGAATCAAGAGATGGGATTTCGATTGCGCATGACGTGGCGACAGTTAATGGGTAATGTACAACTGTTCCCCTTCCGTTGCATCACATTGTCAGTTCATGATGCTGGAGCCGTCAACCCCTCTTATTCCCCATTAAGTTTGCACATTGCTCTATTTTCCCCATTTTAGTTTTCATTTGCCTCTCCTTTCTATTTTCTCCTCTTCAGTCTACTCCCTTCTTGCGATTTCTTGTTCTTTCTGTACTTCTTGTTCTACTTCCAGCTTTTCAATTCTCAATGGTTGGCCACGACATTTCTTCTCGTCTCACCGATGTGGGATCTTTCCATGTTTAGGATGTCCCAACTTTTGAAGGGTACGGGTGGTGCTCCTCTCTTAGGACTCGTGACCTGAAGAGTGCACAAACAATTTATCTTCAAGGTGGGGTCCACTTTTTTACAAAAGCGTGAATACGGTTTGTCTATTTGAAACGTGTACAAACAATTATCTTCCCCTTTTGTACATACAAGTTGTTAGTGAAATACACAACAATATAATAAAAACTACAATGAAATTAATGTTCAATCGAAACCAGTTTGGATTATGGCATGGAAATCTCGCTCTCTTTAAAGAAATTCAAAATGTCAAACCCTTTGCGGTATACAAAACTTTAATATTGAACTCTTCTTGACTTGACTCTTCTAGGATAGAAAAACTAAAATGATCGACATATAGCTCGAATCAACTCTACACAAGTTATTAAGCCCAAAGCTCCACACACACATAAAATCTCTTTTGTCTACAAAAATTACTGTCAAGATTATCTAGTTCACACTTTTACTTTCCACTGATTTGTTTCTATTTCGTACCCACTAGGGACTCCCGCTAGTGGTTTTATTTTTATTTATTTTTTTGCTATTTTTTTACATGAGTTTTTTAACACTTTTAAATATTAAAAAAAATAAAAAATACAATATTCTTAGAAAAAAACTTAGTTAATCATTAAGTAATAAACAATAAAAATAAATAAAAAAAATTCCCAATGGTAACTTCCATCGGGAAGAATAGCATTTTCCTATTTTAATTGGTTGTGAGCCTACTGCGTAAGGGTGGATGGTTACTTGATTCCACTGACCTATATAGGCATTTTCAAAATATTGTATGGGTATCTGAGAAGTAAAAAATACAAATTTCTGGTTTTATCTTTCTTATTCCTTCTTCCCATCGGAGGACTCTCACCCTATAAGTGAGAAATTTCCCTATTCATTTATTAAGAAATTACAAAACTGTTACAAATCTAGTATGAGAGATACCAATTCCTTGCTTTGAAACAATGGCTAAAGGGACACATCATAATCAATTACAAGAAGGGCTGAATTGGTTGAAGAAGTCTACCGATTCATAATTTAAAAGCCGTGAATCCGAGATGCTGGCCTTTAAGAAAAGTAATGAGTCCAAGTTTATAAATCTGGGGATAGAGATGCTTGCCATGAATAGGCAATCTGAGTCAGTGGCTAACCAGCTAGCTGTCTTGACTCGTGATCTGCAAAAGAAAGAACAAAGTCAGTGGCAAGAGGAGTCATCTTTTGGGGTAAATGTGAAGTACTCATAAAATTCTAGAGAACAAATTGGAGAGCTGTTGACCAGATCTATTAGAGTGGACTTCCCCACTTTCTCCGGCGAGGATCCCAATGCTTCGATCTAGAAGGTAAATCATTTATTTGCCTTTCAAAATACTTCACCTCAACATAGGCTATGGTTGGCCTCCTTCCACATGGAGGGTAAGACATTAGAATGGTTTCAAAACATGGAGGAAATAGGGATGTTCACAGATTAGGAGTCATTTGTTAGGGCACTACTGGTGAGGTTGGGCCTAGTGCATATGATGATCCCAAGGAATCATTGACTAGGTTGAGGCAATCATTGACTAGGTTAATGGGTCAAGCTCTTTCTAACCTGGCAATCACTTTTGACTTTGACCTTCCTTCTCAATAGCTTGATTTAGAGTCTAGCCCGACCTTCAAATTCCCTACCTCAAGGTCAATGTCTATGTGGACACCCCTTTTTCCTTGAGTCTTGCCAACCAGGCGGCCCACAAGGGAACTCAGGGTAGTGAAGAAGGTGACCTAGGCAACTCTGGTCTCCAGGGCATGGAGAAGGGCAATGACGCTCCTATTTTAGAAGAAATTGAATAAGAGAGTGAAGGTAAGAGTTCAAAACCCCACTCTTTGCCCACTACCATCTACAGGATGTTGAACTTGCTTACACTGACATTGTTCACCTGGTGGGAGAGTTGGATAAGGCTCCTGGGATTAGAGCGGGCTCAGCAAAGGTGGCATCTCCTGCAGCTTTCCCCCTTGGTCCTCGCTATGGTCATGAGGTGAGGTATGATGGGGAGGTTCTGGGAGGTGCTTACACCTCCTCTAGTCCTACTAGAGATGAAGCTATGAGCAACAAGGCTAATCGGCTAAGAAATTTCCTCTCTAAGTACCTTTGATTGTTCTTCTCTCTATTTTTTTTTTCCTTTTTCATCTCTCCTTTTTAACTTTCTTCAGTTTTATCTTTGTAGGGTGTCAACGATTTGGTGGCCTAGATCATGGTGGATCATGCTAACTTGGAGGATGAAGTTCACTCTAGGTATGTCTTTTCTTTCTATGCCAAGAGGGAATTTGAGAAATGGAAGGTTGAGAGGGTGGAGTTATAGATCATACACTCTCCAGTAGCTGATTTGGACATTCTTCGAGATGAGGTTTCCCAACTTCGTGATGAACTCTGTCGCGCTAAAGAGGTGAAGGCTAGGGACAACTTCTCATTGGGACTGCTGGAGTCAGAGTGTGACTCCTCTAGAGCACACCTTTCCCTTGCCTGGGAGGAGTTAGAGTCAAAGCAGGGTCATGCTCTCTCTTAGCTCTCCGCCCTTAAAGAGAGCTAAATTATGTCTGCCAGGAGTTGTCTAGTTCTCAATAACACTGCTCTGAACTCGAGGAGGCATTGGCTGCTTTAGAGGAAAGCAAGCGGCAAGTTAATCTTGATCTCTCTGAGGTATGTGGCACTCTAGAGAAGCTGGCCGAATGGCACAAGGAATACAAGAAAAGTTGCACCGACACAAACAAACAACAAAGGAAGTTTAACGAAGCACTTCTTTATAAGGATACCCGATTGAAGGAAAAGACCCAGTAGGTGAAGATGTTGGAGTCTAACTTGGCAGTTGTAAGGGGTGAACTTGTTCACCTTCACCCTTAGCTGGTGTCGAAGCATGGCGTTAGGGATTGTGATTTTTGTTATGGGTATGGAGTTGGCGTGCTGCAGCTTAGATTGCACTTGTTGGCCAATCCTTATACTAATTTGAGGTGCTTAGATTTGGAGATATTTAAGCCTAATGTAGCCTTGCGGACGCCTTTGGTTGGGACACCATGCCCGATGCCTTTGACAGTCCTTGTCCACCTCCACCTTCCCATGGTCCTATTACTTAGCCTTTTGTAATAGTTGTCTTCCACTACTACATTTGTAATAGCTTTTTGTAAATAATATGAACACTTTTTTACTTGCCTTTTGTACCCGTGCATGTTGGGAACACTTAGCCGGTTTGGGCCTTTTATCTTGTTACACCTTGCTTGGATTTCACGAAGCTCTTTCTTTTTACTCTACAAGTGGCTTGTTTTTGTACTTGTCATTGTTGTCTTCCATGCCCCCTTCCTTTGAACCACAAGTCTTTATACTCGACATTGGTGTTTAAGGGTCACGTGGTCTATTGACCTCCCCACCCTTTGTCCTTGGCACCGCAAGTCTTTGGACTCGTCATTAGTGTTTAATGGCAACATGGTCTATTGACCTTCGCGCCCTTTTTCTTGGGCATCATGAGTCTTTAGACCCGTCATTGGTGTTTAAGGGTCGCATCGTCTGTTGACTTCTGCACCCTTTTTGCTTGTCACTGTGAATCTTTGGACCCATCATTGGTGTTTAAGGGTTGTGTGGTCTATTGACCCCCGCACGCTTTTTCCTTGGCACCGAGAGTCTTTGGACCCGTTATTGGTGATTAAGAATTGCATGGTTTGTTGAACTTCATGCCCTTTTTCCTTGGGTGAGTTGGCACTTGCCCGAAATGAATGCTTTGTTTACTACGAAACATAATCAAGAATTCAATAGTAGAGTTCTAACAATCAAATTAACATGATCAAGGGTAGAATTTCTTCAAGTGTTCTACATTGTAGGGGTGTTGCAGCTCTTTGCCTTGGCTATCCTTCAAGCACTACGACCCGGACCTGTGGTTGGCCACTACCACATGTGGTCCTTCCCATCGGGATTTGAGCTTGCCCTCTTCATTGGTGGTGACCCTGCTTTCTCTTAGCACCAGGTCTCTTATCTTGAATCTCTTAGGTCTGACTCTCTTCTTTAGATAATGTTCTGCCTTTTTCTTGTTGAGTATCATCCTAACTTCTACCGCCTCTCTCTCTCTTCTTCTAGAACGTCGATGTGCTCTTTTATAACTTCATTATTCTTGGGCGTCAAAAAATGGAGGGTTCGGTAACTTGGCAACCGGCTTCCACTAGGGGCACTACTTCACTTCCGTATGCCAAGGTGAATGAGGTCTCCCGTAGGGTCTTTACAATGGTCTTGTAGGCCCACAATGTTCCTGGTAGTTCCTTTGCCCATTCTCCTTTCTTGTCCGTGAGTTTCTTCTTTAGAATTCCTCGCAATGCTTTGTTTGTAGTCTTTACATGTCCATTAGCCTATGGATGTCCTAGGGATGAATATTTGACCTGTATCTTTAGCTCGACACACCACTCTCGGTAGTGCATTGAATCAAATTGTTGCCCGTTATATGAGACTATGCTTTGCAGAATTCAGTACCGAAAAATGACTAGTCGTGATGGCTGCTAAAGGTTCTGCTTCTACACACTTTGTAAAGTAGTCCATTGCTACGATCATGAACTTGACTGCACCTTTCCTGGGCGGGAAGGGCTCAACTAGGTCAACCCCTCATTGGGCGAACGACCAAGAGGAGCCGTCCACAAAAAAGATCCACAGTTTTCCTGTCGGGGCAGCGACTATTTCTAGTGGGAAACTTGAGAATTCAGCAACAAAGTTTGCCAACGCCTGCCCTTTCATGACCTTCCTATGAAAGTACTCAATGTCGAACTCGTTGAGCTAGATTGAACACCCAACTAATCTGTTCAAGCTGTTTAGTCACTGCAATACCTTTTCCAATAGGCTTTCTGTGAGTACTTTGATTGAGTGAGCCTAGAAGTTTGAGCGTATCCTCTTGGCCACTAATCACCAAGGCAAACACCATCATTTCTACTCGTGGATATTTGAGTTCTACTCCCCTTAAGGCGCAACTTGTGGAGTACACGGCAATTGCTCCGCCCCTTCTTCCCTGACAAGGATGGCCAAAACGGCGTGGGGGGATACCGCTAGATATATATAGTGTGTCTCATTCTATAGGTTGCCTCAAGAGTGGCGGTTTGGTAAAATGCTGCTTCAGCTTTTGGAAAGCTTTGTCACACTCCTCGTTCCATTGGTGTACCTTCCGTAATACCCTAAAGAAGGGGAGGCATTTCTCTGTGGATCTCGATACGAACCTATTCAAGGCTGCTTTTCTTCCCGCTAGCCATTACATGTCATATAGACTCTTTGGCGGCTTCATGTTCATGATTGCTTTAATTTTTTTATTTTTTTTTTAGGCTTCAATTCCTCTTTTTGACATAATCAACCCTAGGAACTTACCCAACCTTACTCTAAATTCATACTTCGAAGGGTTCAACTTCATCTTGCACTGCCATAGTATTGTGAACGCCTCTCTTAGGTGGGCCAGATGTTGGGTGGGCTCTTTATTTTTAACTATCAAGTCATCAACGTAACTTGGGAATTGTATTCTAAATCCTACATGGAATCGAGTAAGTCCCTATATATATATATATATATATATATATATTTCTCTTTTCCTTTTATACTCATTTTGTGTGCCTAATTGGTTTATATATTTGAATATAGCTAATATATATTTTATGATGTATTCTTCCAACAGTCTAACATGATATTTCTAGGAAATAAGTTTCCAGATTGGTTCAGACATTGCAAGGAGATCACTTCAAATAGTCATCGATGTGAATTTGATATTAAAATGGCCCCACCGTATAATTTGGATTACACCATAGGAATTTCTTTTTGTGCTATTATTGAACCCGTTGGAACATCTAATATTCTTTTTAACGTTCACATCATGGTAGGAGTTGCCGAATTCGTTTCTTATATTGGGAAACATGTAGAATTTGATGAAATGGATTCAGATCATGTGTGCTTGTGGTACTTACCTACAGAATATCTTACGCGATAAGTGAGTGCAGAGGCCGACCATCTGAGGATTATATTTGAAAGTACTCCAAATTCAGTGAACTTCAAATGTTGTGGAGTTTATCTGTTATACAAACACTATGAGCATAATGCGAAAGATCATGGAGGTGTGCCCCATCATGAAAATGTTGATCTCCATTTGGATGCACCCATTAAAGATATTGGAAATTTAGCAAATCCGATAGATGGAAGTCCACTTTCGAAGAGGCGTTGTGTTGATTATGATTATGACGATGATGATCGCGACATTGAATCCAACTTGTACTCACAAGTTCTTTTTCCAAGACATATGCTGGTGGAAAATACTTACATGATGTCGTCCGTGGAAAAAAAAATAACATTTTATCACGAAATCATGTTCGACAATCGGAAATTCAAGTGGAAAAGTCACTTTTTGCTGCGACTTCGTGTCATTGCAAATAAGTCTGCTGTTACGGCCTCATTTGTTTTGTTTTTGAGATGAGATGAGTTGATACACAACCTTAGACCTTCGCCACCACGTCTCTCTCTTTCCTCCTCCAGTTCCCTCTCTTTCCCCGGTAACTCCCTCTCCTCCTCCCGATTTTTCCCGCGACAGAACCTTCCTCTCAACCCCCCTCCTCAATGCGCCACAGCCTCGACAACAGCAACTCAGGCCACCATGAGCCTTCATGCTCAACCACCCGATTCAATATGTTTTGGTACAGCCTCAAGCGGCAAGCAACACTCCGGCCCCTTAATTTTTGGTATAATCCCTATTCCCTTTATCTTTCCTAGATTACTATGTTCATGTGATTGGATGCCTAGAATGTGTGTGGAAGCTTGAAGGACCATCATATGGTTATATAGTGGCTGGACAGATTTTGTAAATTGAATGTATTGTGTGAATGAAGCTTATAAAGTTAGTGAATGTGTTTGAGTTGGTGTATAATTGATATGTACATAATTATATATATTGAATATGTTGGTTATGATGAACTAAGAAGAAGTTATGTGTTGGGTGGGTATTGAATGGGAGTCTTAATGGTTATATTCTGTTTTGTTGAATCTTTTGTCAGTGAGACTCAATTTTAGCTTTATCTGAATTTTTTGATCCTGGTCTCTCCATTTTTACTACCGATAAAATGCTTTTAATGGTTTTTGTATCTGTGGCCTTTATTCCCTAAGTTTCATGTCTAAGCGTCCTAATAGAGAGAGTTTTGTAGTAAACCCACGAGGGATGAACATTATACTTGTTTTATTGATGTATGTAGAAAATTCTTGCTGGACAGTGATGCATCAATGATGAATAAACATGTTTGCTCGTTTCTTATGTATTGATGTCTTCGTGATATTCATGTGGTAGAAAATTCGCAGCCATTTTATTCTTGCTGGGTGATAATCTTTTAAATTCTTTGTTAGAAAAAGGAAATAGAGTTTGAACTCTTGCTTGAATAATGAATGTGTTTGAGTGGATAAGTGTGGGAATATAATGGTTTGAACTTATGAAACCATGAGTATGCTTGTCAAGGGGCTTATGAGCAAGAGAAAAGTATTCGTGAAGGTGGAAACAAGAGAAATTAGTTCAACCTACAGCTTGACGAGGTAGAATAAAATTCTGCTCTGTTATGATTTAGGCAATTTGGGTTATGTTATTGTTTCTGCTGTAGATTTAGCTCTATCATTTCCTCTAATCAACTATGTTTAAATCTCCATTTTTTTTGGTATGTCAAACCATTATAAATCAGTGCGAACGTGAGCCACAAGTCCCTTGCATCAAACCAGCTCCATCTCTCTTCGGCAGCCAGTTACACCCCTTTCACATAGGCAAATTTATTTTTTGTTCTTGCCTCATATTCCTCCAGTTTTATTAGATTATAGCACCTAAACACCTAAGTTAGTTGCTGCACAACAAATCAGCCCTCTGATCACGGCATTCTCATCCCTTCTCACTACTAGCCATCTCAAGCTCCAAGCCACAAATGCTATAAGGATTGAACTAGAATTACTGCAAGGCATTACAGCAGCAGAATTTCAGTCCTTGTAACTCTCAGTTTTGAGTTCAGTCTTCTATATTCCTTCCCTTATTAAGTTTTTTTGCTTTTGTTTTGCACGTGAATCTATGTTGTTGTGGCATTTAGCTAGCCTTTTGTTTGCTTTTGTGTTGCGCTTGAATCTTATCTTTTGGGATTTACTTTGTTGGAGGTAATAATTGGGGTTTATAAAACTTACTGTCTTGTCTTTTGTAAGGCCACTGTCATGAATTTTTATTGCCTTATGAAATATTCTCTAGCCAGGAGCAAGTACTGCCAATGGGTCATAAGTTGATTTTCTCTACAAAAACTCCCCACCCTGGGCCAAAATGGGCACGCCACTCTTCCTGTGTAGTGTAATGGGGCAGATACTGCTGGACCCCTAGATGGGCTGTTTCACAGAATTTCTAGAATTTTTTTGTTTTGAGTTAAAATATGTATGTAACTTCCGATAGGAAAAGGTTGATGTAATATAGCTAGACTGCGACATGTAGTTTTCAATTTCCTGCATAGTTAAACCAAAACATGAAGTGTCAGCAGGAGAAATGGAGATTGCTCAATATTTCATACTCTTGGGTTCTCATTAAGAATTTTCTTGTAAACAAGTTAGCATTTTTTTGAAATTGTTATTAGTACCAATTTGAATCTCCAAAGTTTGTATATAATTTTTTTAACTTATATTAGACAAATTTTTATGATCATTTTTGGCTCATTCTCATCCTTTTTGGCTTTCACAATTTTTTTCTTTTTCTTTTTTTTTTTTTAATTCTTTTAGCATTTGCTGTGAAGACAACTTGTGGCAAAAACGATTTTTGGTTAGAAGTTTTTTCCACCAAATGTTCTAGTAGTTAATACTAATACCCACCACTACTTCTCACAATAATTGCTCCTATTCCCATGATCATTAACGAAAATGGACGTGCTTTTACGACGAGCTTCATCAACTCTTGCCTTGAGATGTGTCATGAGAAAACATAAATATTGGCCATGGTTTAAACCTTTTGTAGACTATAATACTTTTTGCAGCAAGTTTTATGCCATGAGCTTTCCACAACAAAATTTTGTGGATATAGGATTTTTCCTACAAAAAAAAGCTACTTTTGCCATGAATCTCCCCCTTGAAAAAATACGGTATTTCTTTTAGTCAAGGTCAGCTAATGGAAAGTTAGGCAATTGCCTAAGGCCCCTAATAGAAGAAGGCCCAAAACAAAAATAATTTAAATATAATTTTTTTAAAAAAAATTACTTAATTAAAATATTAATAAACTTATCGAAAGAACATCAAAAGTATTAAATAAATATTATGTCATTATTAGTTTTTAAAGTATCCCACATAATTATTTCAAATACTCTCATTTTAAGAATATACCTTCCTTTTTGTCATTAGTAATTTAATATATAATGTAAAAATTATAAATAGCAAAATCTAATTTTTGAATTTTCATAAAAAATTTTGTATAATCATTTGAAAAGGCAAGGACCTACTTTTCTCCAAATGTATAGCTTGTTTATAAAACTTTATTGACAATAATTATTATAATTACTTTTAAGACTTGTTTTGATACTAAGTAGGGTTGTTCATTCAGATCCGGATATCCAGCCATAACCAGATCCGAATTCCAAAAACCAGACAGTTATTCGTCCAGATTGAATCCGTATGCATTTAGTGCAGATAAACAAATTCAATCCGAATATCCAGATTGTAACCAGATATACAGTTTTTTTTTTTTTTTTTTTTTTTACTTAAAACCCAAATATCCGGATTGAATTTGAATTTTGTAATACTTTTTTTTAACCAAAAAAAAAAAGAAAAAAACTTTATAACTTAAAAAAAAAAATCTGATATATATCATTTTTAAATTGCCCTTATTTAAAAAAATAATAATTTAAACACTTTTAATTTTTTTTTAAAATAAATTGAAGAAAAAAATAAATAAAAATGCGAAATAGCTAATATTGTTGTTACATCACAATGCAAAACATAAATTTACAAAGAAAAAATAATAATAATACATCACAACTAATTAAACTAATACAATGTCACTACTCCAATCAAAAAAAAAAAAAAAAAAACCAATGTCACTACTCTTCACATCTTCAATCGGGAATTGGGGTAAGCTACACAAGGGAACTGTTTTGATATAAGCATCTGCCAAATCATGTGTTGATATAATAATAGATTGAACAATTAGGAAATGCAAATAATTAAACCAAGCCTATTGAAGAATTATTAGTACCCAAACTGCATCATTATGGAGATCTTCACTCCTTATTTCCTATTAAAAGTATGTGCTGAAACTGCAATCCCACAAAACATGTGATAGCTGCCATTAAAAAAGAAGTTAATAGTTTAAGCCTAGTCAAAATGAAGAAATTTTTGGGCGGTGTGGAAATTTGCAGTTTTGAGAAGATCATGTACTCTGAAATTTTTCAGTACAAACCTTACAGCATATCTTGATCTACCCAGCAAAGCCATGGCATTTGGGAAACATATCAGAAATGGGCTTTCAATCAGTGGAATTCGTCTGCCCTGAATACATACCAAAGCACCGCATTTATCAAGTAGTTGATCGCAACAAAAGTGTAACAAATTTTTGCAAAAGCTAAAAGGAATGTCTTGTTTCATTTAGAAATTGCTTGTGAACATGGGAGTTTCATTACATCATTTAGTGCCACAAAATAGAAACTCAAGAGGCATGTACAGTGTTGAATTCAGTCAAACAAAAGTTAAGAAAAACTCATTTAGTGGGGAGGGGGGTGAACAATTATAGAAAACATAAAAGACAAGAATGAAGGGCACAAAACACAGTATCCACAGGGCAATTCAAGAAGAAAGACACGAAAACTGATCACGGTATGAAGAAAATTCTCTCTGTATCTCTGTCTCAGCCAAAAGACTCAACCATAATAATAAATATTATGCAAACATGTAAAGAGCTGCAGCCTCATCCACGAATTCTGGATTATAATGACTCAACCCCAAGGGTTTGTAATGCAGTGATGTTTAAGGTTGCATGAAAGTTTTAGAAAGTTTTTATGTGATTAGAGATTGATGACAAGCAACAAAATAAAAGACAGCTAAGCTCAAATAGACAACATATTATATAAACTGTAATGCAGTACTGTTCCAATTAGCAAGCCATAAACTGTAGCCATTATAAAATAGACAACATATTATATATTAAACAGGCCACAGAGAGGTAGTTAACATGCAGTCTAACCTTTTTCCATTAATCATTATCAGTGGCTTCTTAGTACTTTCCCTTAAGACCCTTTTTTCCTCTCATGTGATTATATCACAACAACACCCATATGCTTGCAAAGAATCAACCAATTAATATTTTAAGTTATCTAACTGATAATGACCCATTTGGCTCCTTTTAAGTTATCTAACGGTTGTGAAGTATTAAGCATAAGTTAATACTGACAGAAAGCAAGAAAATAAGAAAATATAAAAGCAACTTTTATTTTGTGGTCACGCACTGATCTTAGCCAATATTTTAGTATTTGACATGATGAGTGCTAGCTAGCTACTCACAAATATCAGTCCCACAAACATATATATATATATATATATCTAAAGCATTACACTGCGTTAATGGCAATCTTCATTCCCGATTCACTGTGGCCAGCAAACACAGAAACTTAGATCCAAACAAAGGGGAAACAACCAACGAGAGAGGAAAGTGATATAGAAACCGAGAACGCATTTGAACATTCTTTTCCATAAGCAAAACCCAGATCGCAAAGTTCATCTCAAAGTCACAAAACCCAGATCCAGGTTTAGATTAAATACAGACATAAGAACCCATATTCACATTTAGAACTCAAAAAGTTTTCGAGAAATCAAAAGGATAGAACAAACAACCAAGAACTTGAGAGTGACGGAACATACCGTAGACTTCGGAGTTGAGAGAGAGAGATGGGGCAAATGGCAACTGAACGAGAGGCAGAGGTGATGGCAGCAGTGCAAAATAGTGACGGGAGCGGCTAGGGCTTCACTTTTCAACAGTTGAGAACTTGAGAGATAGAGATTAGAGATTCGAGAGAAAGGGGCTTTGAGGACTCGAGTTAGATGAGAGGAACAGAGCGATGGCAGCGGTGCAAAACAGCGATAGTGTCACAGTGTTAGGGTTTCGATGGAAGACTTGATCTGGGAAGGAACTGAACTGAGGAGATCTATTGAAGTACAAAAGTGATGAAGTTTAAAGAAGCAACAACGACGTTATGCAAAGAAGTGTTCCGTTTTAATAGAAGTATTAAATAACTGGGTGCTGCGCACCGTTTCTTATATGTTTAAATAGGTGCGACGCACCGTTTTGTAATAGAATCCTTTTTAATAGTCTAAAAATGTAGCATTTGGTATTTAATCCAAACGGTGCATGCGCTTATCATGTGGATTTTATACTGTCAAGGTCAATTTAGTTAGTCTGAATTCAGTTAGGAAATGAGAGTATCTTAAGGCACGGAAAGGTGAGTAGAGTGGATCGAAACATTTCTAAAGGAATTCTCTGTAGTTGTTATTTCACTTTGGAGGATAGGGAGCCCTCGAAGTTACTCCCTTAGCATTTCTATTGCCATTGTCCTTTCTAGCATTTCTTCATACAATAGCCATGCAACCTGTTTTCTCATCACAACAACCTTCATTCACCATTTCCATCACCTTACCAACATTCACAATACACAAGCAATCCTAATATCCACAACTACCAAGTTCTTAACAGTGGTATCAAGTCACCAATCCTATGGCAGAAAATACAAGATCCAAGCATCATCAACAATATGAAGAGTTACAGCAACAAATACTGGAAATTAGACAGCAGCATGAGCAAACCCAACAAACAATGAAGAATAATTTCGACACACTCAATGATATGATGCGCACAATTGTTCAGCAACACCAACAACGACATCACAATCAACATCAACAAAATCAGCAAAAAAATCACCAAAATAATCAACAGGAACAGCGCCAGCTGCAGTATGAAGACCAAGAACCACTAGAACCAAGAAGAGGCAGTTTAAGGGGCGTGCGCTTAGACTTTCCCCACTTTCAAGGAGACCATCCAGCCTCATGGATTTTCAAAGCACACCAGTACTTTGAATTCCATCAGACTCCCTTGCCACACTGCATGCTCATGGCATCTTACCACATGGAAGGGGAGGCTCTTGTGTGGTACCAAAAGTCTTTTGAGAGGGGCCATTTCCATGACTGGGAGGCGTTCACCAGGTCTATGCTTCTCCACTTTGGGCCGACGTCCTACGACAGTCTCATGGAGGCACTAACCTGATTGAAACAGTCCAACTCTATTGCGGCTTACACGGCACAATTTGAAGCCCTAGCCAACAGTTGAGGGGCCTTCTAGATGAGCACAAGCTGTGTTGCTTCATAAGCTGGCTGAAAGATGAGATCCACCTTCCCATAAAAATGTTTAACCCTGTCAATATGAATGCAGCATATGGATTAGTAGGGGTGCTACCCGCACCATACGGTGCGGGGTAGCCCCCCCCCCCCCCCGCCCCCCGCCCCCGCATGGGGCGGATGGGGAAAATCCACCCCGTCCCCCGCCTCCGGTGTGCGGGGGCGGGGTACCCCGTCCCGCATGACGGGGTACGGGGTGGGGGGCCAGTCCGTCCGGCCCCCCGCACCCCCCTTCTGGGCCTTGGGCCCAGAGGCAATTTCTGGGTCATTTTGGGCCCAGAAGCAATTTCTGGGCCAATTTGGGCCCAGAAATCTCAGCAATGGGCCATTTTGGGCCCATAAAATTATAAGTAAAAAACAAAAAAAAAATTTCCGAAATTTAAAAGAAAAAAAAAAAGTGTTATGTCTAAGAGTCTAATACGTAATAAACTAATAATAATAACTAAGCTATTACAAAATTGAAAGGCTAAACAATTACAAAATTACAAACATAAAAGTGTCCAAAGGACATTGTATCAACATTACAAATTATTGAATACAAAATTTTTACAAATCATTAAAAATTGATCATTCTAAAGAGGCTTGTCAGCTGTGGCTTGTCTTTGAGTCAAGAGGTGTGACAGTTGGGGCGGCCCGGGCTTGAACACATTTTTATGTTGCAGAGGTGCTAGACGTCTCATGTGTTACTACAAAAATTAATATTAAAATTAATAACGATGAAATGGAAATGAATATAATAAAATAAAAAATAATTACCAGGTGGTCCAGATCCAGACTGATCACCACCCTCATCGGTCTCCTTAAAATCTAAAATATCCGGAACATGAATATCCTTTCCTATCGTCCAACTCTGTGTGCATATCAATGCCTCTACAGTTGTAGGAGACAATGAACTACGGAAAGGATCCAATATACGACCTCCGGTACTAAAGGCTGACTCTGAGGCAACGGTGCTAATAGGGATGGCCAAAATACAGCGGGCAATCTCAGAAATGATGGGATATTTCTTTGAGGCATTCTTCCACCATCCTAATATATCCCAATGATCATCATCATCTTGGACCATATCCGCTGACAAATAGTTGTCTAACTCAGAAACGACCTCCGTAGATTGATGGACTAGTGTGGGATTCTGTGCGAGGGTCTTAGTCCACGGCATTCTGCGCTTCTTTGTAGGAGGCCCGGTCACGATGTCTGTAGAAGGAGTTGGGGTCGGTGTATGTGTCTTCGATGTAGTACCACCCTTAATTGCCATAAACTCGTCATACAATTTTTTCAGGGTATCTCGGGCCAATTCACCAATAATGTCAGTCCATACCTGATCGTGAACAAGTCCCAACCCATATAACAAGCCTGAAACTTTCAGACGGGGATCAAGAATAACAGCCACATATAAGAAAATATTCATTCTAGTCAAATCTCCCCAATACTTGTCATATTTTAGCATCATGGAACTTGCCATCCCCCTCATCCTTTCATTGGAACCCCTACGCATATCTTCTAATTCTTCTTTTACCCTACATATTTGTTGACAAAACCCATGGGATGTAGGGTACAAAGAACCAAATATATTCAACGTGACATCATAAAATAATCCAAGAAAATCAACGAAAGTAGAAACTACCACCCAATCATCATCATTAGGCTTTCGTGATCCCCCGTGCTCATCAAAGTATTTGACATATTGGATGTCTTCATCACCCAATAATTGAAAGGCTGCCTTATATTCCTGGGCCGCCTCCAACATCAAGAAGGTTGAGTTCCATCTGGTAGGAACATCAGTACAAAGACCCTTCTTCGATGTTATGCCTGCAGCCTTTGCAGCAACTTTGAATTTCTCCAATCTTGAAGGAGAAGACCTCACCCATTTCACAGCCATTCTAACTCGGGCAACCGAGTCATCAACATCTTTCAACCCCTCAGTCACAATTAAATTCAAAATATGTGCAGCACATCTAACATGCAAGTATTCACCACCCAAGAATGTCTTATTTGCATCTTTAAGATAAATTCTTTAGATATCCCAATGCGACATCATTAGAGGACGCATTATCAACTGACACAGACAAAACCTTTTCCAACCCCCACTCCTTTATTGCGGCCTCCAATGCCTTCCCAATCGTCTCACCCCTATGATCAGTTATTTGACAAAATTTAATAATCTTTTTGTGCAGAACCCAATCAGCATCAACAAAATGCACAGTCAACGACATGTAATTCATATTTTGGATAGAAGTCCAAGTATCGGTAGTGAGGCAAACTACCAAACCCGTGAGTTGGCCCCTCAAAACATCTTTATCACGAAGGTACATCTTCTTAATATCCTTTGCCACGGTGTGACGAGAAGGAAGTACAAATCTGGGTTCCAACTCTTGGACAAATTCTTGGAACCCTTTACCCTCCACAAATTGAAAAGGCAGCTCGTCCATGATAATCATACGAGCTAACTTCCTTCTACACTCATCGGGGTTATACTTCGTATACCCCTTCAATGTTGGCCCCCCGGCCCCACTACTCCCATCAGCCATTTTAATATCTAGTCTAGATTGGCCCTTCTCTACTAAGGATTTTAATATTGGACTCTTCTTGCATTGTTCCTCTAGATGGACCTTCAGATGGGATGTACCATGTTTCTTATAGTGACATCCATACATTTTCCCACAGTGATTACATTTAGCTTGTGGGTTGTTGGGGTCCCCACCCTCTAGTTTGGTAAAGTGTTGCCAAACTATAGATACAGGTTTCTTGCCCTGTGTGGGCTTCGGAGCAGGGCAAGGTGTACTCGTTATAGGGGTAGGAGTAGGGTTAGTTTCTGGGGTAGGGGTGTTGGCTGGGGAAGGCGAGCTATCACTGAAATCCGAAGACATTCCTGATTTTCCAACAAAAAAAAAAATTCAAGAAACAATCCAACACAATCAAAGTACAATTCAAACTACATTCATAACTATTATATATAATGATGATAGTTAATAGGCCATGTTAATAGGCATTATTTTAATAGGCCATGTTAATAGGCATTATTTTAATAGGCCACTTTAAAATAGGCATTATTTTAATAGGCCACTTTAAAATACATTTTTTAATAGGCATTATATTATTTTGTTCTCTCATTTTTACTTTTCATATATTTAATTTTATAAAATTCATATCTTAATAGTTACTGACATTAATATTAGTATATTGGTATATTTTTTAATTTTTTAAAATCTTGAAAGATGTTTAAAAAATATGAAAATGAGATATATGTTAAAAAAAATAGTTTATTTACCACATGACAAAAGAAATAATAATTTATGACAGAAAAATATATATTTTTTTATGGATATATTAAATCTGTGTAGAGAAGCTGTACTTTGTTTATTGGATGTATGTGCAGAATGAGATGATTTGACAAAAATGACTTATTTCCTTCAATTTCAGATTGACCCCTATTAGATCCGATTAGTTTCACTTTAATAAGAAAATTTATTTTAAATATTATAATATTTTCATCTCTTAATTTTTGTCCAATCATTTATCTCTATTCTAACGTCTAAAAAATATAAAAATAAAAGCAACATTCATAACAAGTAACAACTCAAAAAATGCAACTCTGATAAAAATACATTTAAAACTTTTCAACTCTGATAAAAATGCAACTCTGATAGAATTTCAGAACAATAATTTTGATTTAGGGGTTGAAACCCCTAAATCAAATTAGGGTTTCGGATTGGAACCCCAATCTGAAACCCTAAATTGATTTAGGTTTCAACCCCTAAATCAAATTAGGGTTTCGGATTGGGGTTCCAATCCGAAACCCTAAATTGATAGGGGTTTCAACCCCTAATTCAAAATTAGGGTTTCGGATTGGGGTTCCAATCCGAAACCCTAACCCCTAAATTGATTTAGGGGTTTCAATCATGAAACCCCTAAATCAATTTAGGGGTCCGAATCACAATGAAATTAACAAAAAAAAAAAACAGAGCATTCAATCGGGAATCCAAACAATCACACAATCCGAAGACATCCACAGCACACAATCCAAACAATCTCATCCTCCATCTCCGATTCAACCCCATCCTACCTCCAATCTCCGATCAAAACTAAAAAAAAAATAAAAAATAATAAGAAAATCAAAAGGGGAGGAGACATGTTACCGTGCGGCGTGCGGCGTGCGTCCGGCCTCGTGCGTCGTGCGAGAGAGAGGGATGATGGAATACGTGCGGCGGCCGGACTGGTTGCCGGTGGGAGGAGGGAACACCGAATGGATTAGGCCGAAGGGGGTGAAGCCGTGAAGGGACTCGGGAGGGGAGGGGTCCGAGGGGAGGGGAGGGGAGGGGAATCAGGGGATCGGGGGGGGGGGGGGGGGGGTTGGGTTATGGGTTAGGGTATTTAGAGAAACGGCGCCGTTTTGTGGTGGACAAAACGGCGCCGTTTCAATTAGTGGGTTATATTATTAACCCACTAATTGAAACGGCGCCGTTTTGTCCACCACAAAACGGCGCCGTTTCTCTTATATAACTTATATATATATAATATATATAATATATTATATATTTATATTATATATATATAGAGATGCGGGGCGGGGGAAACACGGACCGGGGGGGGTCCGTATCCGTCCCCCGCCTCCGCTGGGGGTGGGAATACGGGCCGGGGGCCCCCGCCCCGGCCCTAACGGTGCGGGGCACCCCGCCCCGCCTATGCGGGGGCGGGGCGAACGGGGCGGGGCAGCGGGTTCCGGGGCCCCGCTGCCCACCCCTATGGATTAGCAAGAATACAAGAGGAATACCTCTTAAGTGTAAAAAAATCCATCAAGCAAACAGTGGAGAAGTCTAGTGAAACTTTTGGGGGTTTTTCCCGAGGGTCTTACTCAGGCAGTAGCATCACTAAGTGGTCTGGCCCTACAAGTGCCACTAGACCAGTTCTTTTAGATCAAATGGATGAAAAACGGAAAAAAGGGCTTTGTTACCACTGCAATGAGAAGTGGAACCCACTCCATAAGTGCATAAAACCAAGGATTTATTTCCTCCAAGCTAATGAGGAAGACATTGAGGAGGAGGAGGAGGAGGACAGCCCTACAAAGGTTGAGGAAGAAGTGGGCGAGGACAACAATGCTGATGACAAGGTAGAGGTACCTGAAATTTCATTGGCTGTAATCGCGGGCACTCCTATAGTAAGTACAATGAGGCTGCTGGGCAGCATAAAGGGGGAGAAATTGGTGATCTTAGTGGGCACGGGCAGCTCACATAATTTCATAGATTTAGCTCTAATTTCCAAGCTGAAACTGGTAGTGGATTCTTCAATTGCATTGAGTGTCAAGGTAGCAAATGGTCAATGCTACCTTGATCTTGCTGGATGTAATGTCGTGCTAGGAGTCCAATGGTTAAAAACATTGGGCCCCATAACTTGGGATTTCTCTAAACTGCTGATGAGTTTTAGACATGAGAGGAAGTTGATTGAATTGCAAGGGTTGAGGCTGAAACCATCGATGGTGGAAGATGGTCATAAAATGCCTAAGGGCAAGGGAGTTTTGTTACAAATTGTGGCTGTTACAGAGGGAGGAAAGGAGCAAATAAAATTGGAGGGTGATGTTACTCACACTACAAAATAAAGTAAAATTGGCGGCGTTTATATCCGCGGCGTTTGTTTATGCACCGGTAGATATAAAACTTTATCGGCGCTTAATTTTTCTGCCGGTAAATTATTGAGATTCCCGGCGTTTAAATTTTTATGCCGATAATAATGTATAGGTTTAGCGGCATTTATAACAACGCCGCCAAGATAGCAATTATGCGCCGGGAGATTAGTAATTTCCCGACATTTAGATTGTTACGCCAGTAATAATATATATTTTAGGTGGCGTTTACACAAACGCCAATACTTTATTAATTATACGCCGTTATATTAACCATGTTTGCCGATGTCTTTAATATACCGCCGGTAATAATATATAGCATCAATGGCATTTCACAAAACGCCGACAATTGATAGAGTTTACACCGATAAAGTATTGAGTGTTTTGGCGTTTATTTCATTTGAACAAATTCTGGCCATTGATTAATTTTACGCTGGTAAATAAGTAGTTTTTCGGCATTTATATTGTTACGTAGGTAATAATTATATAGCATTGGCGGCGTTTACCAAATAATGAAAATTGATCAATGAAACGCCAATAATTGATAAATGCGCCGAAGTATTTATTGTGACGCCGGTAATAATATATAGCATCGGCGATGAAGGCTATTATAAATTTATTGATAGTAAAATAAATAATAAAAATAATAAAAAAAACTCATTTAAATGATACGAAAATACCCACAAAATCTTAGTTGAATTTCTAGGATGCCCTACTTGTAAATGCCATATATCGCATTCTAGTTCTGGAGGGAGGGAGGTTAAATAGAACTAAAGAAGAGAGTTCGCACGTCAAGATCTTAATGTGACGCCATTTAATTTCTTTCCTTTAATATTTAATAAGTAATGTATAATACAGTAATGTAAGTATTGTGCATTCCTTTTAAAAATTGTGCAAGTGTCGTACAATATTCATTTTGAAAAAAATAGTCTATTATTAAAAATTTAATCTTTTAATATGGATCTCGTATTTATTCTAATTTTTTAAAAAAGAATATGGCGTTTGCAAACTTTATGACAAAATATGTTAAACATCATACTAAGATTCACAACTTCCAAAAATAGTAGTAAAACTAATGCATAATCCAGCACTTATCCTTTTATAATCCGTCCTAATTCCAACTTAGCAAAACAGAGCAAACATCGATATATGTCATAACCATAAATTTAGTCTTAATTAAGGAAAGTTGCAAATACCATTAAACAGAGCAAACGTTGATATATGACAAATACCATAAATATAGTCTCAATTATAGTCTAACTTATAATCCTAACCCTCAATCATTGTCCTCATCGTTCTCTTCCTCTTCTTCATCTTCCTCTTGATCTTCTTCCTCTTCAGCATTTTCCTCTTCTTCATCTTTCTCTTCCTCTTCATTCTCATTTTGATTTTGTCCTGAAGCCTGAATATAAATTCAAATGAGAGGCCAAAAATTTCAAAATAAGGTTGACTGATATCAACTAAACATATGTAGAGTGCTCACCTGCGCATGCATGAATGTGTTTACTAAGTTCCGCAATGCAGTTAATTCATTCCGCATTTTATCAAACTCTTCCTTTGATATACCATCTTCTTGGTTTGAAGTTGGTAGTGAATGTTGACAAATTTGCCTTGTAGGGGTTGGCCCAAACCCCAAACTGCGCACATGTCCAGGCCTTTCTAGGCCCATAACTTTCAAATAAATATCATCTGATTTCCAAGTCATGGTTCCTCCAGACCCCATTTCTATAGGATTTGTGTCCTGTGTTAAAAGTTCCTCCATCTCAACCTGTAATAGACAATAAAAAATACACATTATTCTCCATCTTATAAATCCATTAAAATTAAAAAGTAATAAATTTGAAAATAAACATACCACTTTCTTTCTCGTTTCATCATTGTAGTGTGTGCCATCCTTTTTCTTATGGGTCTCGACAAACAACTGGGCTCGACTTGGCAATGCCCCAGTTGATTTTTTCTGCTTTCAATATTTTAGATTAAACACATATATTGAAAACAAAGAATTAACAAATATTCAACAATAAATAAATATTAATTAAATAAATACCACATCATGGGCATATCTTGCTAAACTTTTCGATCCTCCGGTGTGAACAATCACCTGCTTCTTACGACACTCCTTGTTTTTATTACATTTTGACTACAACATCACAAAGACTATGAGAATTATGAAAATAACTAGTTAGTTGACTTTATAAATCTATAACAAAAATGTGCGCATTGTTACCATATATTCTGGATCGAACCAAAGATTGGCCAACTCTGCCAGTTGCTCTAAGTCCACCATATTGGGACTTGCCCTTGCCACAACTTGTGCTGCAGATGTGTCTTTTTCATTAAGTAACTTCTTCTTCAGCTCATGCTTGTAGTCTTTCCATTTCTTCCCCAAGTCCTTTAGTATCCATTTTTTTAATACATCCAATTTGTCATCAGGAACTTTAAACTTGCCCTACAATCAAAATAAATTTACACAAGTGTGTGAGTAGCTTTCTAAAAACAAATTTCAAAATATACCTATTAATTAATAATAATGTTTTAATATGATTTTATAAAAAAAAAACATACATTTATAAGATGGGTTTGAGACCACAACTTCATCCGGTTATAACAGATGCAAACAAGACATATTTGCCTCCTGCTATTTTCACAATGAGTAACAAAGAAAAAGAAGACTTGTTGAAGGTTATACATAAAAGTACCGGACGGTTATTCTTCAAATGTTTCACGTTGTGTCAAGCTTCAACACCGTACTATAGTGGGCATGAAGAGTCATGACTGCCATATACTGATGCAACAGCTCATGCCAATTGCATTACATGGGTCATTACCTAAGAAGGTAATAGAACCATTAATCGAGCTATCTGGATTCTTCAGGGGAATTTGTTCCAAAACGTTGCGGCTTGAAGATTTGGACCGATTTGAATCTAGAATACCTTACATATTGTGCCAATTAGAAATGATATTTCTGCCATCATTTTTCACGGTTATGGTTCACTTGACTATACATTTAGTTGCAGAATGTAAGCTTAGAGGACCTATTCATTATCGATGGATGTATCCCGTTGAAAGGTATGCTATAGTTATTGAATTAGAAACACATAAATCTATTAAAGTAAGAACATATTTTTTAAAAAATAATAAAAGTCATCTAATGATTTATGTGGTAGGTACCTACACCAACTTAAGTTTCATGTGCGTAACAAAGCTACGCCAGAAGGTTCCATTGCTGAAGGATACTTGCTGGAGGAGTTATTGACGTTTTGTTCTCGTTATTTAGAATCCGCTCGAACTGTTTTCAATAGACCATCTAGAAACCCGGATGATTCTAAAGGGAAAGTTGTTGACGTTCGCCTCGATTTTACATTGTGGACTCAAGCACATCGCTATATTCTCTTCAACTCTGACGATTTCACTCCATTCCGCATGTGAGTTGCAATGCTTGATACGTACGAATTAAATTATATTTAATTTATATTTGTGTAATTGTAACAGACATTTGTGATGTCATGAACATATAATAGGGTGCACTTGGAAATAATGAGGAATACAGTTGATGGGAATCATTTATCGAATGATGAACTACAGAAGAGGCACGAAGACCAATTTTGTAATTGATTACAAGACTATGTATGGATTACACCCCATTCAATATTGTATCACAATATTAATTTATTATGCCTCTGTAGCTAGTTTTTGTCATTTATATCAATGCTAATAATCCAACCTTTCAGGTAATGAAAATGGATGACAATGGAAGAAGCAAATTGGGCTATAAAGTCGTAATGCATTCTAAAGGTCCCATGCGAGTTGCCAAAGAACTTAAACGAATTGTCATCAATGGCACAAAATATCGCACTAGGAATCATGAAAATGGGAAGAAAACTCATAATTGTGGTGTTAGTGTGTGTACTGATCAAGATGGCCATGTTTGGTATGGCCAATTAACACGCATAATTGAGGTTATGTATTATGATGGGTCCCGATATGTGTTATTCAAATGTAATTGGGCAGACGTTGCTCGGGGTAGAGGTTTCAAGGGGGATGAGTTTGGCTTTACTATTGTAAATTTTTCTCATCTAGTACACACTGGTAGTCGGATAACTGATGATCCCTTTGTTTTATCTTCCCAAGTATCTCAAGTATATTATGTGGCAGATGAAAGATGCCCAAATTGGGTCGTCGTTGTTAAGACAAAACCAAGAGACGTGTATGACATTGGTGAAGAGGAAGTGACTGACGACGATGAGGATGAATATTTAGTCAATGAATATTGTATTAACACTTCTAACGATGAAGCTATTGAACCTGGTATTGACGATGTTGTGTGGACGCGAAATGACATAGATGGAATGACAATCGAAACTCGCTAATAGTGTTGAGGTTTCGTTTATATTTCTATAGGCTTGTTTACATCAATTTTCTTTTATATAGGCCTGTTTAGTGGTATTGTTTTTGCTATAGCGTTTTGTTGATACTTGGTTTTTTTAATTTTGTTCTATATTTTTGTAAAATCCAAGTACTTTGATTGTTACTACGGTATTCCTCCACCACAAGTGAGGGTTTATTAATAAATTTGGGCGGGGGTCACTAATGGACATGTGACTACCCTCTCTTTAATTTAAAAAAAAAAAAACATGATATCTCTTATCACATAAATCTATCTCATATCGTGCTCAAAATATTATTATTTCTATTGATTTACATATATGCAATTTTTTATGTCATTTTTTTTATAGGTACAATGGGTCCAAAAAAGAAGGCAAAGACTACCATACCACACTTGCGAAGACAATCTACAAGACTACAAGCTGTCCATAGTGAGACACAATCTGATAGGGTGGCCCATTCATTACCCTCTGTCGATGAGCCACTCCTTTCCGTTAATAGGATGGTGGAGTCATCACCTTCTATAGATTGTCCTTCACAGCCATCATTATCTTCACAACAAGAGACCCAACCTTCTACATCTAGCCAAATGGGAGGACAACTATCCACACATATGGAGATGAGCAGAGAGACCGAGCCATGCACATCTGTACCAATAGCACCTAGTTCAAAAGCAGAAAATGTCGACTCGTGTTCCGACATTGGAGATCGCTTTGTCGTCGTCGTAGGTATGTTTCTGTTTTTCTTACTTATTATTTATTTAACTATGAATGAAGATTTACAAAATACTAACAATGTAACTAAATCCATTTTTGCAGATAGTAATGGTGATCGAGTAAAGAGACCATTGCACTCGATTCCTAACATTTGGCATCTTCCAGAAGGGGAGCGAATTGAAATAGAGCTCAATCTTCTTGGTCAACCTATAAAAAAGCAAGACTCAAAGGTGGTAAGGTTTGGTGGTCCGATAGCGAGAAGTAATAAGTTGGTTCCAATAATTTACAAAGATTGGAGGTCGGTGCCTAAAACCGTGAAGGAGGAAGCGTTGGGTCTTATAAATGTATGTTTTTTTTATAAAATCATATTAAAACATTATTATTAATTAATAGGTATATTTTGAAATTTGTTTTTAGAAAGCTACTCATACACTTGTGTAAATTTATTTTGATTGTAGGGCAAGTTTAAAGTTCCTGATGACAAATTGGATGTATTAAAAAAATAGATACTAAAGGACTTGGGGAAGAAATGGAAAGACTACAAGCATGAGCTGAAGAAGAAGTTACTTAATAAAAAAGACACATCTGCAGCACAAGTTGTGGCAAGGGCAAGTCCCGATATGGTGGACTTAGAGCAACTGGCAGAGTTGGCCAATCTTTGGTTCGATCCAGAATATATGGTAACAATGCGCACATTTTTGTTATAGATTTATAAAGTCAACTAACTAATTATTTTCATAATTCTCATAATCTTTGTGATGTTGTAGTCAAAATGTAATAAAAACAAGGAGTGTCGTAAGAAGCAAGTGATTGTTCACAGCGGAGGATTGAAAAGTTTAGCAAGATATGCCCATGATGTGGTATTTATTTATTTAATATTTATTTATTGTTGAATATTTGTTAATTCTTTGTTTTCAATATATGTGTTTAATCTAAAATATTGAAAGCAGAAAAAATCAACTGGGGCATTGCCAAGTCGAGCCCAGTTGTTTGTCGAGACCCATAAGAAAAAGGATGGCACACACTACAATGATGAAACGAGAAAGAAAGTGGTATGTTTATTTTCAAATTTATTACTTTTTAATTTTAATGGATTTATAAGATGGAGAATAATGTGTATTTTTTATTGTCTATTACAGGTTGAGATGGAGGAACTTTTAACACAGGACACAAATCCTATAGAAATGGGGTCTGGAGGAACCATGACTTGGAAATCAGATGATATTTATTTGAAAGTTATGGGCCTAGAACGGCCTGGACATGTGCGCAGTTTGAGGTTTGGGCCAACCCCTACAAGGCAAATTTGTCAACATTCACTACCAACTTCAAACCAAGAAGATGGTATATCAAAGGAAGAGTTTGATAAAATGCGTAACGAATTAACTGCATTGCAGAACTTAGTAAACACATTCATGCATGCGCAGGTGAGCACTCTACATATGTTTAGTTGATATCAATCAACCTTATTTTGAAATTTTTGGCCTCTCATTTGAATTTATATTCAGGCTTCAGGACAAAATCAAAATGAGAATCAAGAGGAAGAGAAAGATGAAGAAGAGGAAAATGCTGAAGATGAAGAAGATCAAGAGGAAGATGAAGAAGAGGAAGAGAACGATGAGGACAATGATTGAGGGTTAGGATTATAAGTTAGACTATAATTGAGACTATATTTATGGTATTTGTCATATATCAACGTTTGCTCTGTTTAATGGTATTTGCAACTTTCCTTAATTAAGACTAAATTTATGGTTATGACATATATCGATGTTTGCTCTGTTTTGCTAAGTTGGAATTAGGACGGATTATAAAAGGATAAGTGCTGGATTATGCATTAGTTTTACTACTATTTTTGGAAGTTGTGAATCTTAGTATGATGTTTAACATATTTTGTCATAAAATTTGCAAACGCCACATTCTTTTTTAAAAACTTAGAATAAATACGAGATCCATATTAAAAGATTAAATTTTTAATAATAGACTATTTTTTTCAAAATGAATATTGTACGACACTTGCACAATTTTTAAAAGGAATGCACAATACTTACATTACTGTATTATACATTACTTATTAAATATTAAAGGAAAGAAATTAAATGGCGTCACATTAAGATCTTGACGCGCGAACTCTCTTCTTTAGTTCTATTTAACCTCCCTCCCTCCAGAACTAGAATGCGATATATGGCATTTACAAGTAGGGCATCCTAGAAATTCAACTAAGATTTTGTGGGTATTTTCGTATCATTTAAATAAGTTTTTTTATTATTTTTATTATTTATTTTACTATCAATAAATTTATAATAGCCTTCATCACTGACGCTATATATTATTACCGGCGTCACAATAAATACTTCGGCGCATTTATCAATTATTGGCGTTTCATTGATCAATTTTCAGCATTTGGTAAACGCTGCCAATGCTATATAATTATTACCTACGTAATAATATAAACGCCGAAAAACTACTTATTTACCAGCGTAAAATTAATCAATGGCCAGCATTTGTTCAAATGAAATAAACGCCAAAACACTCAATACTTTATCGGCATAAAATCTATCAATTGTCGGCGTTTTGTGAAATGCCACTGATGCTATATATTATTACCGTCGGTATATTAAAGACGTCGGCAAACACGGTTAATATAACGGCGTATAATTAATAAAGTATTGGCGTTTGTGTAAACGCCACCAAAAATATATATTATTACTGGCGTAACAATCTAAATGCCGGGAAATTACTAATTTCCCGGCGCATAATTGCTATCTTGGCGGCATTGTTATAAATGCCGCTAAACCTATACATTATTATCGGCGTAAAAATTTAAACGTCGGGAATCTCAATAATTTACCGGTGGAAACATTAAGCGCGGGTAAAGTTTTATATCTACCAGCACATAAACAAACGCCACGGATATAAACGCCGCCAATTTGGCTTTTTTTTGTAGTGTTGCCAATTTGTCCGGAAGCCATCTGATCAGAAATGAGTAAATTTTCTAACACCCTGCTTTTATATTCAAGATTGCCTTTTTGCCCCCATTCTATGTATAAATGATCTTTTCCAATACGGAAGAAACTAATAATCACAACTTAATAAACAGAAATATATAAAAATCTAAACTTTTGTTTGGCCTTTTGATGATCCCCAACTAAAATACATACAAAATTAGCTTGATAGTATCACGTAAAGTTAATTAGAAGACTGTATTTTGAAGCATTTAATATGGTTCCAACATCTAATTTTTTGTCTAAATTAAGTTCATTTCTAGAACAGTATAAAACTCACTGTGATAGTTGGGAGAAAAGAAATAAGAAAAAATAATAGTCAATAATTTATTTTTTGGCCTTATTCTTTTCGCATATGAGATGAGATGACTTGAAATAAAAGTTGAAAGTTAAATAAAATATTATTAGAATATATGTTTTTAATATTATTTTTATTCTGAGAGATTTCAAAAGATTGAATTGTTTATTTTATTTTATATAATAATTTGAAAAAATTGTAATGATTAAATGATATAAGATAAAAAATTTTGTGAAAATAAAATGAGACGTACATTTGGATTTTTGAGTCTAACAAAAAGGAGAGAACTTGCCGTGAAATCGTGGCAACATATATTGCATGTACCTACAACCTAGCTACGGATTTCTTATTTTATTTTATTTTTCCGCCGTAAAAAGAAAATTAAGTTATATTGCTTGTATTGCATGTGAGAAGTACAAGTCATTAATTGTTTCTTTTTTTATCTTTTATATATGTGTCCACAGAAACACAGGAATGAATCAAAATTCATTGAAAAGATCGTTCAAGACGTCTCAAGAATGGCAAATGATCATTTATATTTATATGTTGCTGAGCATCCCGTTGGATTAAAACCTCATGTAGAAAATGTCAAATGGCGTTTAAGTGTTGGAACGAAAGACATACGAATGATGGGAATTTTTGGAGTTGGGGGAATTGGAAAGACAACTCTGGCCAAAGCAATGTATAACTCAATTGCTTTTGAATTTGAAGCTAGTTGTTTTCTTCTAATTGATAGCGACACTTGGAATCAAGTGAATCGTTTGGTCCACTTGCAAAAGACACTTCTTTCTAAGATTTTAGAAAACTGTAGAAGTTTAAAGGTTGACAATATTGATACGGGAAAATATATGATAGAGCGTAGGCTTCACTCTAAGAGAGTTCTTCTAATTCTTGATGGTGTAGACCACTTGGATCGATTAAAAAATTTAGTAGGAGCTCGCAATTGGTTTGGTGAAGGAAGTAGAATCATCATCACAACAAGAAATCAACACTTGTTGACTGCTCATGGAGTTGATTCAACATATGAGATGACAGGATTGAATCAAGATGATGCTTTTCAACTATTTTGTTGGCATGCTTTCAAAAGTGAGAAACCGGTTGACGGTTATGGAGAGTTTGTAGAACAGATCATAAATTATGCTGGGAGCCTTTCACTAGTTTTAATAGTGCTCGGCTCGGATTTATATGGCAGAACTAAAAAAGAGTGGGAAAGTGCATTGGATCAGTACAGACAAATCCCTCACCAAGATATTCAAAAATTACTTAAAACAAGTTATGATAGATTAAGTGAAAATGAAAAGAACGTTTTTCTTGACATTGCATGTTTTTTCAATGGAGAACGGCTTTATAATGTCATTAAGATGCTAGATTGTTTTGGTTTTTGCCCAAACTTTTTGATCCCAAGACTTAATTAGGAGAAGTGTCTTATTTCGGCGTCCAACGGAGAATTACAAATGCATGACTTGTTACGAGATATGGGTAGAGAAGTTGTTCGACAAGAATCGCCCAAAAATCCAGGAGAATGTAGCAGATTATTCTTTCATAAAGATGTTCGCAAAGTACTGGAGGATGATATAGTAAGTCATATCAAAATCTCTTTCAATTAAACATTGTTTCTAATTTGGCACTCGCGACATATTATACGTGTGTATATAAATATATGAATAATTTATTTTTTGATCTTGTTGGCACACTTAAACATGCATTGTCTTTCTATATAGGGAACATATAGAGTTGAAGCTGCAATTGTTGCATATTTTCCTAATGGTGCTGATATCATCCACTTGAGTCCCAAGGCCTTCAAGAATATGAAAAGACTCAGAGTATTTGGATGTTGGAATGCACACTTTTCTGGCGAACCTAATTGTCTACCTAATTCAATAAGTGTGCTTGATTGGCCTAACTATCCTTTACAATCTATGCCATCTGAATTTCATGGAGACGAACTCTTTATCCTATGCATGCCCGGTAGTCGCATCCAGGAGATACAAAAATTTAAGGTACAACTATTATTATTTTCAATATTTCTTTCTTTAAACTTAGTTTGATGTTCTTTTCTTTTAACAGAATCTCATGGTTATGAATTTCGGTGGTTGTGATTTCTTAACAAAATTCTCGAATATTTCAAGTTGCCCAAATTTGAAGGAAATAGATCTTTGTTCTTGTGAAAATCTAGTTGAAGTTCATGATTCTGTTGGATTAATCCTTGATAAGCTTGTGAAATTGAGACTTCGTGGATGTTTCAATCTAAAGAGCTTTCCAAGGAGACTCAAATTGAGATCTCTGGAACTCCTTGATCTTTGTCATTGCTCAAGCCTTCAAAACTTTCCTGAAATAGAATGTGAAATGGAACATTTAAAAGATGTCTGCTTATCGGGCACCGCAATAGAAGAATTGCCTTCATCCACTAGGTACCTCACTAGGCTTTTAACACTATTCCTAAGTTGCTCCGAAAACCTGAAGCGTCTACCAAGTAGCATTCATCAGTTGAGATCTCTAGGTCAAAGTTTTCTCAACGATTGTCCAAATATTATAAGTTTTGGGATGGAGGAGGAGGAGGTGCATAATGGACAACCCACGCCCTATGTAGTGTCTACAAGCTGGAAAAATGAAGCTTCTTTGGGTGTAGAATTATTCCCATTGCCGCCTCCAACAAAATCAACCAATTCTCTTAACTTGATTCTTTCGGACTCTGGCCTATCAAAATCGAATTTCTTTGGGCCATTTCATTTCTTTCCCAATCTGTCTTATTTAAATCTATCAGGCAGTGATATCGTAAGCATTCCTTCAAGCATCAAAAGATATGTTGGATTGTGGCAGCTTGTATTGAATGATTGCAAGCAACTTCAAGAAATTAAAGAGTTTCCACCGAATCTAAAAATGGCAAAAGCTAGGGGATGCATATCACTGGAAAGTTTACCAGAAATATCAAAAGAATTCAATTTCCCATGGCTACGATGGATTGACCTGGCCAGATGCTATAAAGTCAATATGGGAAATTGGATATCAAATCCTGCATGGAATGGAGTAAGTCCCTATATATATTTCTCTTTTCCTTTTATACTCGTTTTCTGTGCCTAATTGGTTTATATATATGAATATAGTTGAAATATATTTTATGATGTATTCTTCCAACAGGCTGCCATGATATTTCCCGGAAATAAGATTCCAGATTGGTTCAGCCATTGCAAGGAGATCACTTCAAATAGTCATCGGTGTGAATTTGATATTAAAGTGGCCCCACCATATAATTTGGATGACATCATAGGAATTGCTTTTTGTGCTGTTATTCAACCCGTTGCAGCTACTTTTTTTATGTTGACATCAGCAGAGCATTGGGAAAAAAAGATATTAAACTCGTTGCAATTACCTACCCCAATCTTTTTTGGGAGGGACATGCATATTTTGATGAAATTGATTCAGATCATGTATGGTTAAGGTACCTAACTACAGAAAATATTATGCATCTACGAAATGTGAGTGTAGATGAGGCAAATGATTCTGAGGATTATATTTGAAAACTGTATCTCAGATAATTCAATGATCTTCAAACGTTACGGAATTCATCTGTTATACAAACAACATGATGAACAGAATGCAAAAGATCATGAAAATGTTGATGTCCATTTGGATGCACCCATTGAAGATATTGGAAATTTAGCAAATCCAGTGGATCATGGAAGTCAACTTTGTAAGAGGCATCATGTTGATCTTGACGACGACGAAGATGATCACAACATTGCACCTAACTTGTACACACAACAAAGGAAGCCTGCTTCAACCTTGGACATCAAACTTAGATTCGTCTTAGACATAGATAGGGATGGTTGACTTCAAATTTGTTTCAAGTGTAAAGTAGTTAGTTTTATTTTGTATTTTAACTTAATTAAGCTTCGTATATATGAATGAAAATATGATTATATACAGCCTGGAATTGCCAATACTATTATCTTGTGATCATTCATTCATCCATGCCAATTCCAGCAGAACAAAAACTACGTCCTAACAGAGCTCGAAGGCAGTTTCCAAATACTAGAAGATCAATACTATACAGTTTACCTTATTTGTTTTCAAAATCATTTCAATTCATCTCATCTAATTATTACAATTTTATCAAACTCTTATAAAAATAAATAAGAGTATATATATAGGAAAATACTAGGTATAAGTCTCAAATCATTGTACGAATCATTTATCTTCTTCAATAATACTAGGTACATTTATCTTCTTTAATAATACTAGATACAAGTCTTAAATAGACAAATCACACATAGATTCTTTATAAAAAAGTGAGTCAGACAAAAAAGAACAGTTTTCTTATACTTTTTCAAGGTTGGGTTTAACTTTTCACAAAAGTCTACCAGTTTAAATTCTCTTCTCCTTTTGTACATACAAGTGATCGTCAATCGCATGCCAGGTACAATTGTTTGAACAAGATGGCGATCCACGAAGTAAATACCAATCAATTACGTTAAAAATGCAATTAAAACATGAACTTTTATTCATCAAGATTAAGAACCTTACATCTGGATTCTCCTGTAGTTTCAAGGTTTGTTGATCGACATATATACTTGCTCTTATTTTGAACCACAAGCCATGGATCAAGTGGGCATGGCTCTTCTCCCGGCTACACATATCCCCCATAACTAGCATCAAATAAGCTCAAAACCACACAAATGTGACAAATTGTAACAAGTGGTGTGAAATAAACCTGAGGGATATGATCACAAGAGCGAGGGACTTGCTTTGAATTTCTACAGTTCTTGCAAATGAGAGTCACATATGTCCCCTCATCCCACCCTGACATCTCTCACTCTCTCTCTCTGCGTTTCTGTAAATGAAGAAATAGGGAGCGTCGACTGACGAGTGATGTCCTGCTAGGGGAGGAGGAGGGCATAAGTGGGTTTTTCCACTTTTTTGGCGGGAAAGTTTGGATGACTTGGCTTTGGTCACGTGTGAGAGCACCTGCGTTCAATGTAAACTTCAAATCAAACTCAATACTATACCGGTAGTAGGGCATATTTTGGAAGAGTAATGCTAAATAGAAATGTGTAGTCACTGAAGTGTGTAATGTGATATTTTTGAAAAATAGTATGATTTATTATTAATAAATTATTTTGTTTAGTGGATTCCATGTTAATCTTTTTTTTAAGTTATTATATGTCACTTACACACTTCATAACTATAAATATCATTTCTTATTTTGAAATTAGTGAAAAATATTGCTTCACTTTTCTTTTCTTTTCTTTTCTTTTTTTTTGTTATAGTTTTAAAACTTATCATTTATAACTTAAATATTAAGTTTAATGGTTAAAAATCTATTTACTATTTGGTAACATATATTTAGAACAATTTCAAACATGTTAAATTTATTTAAAAACAAATTAAAAAAAAATATTTTATGAGGTATAAATGACATAAATATAATTTAATTTTTTAAAAATTATAACCATATTCTTAAAAGTTTAAAATTTGTAAATATCTTGAAGTTGTATTTATATTTTTGCCTATTAAAAATATTTTAAAATTAGAAATACATTCATATTATCATTATCATTATTATAGTCATTATCGTGTATCACAACCAATTAGACGAAAATTATAATTGAGGTAAATGAAAGTAAGATGCTAGATTTATTTTATAATGTAGTCTATATTTGAAGTAGACTACCATTTGAAGTAGTCTATATTATAAATCTATACATAATGGTTTATGAGTGCCATTTTAAGTCGATGGATTTCAACATTAACCACCATTTGTCTATTTTAGTAAGCATCTTGCATTAAAATCTTCAATACTTACAAAAACTGATTGAAAGGTCAAGGTTTGTGCTAATCATTTCAGCAAAAGTTTTTACAGCATCATGCTTGTTGATGCGTTAATTTGCACAACAAACTGGAAGGGAGACCACGATAATAATTCGGGCATTGATATAGTATTCTTCCTGTTTATCCATGAAATAAATAACAAATAAGCAAATAAAAATAAAGAAAGAAAGTTACAAAGATTTATATGGTTTGGTATAATACCTGCGTCCATAGATTGTTTGGGGGCGAAATTTATTCGGATAGGTGATTTTATAATCTCTCATGACCTCAAACATCTCACAATACAATGGAGGATTTTAGTCCAAGCGTAGAGAAGTTATAGTGGAGTTTGGCATAGGGAGCTTTTGTGGAGAGTCCATGGAAAAGTCTCATATTTGTGTGGATCTCTGTCTTATTATATGGAGTAGGGGTGTAACGGGTCCAGTTTTGGACAAAATTTAGAACCAAATCGGTATGCACTGGTTTTACATTTTTCAAAATCGATTATGCACCGGTTACCCTTTTAAACCGATACTCCGGTTTTACTGGTTTTCTGTCTGGTTTGGTTCGATTTTTCGATTTTAATGTACTATATTATATATTATATAATATATAATACTATAGTGATACTATATTGTAGTGTATAGTATACTACAGTGATAATATATTGTATTATATTATAATATATAATGATATAGTATTAGTATAACTATTAATATGCATTATATAATATTAGTATAACTATTAATACAATAAACAAAATGATATAAGATTTTAAAATTTAATATTACATTAATTAGTAATTTATTATATAATACAAAACTATTTTATATATAATTAGATATTATATATAAAAATTATATACAATAGAAAAAATTAAAAAATATATATATAAACTAGTATGATCTGGTCTGGTTTTAGAGAAAGAAAAATTGAAACCGGATTGATTTTGACCGGTTTTTAAAAAAATAAAATCGGTACCGGACCAAACCAAACTCGAAACCTGAAACGATCACACCGGTTTGGTCCGTCTTTTTTTTTTTTTTACACCCTAATATGGAGGTCTATTTTCTTAGAGTAATTGAGTTCAAATTGCCTTGTGAAACTTTTTCCTTTCAAGAGTCTGAGTTAACTTGTGTTATCTCTTTTTGACTTTATCTTTTAGTTTCATTTTCGGGTTTAGCTCGAGACTAAATTATAGGTTGCTTATTTGACACTTATAGATGCTTGCGAATCTTAAGGGCGATTTGCTAGACAATAAGGCCTATTTTTTCAATAATGTCAATCTTATCAATTTTTTTATTTTTTTTAAATATGATGTAGTAAGTGAATTTTTAACAAGAATTATTTTATTACATCCATTTTTTTTAATTATTAATTCGACATTCTAACTTAATATGGTATATCTAGATCTATTAGAATTACTTCAAAATATATCTTCAGAAATTATAAATTTTTTATATGTTGGCCTAAATGAGGTGAGTACTGTTAAATTAAGTACTAACTAAACCATTAAATTCATCATTTTTCTTTAGGGGCAAGCTTTGAAAAAAAACATATAAATATAAAATAATTATTAATATTTAAAATTAAATTAGTTTAATAACTGAAAAAATGCCACGGAATGTAAATCTTTTGCTGTAATAGAGTCAAAACATTAAGGACAAGAAACGCCAAAGTAAAAGACCCCACCCAGCAATTTCTTCTTATACGTACCCTTTTCTTTATGGTTAACTAGATTAAAGGTGCTGGATGCAATTTGTGGTATGTCGAAGATTATTGGTAGGAAATTATGAAATTGTTACAATATTTGTTTTCTTATCGAGTGCAGCATATTTATCGACAACGCAAATATAGCCCAGCTGATTGTTTGGCTCATTTGGGTGCAGATGGGAAAAACGTGGAATAATATAATGGAGGTGCCGAGGGAGGTGAGAGGGTTGCTGAGATTGGATATTTTGGAACTGCTGTACATTAAAGTACTATAGATCGAGTTTTGTTATATACAAGTAAAGTCGCGTACTAATATGCGTACCAATACTGATTAATTCATACTTAAAAGTTAAATTAATATTGTTTTTAATAAAATCTACTTTTTGACCAATCACATTAAATTAGTACGCAGATTAATGCACTATTGTGCTTGCAACTATATTTTTCCTAAAGTATAATGGTTTTGGTGCCTTTTGTGCACACTGAGTTGTTGGTTGTATACATAGTTTTATTTCGTTAGAAAGGAGAGTTATCAATAAAATTCATAAATATTATTAATGATTTTAAAAATATTCAGAAATTTTTCTTTAATTTTAAAGTTTCTGAATTTTAAAAAATAATATTATTTTACTATGTACGAGTATTAATGCAGTCGTCATTGTACCTCACTGTTTTATTTTATTTTGTTTTGTTCCAGAAGTACTAATGAGAGCATTAATGCGTGAAACATGACTTCTCTTGTTTGAAGAAGTTGCCAGGAAATTGCCAAGTAGTTACTGAACATCTTTTTTTTAATAATTTAACGCAACATTGACTCAATGACTTCACAAAGAAGTTGTCAGAAGACACCATTAACTGAAACACGTACAGTGTAGAAAGAAGTATAGACTTGTCTTTTTAAGGACAGTCGATGATGTCCAACTCTTTACATCCAGTAAGCAGACTGATCATCAGGCGCGCATTACATACACACGTACACTATCAAATTTCTTCCATGGCCTTATCTACAATCTCCTCTTCATCCTCTTCTTCAGTCACCTCTCCATGGCCCTACGATGTGTTCTTGAGCTTTAGAGGGGAAGATATCCGTAATACTTTTACTGCCCATCTATATCATGCTTTGATTCAAAATGGAATCTGCACCTACTTAGATGAAGATGAGCTTAGAAGAGGTGATGAGATTTCACCTGCACTTCTCCATGCTATAGAAAGTTTAAGAATTTCCATCATTATACTCTCAAAAAATTATGCATCATCAACATGGTGTTTGGACGAGCTACTGAAGATTCTTGAGTGTAAAAAATCAAAGCAACAAATAGTTCAACCTGTGTTTTACCATGTAGATCCATCATATGCTCGAAAGCAAGAAGGAAGTTTTGGGGAAGCATTGGCTAAACATGCTGATCAGAAATTGAATGTAGACATGAAGAAGTTGCAGCTGTGGAAGGAAGCCCTTCAAGAAGTTGCCAATTTGTCCGGATACCATCTGATCAGAAATGGGTATTGCTAACTGCTTAATAAATTTGTGCTGTTCATTAATTCATGATTTCCCCCCATTCTATCATATGTATAAATCACTAGCTAGTCCGCATCTTGTATAAATATGGGTTTTAATATGGAACTAAAACATTAATTTCTTTATAAGTTTATTGGAAATTAAAGCTGAATAAATTGAACTAATCACAACCTGAATGAAACTATATAAAAATCTAAGTTTTTGTTTGGCCTTTTAATAATCGCCAACTAAAGTACATGCAGAGATCGATCAACTCGTACGCACTGCTTATGTTCCTTGTCTTTCTTATTTTAGTTTTTTTTCAGGTTGTGGGAAAAAATTTATTTAGATTATTTTCCTAATTGTTTTTTATGCGATGAGCTGTATTCATTAATTAATCATTTTTCTTTATATTATGTTGCTTGTATGGCATGTGAGGAGTACAAGTCATTAATTGTTTTTTTTTTCTTTTATATGTGTCCACACAAACACAGGAATGAATCAAAATTCATTGAAAAAATCGTTCGAGAGGTCTCAAGAATGGCAAATGATCATTTATATTTACATGTTACCGAGCATCCCGTTGGATTAAAACCTCATGTAGAAGATGTCAAATTGCGTTTAAGCGTTGGAACGAAAGACATACGAATGATAGGAATTTTTGGAGTTGGGGGAATTGGTAAGCCAACTCTAGCCAAAGCAATTTATAACTTGATTGCTTTTGAATTTGAAGCTAGTTGTTTTCTTCCAATTAATAGCGACACTTGGAATCAAGTGAATTGTTTGGTGCAACTACAAAAGACACTTCTTTTTAAGATTTTAGGAGACTGTAGAAGTTTGAAGGTTGACAATATTGATACGGGAAAATATATGATAGAGCGTAGGCTTCACTCTAAGAGAGTTCTTCTAATTCTTGATGGTGTAGACCACTTGGATCAATTAAAAACATTAGTAGGAGCTCGTGATTGGTTTGGTGAAGGAAGTAGAATCATAATCACAACAAGAGATCAACACTTGTTGACTGCTCATGGAGTTGATTCAACATATGAGATGATGGGATTGAATCACGATGATGCTTTTCAACTATTTTGTTGGCATGCTTTCAGAAGTGAGAAACCGGTTGACGGTTATGGAGAGTTTGTAGAACAGATCATAAATTATGCTGGGAGCCTTCCACTAGTTTTAACAGTGCTTGGTTTGGATTTATATGGCAGAACTAAAAAAGAGTGGGAAAGTGCATTGGATCAGTACAGGAAAATCCCTCACCAAGATATTCAAAAAATACTTCAAACGAGTTATGATAGATTAAGCGAAAATGAAAAGAATGTTTTTCTTGACATTGCATGTTTTTTCAATTGACAATGCCTTTATAATGTCATTGAGATGCTAGATAGTTTTGGTTTTTGCCCAACTTTTCGATCCCAAGACTAAGGGAGAAGTGTCTTATTTCGGAATTTCATGGAATATTGCAATGGATTGGCCTGGCCAGGTGCTATAAAGTGAATATGGGAAATTGGATATCAAATCCTGCATGGAATGGAGTAAGTCCCTATATATATATATATATATATATATATATATATATATATATATATATATATTTCTCTTTTCCTTTTATACTCGTTTTCTGTGCCTAATTGGTTTATATATATGAATATAGTTGAAATATATTTTATGATGTATTCTTCCAACAGGCTGCCAAGATATTTCCCAGAAATAAGATTCCAGATTGGTTCAGCCATTGCAAGGAGTTCACTTCAAATAGTCATCGGTGTGAATTTGATATTAAAGTGGCCCCACCATATAATTTGGATGACATCATAGGAATTGCTTTTTGTGCTATTATTGAACCCGTTGCAACTATTGAATTTAAAGTTAACATTATGAGAGGAGATGCCTACGTCAGTAGTCGGTGGGATATTACACTTGCAGCATTTGATGAAATTGATTCAGATCATGTATGGTTAAGGTACCTAACTACAGAAGATATTACACGCCTACGAGATATGAGTGTAGATCAGGCAGATGATCATTTGAGGATTATATTTGAAAACTGGATCCCAGATAATTCTTTGATCTTCAAACGTTGCGGAGTTCGTCTGTTATACAAACAGCATGATGAACAGAATGCAAAAGATCATGAAAATGTTGATGTCCATTTGGATGCACCCATTGAAGATATTGGAAATTTAGGAAATCCAATGGATTGTGGAAGTCAACTTTCTAAGAGGCGTCGTGTTGATCTTGACGACGACAACGATGATCACAACATTGAACCTAACTTGTACCCACAACAAAGGAAGCCTGCTTCAACCTTGGACATCAAACTTCTTTTGCGTGCTAGACATAGACTACGTAGTGATGGTTGACTTCAAATTTGTCTCAAGTGTAAAGTAAGTTTTATTTGGCATTTTAACTTAATTAAGCTTCGTATATATGAATGAAAATATGATTATATATAGCCTGGAATTGCCAATACTATTATCTTGTGATCATTCATTCATCCATACCAATTCCAGCAGAACAAGAACTACGTCCTAACAGAGCTCGAAGGCAGTTTCCAAAAACTAGAAGATCAATACTGTACAGTTTACCTCATTTGTTTTCAAAATCATTTCAATTCATCTCATCTCATCTAATTATTATAATTTTACCAAACTTTCAAACAAAATTCAACCATTTCAAACTCAACACAAAAATAATATCAAAAAAATTATATTCTGATAATATTTTATTTTAACTTTTATCTTATTTCATATTAACTCACTATTCACACAAGGCAGTACTTCAAAGTCCTAATTAAAGTTTCTGTTTTCTTTTCTTTTTTTGTTTCCTATTATATATATAATGTCCAAGTCTTTTCTATTATGAAAAATTCTACTTATCAACATTCCCTACACTACACAACATGTGATTTAGTATTTTTCTCATTTGATTTAAACACACATATATTGATGTGTAAATTTGTATGTTTTAATAGAATGACAAAAATGATAAATCACATCTTGGTATATGGTTTGGGGATGATTAGAATAACATTTCTCTTCTATTATATACCCAGGTTTATAAAGATATAAGTGGCTTAAGATGAGACACTAGATTTATTTTATAATAAAAATAATTTTAAAATTTAACGTACAATTAACAACCTCAAGACACATTAGTTTACAAATTTATTTTTATAATATTTTTTTATAAACCAAACATTTTTCTAAAAGATGACGCAGCCAGTTTAAAAAGCATATATATGGAATGGTGCTGGACATGAATGGAGTCATCTTTCCCTAAGTCCCAACGAAACAACCGAAAAATAGAGAAAAATAGTTTCTTCACCTAAAGAAATTAATTAATCTGACCATTAATTAGGTATTAATGATACATCAAAAAGATCGTATACAATTGAAGAGATCGAGATAACATATCAACAAATTGCATGTAGTATATATTTGTGGACTAGAAAATAATTTTGATAGTTCTTCGATTGTATTATAAAAAGAAATAAGAGTCTATATATATATATACTATATATATAGAGGAAAATACTTTAGCCACAAAATAATTAATGCTAGTAACAAGTCTAAAAAGAACAGTTTTCTTATACTTTTTCAAGGTTGGGTTTAACTTTTCACAAAAGTCTACCAGCTTGTCTATTTGGAATGTGTATAAATAAATTCTCTTCTCCTTTTGTACATACAAGTGATCGTCAATCGCATGCCAGGTACAATTGTTTGAACAAGATGGCGATCCACAGATAGAAGCATGTTCCTCGGAAGCTCCGGACCCCAGTTGGAACATCCTACCAACACGAAGTAAATACCAATCAATTACGTAAAAAATGCAATTAAAACATGAACTTTTATTCATCAAGATTAAGAAGCTTACCTCTGGATTCTCCTGCAGTTTCAAGGTTTGTTGATCGACATATATACTTGCTCTTATCTAGAACCACAAGCCATGGATCAAGTGGGCATGGCTCTTCTCTCGGCTACAAATATCCCCCATAACTAGCATCAAATAAGCTCAAAACCACACAAATGTTAGAAATTGTAAAAAGTGGTGTGAAATAAACCTGAGGGATATTATCACAAGAGCGAGGGACAATTGCACCACCATGGCCTGGCCGACAAGGAACTTGCTTTGAATTTCTACAGTGCTTGCAGATAAGAGTCACATATGTCGCTTGTGCATTGGTCCTAGATGCAGGCTGGGGTGAACAATTAAGCCGCCCACCTGGTCTGACCCGAGAGTTCCGACCCGACCCGTAACAATTCAACCGATCCGAAGGAAAACAGTTCGGAACCGGTTATTTCCATTCGTTTTCAAAAGGGTCGAGTCGGGTAATTACCCAATTAACCGATCACCTAAGACCGCTCCAGTATTCAACGTTGGCTCAACAACATCAACAACACCTGCCCGGCCACCATGCAAGTCCTCCACAGCAAGGAGTTCGTACCCAACCGCACCCTCTAGCGCCTCATCCAGATCTGGTCTGACTCAGTCAGCAATAGCAAAATCGATTCGGCCGAGTCAACTCCCTCGCTGGAGCAAAACGAAGATGCAGAGCAAAGCTGCGAAGGGGTCCGTAGCTCTCGATCTACATCCTTCCATCTGCAGAGCAAAACGAAGACGCACTATGGTAAGTACGATCCTACAATCTTCCTTGGTTTTGATTTCCCGGATCTGTTTTTCTTTTTTTTTTTGTCTCTGAAAACCTTATTAAAAACTATTGTCTCTAACCCCGCTAGGCTCTGCTAGTAGCTAGTAGCTAGTAGCATATTTTATTGCTTACAACATCCAAAAATGAAAAAAATAAAAACAACTTTTTATTGTAAACTCCATATATATTATATATATACATTCAGTACTATTTTTTTTAATAGTTTCAGTACTATTATTTTTTTAAAGGTTAAATAATAATAATAATAATAATAATAAAACCCGACCCAAAAACCTCAAATTAACCAAAAAATGAAAAAATATAACTTTACAATTTTAATAAAAATTAAGGAAACCGTAAAATAAGAGAAACCAAAACAAATCATAAAGCCCTATTGGGTACGATATATAAAAGAAGATACAAAAAATAAGAACTTTTAACTTCCGCATCTCATTTAGGAAATAAATCCTCCAATCAAAGGCCATTAGGTCTGTTTATTTATTCTGTTCAATTGAATCCCTCAATTTAGGAATCAACCAAACATAAATTAGAATACAAAAACCCACTCACCCCAAGAAACCTCATTGAGACCGGATCCTCCTTCGATGTCAGCAAGACCTGAACGTTCCCGGTCATCAGATCTTCCATTTCTCCAGTCTCTCCAGCCCTTTCGACCGCAAGCTCACCAAAACCTCCGCCGCCGTCGTCTCAAACTATTAAAAACACACGCATACGATATCAACCATTTGATCATCATGAATAGCAAAAATGTCGACAATTTTGATAAAAGAGAAAGAATTGGAGAGCATACAAGAGCCAACTAGTCGGCGGGGGAGGAGCGGAGCAAGGCCAGGAGGTCAAGGTCGCACGAATCGCGATCTTCCAAGTCGACGAGAAGGGACTTGTTGGGATTGTGGACGAGGCTTTCTCTGTAGGGGAAAACGTACATTCTTGTCGGTCTCAAAGCCACGGATGAACTCCTTGAACTTCGTCCTCCGAAGTGTCGGCTCCCCACCTCCGGATCGTGGTCTTCACTGTTGTCGCGCCATGAGTGAGCCAAGTCACGGAGATTTATTTTCATATAATTCATTTGTGGTTAAACTATTTTTTTTTTTTTTTAAATTGTGTGTAAAGAAAAACATTGCTTATATATTTTTTTATTGGTTATAGTTTTAAACCTTATAATTTATAGCTTAAATATTAAGTTTAACCATTTGGTAACATATATTTAGAGCAGCTTCTAACATATTACATTTATTTAAAAATAAAGTAAAAAAAAAAAAAATTTTATAAGGTATATATGACAAAATATAATTTAATTTTTTAAATATTATAACCATATAAAGTTTAAAATTTGTAAATATCTAAGAGTTATATTTATATTCTCGCCAATTGAAAATCTTTTTAAAATTAAAACTACATCCAGCATTATCATGATCATTATCATAGTCATTATCATATATCCCAACCAATTAGATGAAAATTATAATTGAGGTAAATGGAAGTAAGGTGCTAGATTTATTTTATAATAAAAATAATTTTAAAATTTAAAGCACATTATTTTATAAATTTATTTTATCTTATAAATCAAACATTTTTTTAAAGGATAACTCCCAATTTAAAAATCGAGAAATATTACTTATCATCCTATACAATACAGTTTACATATTTTAATATTTTTTATTTTAGTTTATGCTTATTAAATTAATTAAGTTATTCTACTTATTACCATATATCACATATTTGTTATAAAAAAATAAAAAATAAATAAAAATAAATATAATATGTAGAGATGATAAATAGAATTAATCTTAAAAGTCATAAAGGATAGGCCCCAATTGTTAAAGGCAACCAACCGTAAAAACAGAAAAAAAATAAAAAAAATAAAAAATAAATAAAATTGCTCCACGTAAAGAAAATCTGCCGTAACGATGCATATATAATAAAAGAACATACCAACTAACTTATAAATGCAAAACATATATTAATTATATAAAAAAAGGAAGTTGCCAAGAAATTGCCTACAGGTTTCTCGCTCCATGATGAACGCGGCAACCAGTACTTCTTCGGTTTAATGAGAGTCCAGGTCCAATTTTGTCCACCAAGTAGTGGAGCTCAGCCTTGCACACAGAGACGATGACTTCTTCAACATCGTCCTCTCATACAGCACCTTCAACATCTCCATGGTCTTATGATGCATCTACTTTTGAGCTTTAGAGAAGATACCCACAATACTTTTACTGCCCATCTGTGCCATGCTTTAGTTAGCAAGGAAATCCACACCTACATAGATGAAGATGAGCTTTGAAGAGGTTATGAAATTTTACTGGTACTTCTCCAACTATAGAAGGTTCAAGGATTTTCATTATTGTACTTTTCAAAAATTATGCATCATTAACATGGTGCTTGAACGAGTTAGTGAAGATTCTTGAACGTAAAAAATCGAAGAAATAAATAGTTTTACCTGTTTTTAACCACATAGCTCTATCGGATATACACCATTAAAGAGGGAGTTTTGGTGAAGCATTTGCTAAACATGCAGAGAAATTAAATGTAGACATGAAGTTGCAGATGTGGAAGGCAGCCCAACAAGAAGTTGCCAATTACAGCAAGAGACAAACTCCTCTGCCAGTGCTAGGAGACCTCCAAAGTCGACTTTAGTTAGGAGATCACCTCCTAAGTCATATTTGTTTCAAGTGTATGGAGGATCAGTTACTTTATTTTGTATTTAACTTAGCTTCATATGAATAAAAATATGATAATTTAGGCTGGAATTGCCAATACTAGTATTCATCCATGCCAATTCCAGTATATTCATCTATATCCAGTACCTTACACGCAGAGGGTATTTCTTTTTACTAGAAGAACAAGAAGTCAAGAACTCGAAGGCAGTTTCCATAAACTGGAAGATCAATACTGTACAGTTTGCCTTAGCCTCGCTTATCCTTGATCTGCTGCAATATCTTTCTTTTTCTACTGCATGCGGTCATGTTCCCAAGTTGATAATTATTTAATAACACACCTAACATACCATAAATATAAAAGAATTATTAATGTTTTAAATTAAATTATTTTAATAACTGAAAAAATGCCATGGAAGTTAAATCTTTTGATGTAATAGAGTACATTAAGTAGGGGTGAAAACCGACATATCGGTTTCGGTTTTGGACAAAAACCGAAACCGCACCGATGGGTTTCAACATTGAAAATCTCGACCGAAACCGGCCGGAGAATGGGAGGAAACCGTCGTCCTCGGTCTCGGCGTAACTCCGGTCGGTTCGTCGGCGTCGTCGGTTGCTGAGGGAGAGAGAGCGAGAGACGGCGAGAGACGGCGATGAAGCCGCGGTGACTGACATTTTTGAGAGACAGAGAGATAGAGAGAAAGCGAGAGAGACTGAGACGAGCGGCTTTTGACAGGATTTAAACGGCTTTGAGAGACTGCGTGTGCCTTGAGAGGGAGAGAAGCGAGACTGCGTGTGCCTTGAGAGACTGATGTTTGAGAGACGAGCAGCTTTGAGAGACTGAGACTGCGTGTGCCTTGAGAGAGAGAGAAAGCGAGAGAGAGAGGAGGGGGGCGGCGGCCGGTCTGATGGATGTGTTAAAGAAGTTGAAGAAGAGAAACGGGGAAGAAGAGAAAGGGGACGGGCGCTGTGTTAACCCTAGGGTTAAACGGCGCCGTTCCTTTTATTATTTTTTTCAACTACTGAGTCCTAAAACGACGCCGTTTCACTTAAGTTTAAGTTAAACGGCGCCGTTCCATAAGTGATGTTTTTAATTCACAGGATTTAAACGGCACCGTTCCACTTAAATGAGTGAAACGGCGCCGTTTAGATAAGTAATATTTTCAAAAAAAATATAAATAATATAGTCGGCCGGTTCAGCGGTTTTTTCTTGGGCGAACCGCGAACCGAACCGGCCGACGTCGGTTTGGCTTAAATCCTACCGCCGGCCGACCGGTTCTCTGACGGTTTCGGCCGGTTCCGTGCGGCGGCGGCCGGTCTGATCGGTTCCGGCCGGTTTGTCGGTTAATCTGTACAGCCCTAACATTAAGGACAAGAAAGGCCGAAGAAGGGCCCTACCCAACAATTTCTTCTCATACGTACCCTTTTCTTTATGGTTTAAAAAAGAATAATGCTACTTCTGCTGAGGATGGGTCCCATATAGGTCTAGACAATTTTTTTTTTTTTAAGATTAAGAAAATATTATTTTATGATATTGTGAATTTTTATTTTTTTTAAATATATGAAAAAATATGTATTTAACCTTTTCGACACAAATTGTTGGATTATAGTTTCGATGGCTGTAGCACGACTTTAAAAATACACATGTGATGGTACGGAACATCAATGGATGCAATAATTATGGACCTTACGGTACTCTTGAATATGGCTAATTTGGATATTCAACTCACTTCAACTTATTTTATTAATTATTATAATTTTTTTAAATTTTAACATAAAATATAATAAACAATTTAATTTTTTTAAATTATAAAATAATAATAATAATATTAAAAAATAATATTCTAATAATATTTTATTAACTTTAAACTTTCATGTCAACTCAACTCACCTCACCTCAACATTTAAATGCAGCCTAATACAATCCTGACCCAATCATGGTGTACAGCTTGGAGGGTTTGCTGAAATTAAAAAGGTAACAATTAAAAAGTTGGATTGCAACTTTTTTTTTCCCGAAATGATAAAATTACAACCTCTAAATTAATAGGTTTTACACAATTTATTCATAAATATTATTAATGATTTTAAAAATTTTCAGAAATTTTCTTTAATTTTAAAGTTTCTGAATTTTAAAAATAATATTATTTTACCATGTACGAGTATTAATGCAGTTCATGTCATTGTACCTCAGTGTTTTGTTTTGTTTTGTTCCAGAAGTACTCATGAGAGCATTAATGTGTGAAACATGGCATCTCTTAAAGTTTGAAGAAGTTGCAAGGGAACTGCTAAGAAATTACGTACTGAACATCTTTCTTTTAATAATTTAACGCGGCATTGACTCAATGACTTCACTAATTCCTCAAGGAAGTTGCCAGAAGATACCATTAACTAAAACACGTATGGTGTAGAAAGAAGCATGAACTTGGTCTTTTTAAGGAGAGTCGATGATATCCAACTCTCTACATCCAGTAAGTAGACTGATCATCAGGCATTACATACACATGTACACTGACCAATTTCTTCCATGGCCTTATCTACAATCTATTCTTCATCCTCTTCTTCAGTCATCTCTCCATAGCTCTACGATGTGTTCTTGAGCTTTAGAGGAGAAGATACTCGTGATACTTTTACTGCCCATCTCTCCTATGCTTTGACTCGAAGGGGAATCCTCACCTACTTAGATGAGGATGAGCTTAGAAGAGGTGATGAAATTTCACCTGCACTTCTCCAAGCTATAGAAGGTTCAAGAATTTTCATCATTGTACTCTCAAAAAATTATGCATCATCCACATGGTGCTTGGACGAGTTATTAAAGATTCTTGATCAGTATAAAAAATCAAAGCAACAAATGGTTCTACCCGTGTTTTACCACGTAGATCCATCGAATGTACGTCATCAAAGAGAGAGTTTTGAGGAAGCATTGGCTAAGCATGCTAAGAAATTGAATTTAGATATGAAGTTGCAGCTATGGAAGGCAGCCCTTCAAGAAGTTGCCAATTTGTCCGGATACCATCTCAGAAATGGGTATTTCTAACTCAGACTCACAGCTTAATTAATTTGTGCCTTTCATTCATGATTCTTTTCTCCCATTCTATGTATAAATCATTAGCCTGCATCTCGTGTGTGTGTGTATATATATATAGAACTATACTACGTATCACCTAAACTTATTATTTCTTATTTACCATTTTTTTTCGTTTATCAATTTTTATGTATTGAATTTTCAAGAAAATAAAAATTTTAAGTTAATTAGAAGCCTGTCTTTTGAAGAATTTTAAAGAACATTCGGAGGAGGGGAAAAAAGAATCAAGAAAAATAATTGAAGTACGTTGTTTATTATAAAGTTTCTGGATCCTATAAATAATAAAATAAATAAATAAATCAAAATAACTTAGTAGTGAAATAATAAATTTAATAAATCAAAATAACTTAGTAGAACGGAGATCGAGAATTAGTTTATTTTAATTAGTTTATTTTCGGGTTGTGGGAAAAAATTATTTACATTATTATGTTTTTCGTGCGGAGAGCTATATTCATTAATAATTTTTCTTTACATATATATATAGGAATGAATCTAAATTCATTGAAGGAATCGTTCAAGACATCTCAAGATTTATAGTAAATCATTCATATTTACCTGTTGCGAAGTATCCGGTTGGCTTAGACTCCCGGGTACGGGATATCATGAATTTGCATTTAAGTGTTGGAACAAATGACGTACAAATGGTAGGGATCTTGGGACTTGGTGGAATTGGTAAGACAACTCTAGCCAAAGCAATTTATAACTCGATTGCTTTTCGATTTGAAGCTAGTTGTTTTCTTTCAATTGATAGCGACACTTCCAATCAAGTGAATCATTTGGTCAAATTGCAAGAGAAACTTCTTTTAAAGATCTCAGGAGACTGTAGAAGTTTGAAGATTGATAGTATTGATATGGGAATCATTACGATAAAGCGCATGCTTCGTTCTAAAAGAGTTCTTCTAATTCTTGATGGTGTAGACCACTTGACCCAATTAGAAATATTAGCTGGTGCTTGTGATTGGTTTGGTAGAGGAAGTAGAATCATCATCACAACAAGAGATCAACACTTGTTGACTACTCATGGAGTTGATTCAACATACATGATGACGGGATGATAAGTCACGTAAGTCCCTTAAGCCAAAATTCCAAATATTGGGATAACGTTGGATGTAACAAGCTATGCGGCATGCAGATAGGAAGGTGGGACGTAGTGGAAGAAGTTATGGCCACGTGAAGAATGAGGAGTACACTAGATGGACTGGGTCGTGGCTTAACGTGCAGAAGTGGATTGGATAGTTGAGAGTTTTACGTGTTTTACGTTACTTTTATTTCCGTTAGTTTTATTCTGTTTTTATGTATTTGCATGCTTTGTTTTATATTCTGTTTTACGTGCTTTGTAGTTCAGTTAGTAGTTAGCAAGCTTTCCTTTTATTTCGGTTTCCTTGTACATGGCTTGGTTTATTTAAAGCAACCGAAGGATATCAATTGGAGGAAGTAATCAATTGTTTTCCAGAACTTTGCGGTACTTTATCACTCGAAGAGAAACCCATTTATTTATTTGCATATTACGTGAGTTTGGGACCTATCATTGGCATCAGAGCAGGTTTCCTATGGGCACTAACAAGGAGCGAATTGAGCACCTGGAGTTGGGACTCGGGACAGTTCAGGAAGGTCTACAGCGGATGGAGGAAGCTCTCCATCATATTTCGAGTGTGCTGATCACAAATCAGGAGAACCCCAACCACGGCAATCCTCATCGAGAAGGCAACGATGGAGGTCGGCAGATCATCTCGTCCAAATCAGCCAAGCTTGAATTTCCACGCTTCTCTGGAGACGATCCAACGAAGTGGTTCAATCGAGTGGAACAATTCTTTGAATACCAGGGCACTGCAGAGAACCAAAAGGTTCTAATGGCTGCTTACCATCTTGAAGGGGAGGCCAACTAGTGGTGGCAATGGCTTCGCAGGATGCTACAGGAAGAAGGTCAAGTGATTTCATGGGAAATATTTGAAGAAGAATTATGGGCTCGTTTCGGACCATCAGGCTGCGAAAATTTTGATGAAGCCCTCTCAAGAATCAGGCAGCTGGGAACATTGAGAGAATACCAATGGGAGTTTGAGAAGCTCGGTAACAAGGTACGTGGATGGACGCAAAGAGCGTTGGTAGGGACATTCATGGGCGGCTTAAAAGCTGAAATTGCTGATGGAATTCGGATGTTTAAACCTCAGTCCCTCAAGGATGCCATTAACTTGGCACGGATGCGAGACGATCAACTTACACGGTAGTCGGAGTTCTTACTGCAACCCCCACCTACACGAGCAACTCTAACTCTTCCACCAGCAGCTAGTGTAGCTTTTGCAGCACCTGCTGTTCCAATCAGGCGCTTAACATGGGAGGAAATGCAAAGGAGAAGGGCTCAAGGTCTCTGTTTCAACTGTAATGAACGATTCACGGCAGGACATAAATGCCAAAAAGCACAATTGTTGCTCTTGGAAGGATATGCGGGAGCTGGCAACGTGATACTGGAGGAAATTACTGATCAACAGGCATTGGAGGCTGACCAAGGTGGAGGTGCAGTGAAATAAATTTGGTCCAATGGAAGCATCGTCAGGCAGATGAGGCGACCTGGGAGCCTACGAGTAAGCTGCTGGACATGTTTCCAAGTGTGGACCTTGAGGACAAGGTCCACTTAATGGGGGAAGTATTGATAAGTCACGTAAGTCCCTTAAGCCAAAATTCCAAATATTGGGATAACGTTGGATGTAACAAGCTATGCGGCATGCAGATAGGAAGGTGGGACGTAGTGGAAGAAGTTATGGCCACGTGAAGAATGAGGAGTACACTAGATGGACTGGGTCGTGGCTTAAAGTGCAGAAGTGGATTGGATAGTTGAGAGTTTTACGTGTTTTACGTTACTTTTATTTCCGTTAGTTTTATTCTGTTTTTATGTATTTGCATGCTCTGTTTTATATTCTGTTTTACGTGCTTTGTATTTCAATTAGTAGTTAGCAAGCTTTCCTTTTATTTTGGTTTCGTTGTACATGGCTTGGCTTATTTAAAGCAACCGAAGGATATCAATTGGAGGAAGGTAATCAATTGTTTTCCAGAACTTTGCGGTACTTTCTCACCCGAAGAGAAACCCATTTATTTATTTGCATATTACGTGAGTTTGGGACCTATCATGGGATTGAATCACCATGATGCTTTTCAACTATTTTGTTGGCATGCTTTTAAAAAGAGAAACCGATTGATGGTTATGGAGAATTTGTAGAACAGGTCATCAATTATGCTAGGAGCCTTCCACTAGTTTTAACTGTGCTTGGTTCAGATTTATATGGTCGAAGTGAAAGTGAGTGGATACACACATTGGATGAGTACAAGCAAATCCCTCATCAAGATATTCAAAAAATACTTCAAACAAGTTATGATAGATTAAGTGAAAATGAAAAGAACGTTTTTCTTGACATTGCATGTTTTTTCATTGGAGACAACGTTGATGATGTCATTAAGATGCTAGATAGTTTCAGCTTTTGCCCAAACTCTTCGATCCCAAGACTTAAGGAAAAGTGTCTTATTTTGGAATTCCTTGGAAGATTGCAAATGCATGACTTGTTACGAGATATGGGTAGAGAAGTTGTTCGACAAGAATCACCCAAAAATCTAGGAGCAAGTAGTAGACTGTTCTTTCATGAAGACGTTTGCGAAGTACTAGAGGAAGATACAGTAAGTCAGATCAAGATCTCTTTTAACTAAACATTGTACTAGTACATGCGACATACACTTGTGTGTGTGTATATAAATATATATATATATATATGAATAATTTATTATTTGATTTTGTTGGCACACTTAAGCATGCATTATCTGCCTATATAGGGAACGGATAGAGTTGAAGCAATTGCTATAGATTTCCCTGAAGGTGATAATACCATCCGCTTGAGTCCCAAGGCCTTCAAGAATATGAAAAGACTCAGATTATTTAGATGCTTGAATGCACACTTTTTTGAAGAACTTGATTGTCTACCTAATGGGATAAGAGTGCTTGATTGGCCTAACTGTCCTTTACAGTCTATGCCATCTAAATTTCATGGAGAAAAACTCTCTATTCTATGAATGCCGAGTAGTCACATCTTGGAAATATGGTTGGAATTTAAGGTACAAGTCTTTTTTTGTTTCCAATATTTTTTTTTCTTTAAGCTTAGTTTGATGTTTTTTTCCTTGTTTTTTAACAGAATCTCACGGTTATGAATTTCCATTGTTGTGAATTCTTAACGAAAATCTCGGATATTTCAAGGTGTCCAAATTTGAAGGAAATGGATTTTAAAGATTGTAGAAATCTAGTTGAAGTTCATGATTTTGTTGGATTCCTTGATAAGCTTGTTAGTTTGAATCTTGGTGGATGTGACAAGCTAAAGAGCTTTCCAAGGGGACTCCAATTGAGATCTCAGGGATTCCTTGATCTTAGTCATTGTTCAAGCCTTGAAAACTTTCCTGAAATCGAATGTGAAATGAAACATTTAGATAGTCTCCAGTTATCAGGCACTACAATAGAAGAATTGCCTTCATCTATCGCCTACCTCACTGGGCTTGAAGTTTTATACCTAACTGGCTCCGTAAACCTTAAGCGCCTACCAAGTAGCATTCATCAATTGAGATCTTTAGTGGTGTTTAATCTCGAGGATTGTCCAAATATTATAAATTTTGGGATGGAAAAGGAGGTGTATAATGGACAACCCACACCCTATGTAGTCTCTACAAGCTCGGAAAATGAAGCTTCATCGGGTTCAGAATTATTCCGGTTGCCGCCTCCAACAAATTCAACCACTTCTAATCTTCATTTATTTCTTAAAAACTCTAGCCTATCAAAATCGAATTTCTTTGCGCCATTTCATTTCTTTCCCAATATGGTACGATTAGATCTATCAGGCAGTGATATATTAAGCATTCCTAGAAGCATCAAAACATATGTCAGATTGAGGGAGCTTATATTGAATGATTGCAAGCAACTTCAAAAAATTAAAGAGTTTCCACCGAATCTAGAAGTATTACGTGCTAGGGGATGCATATCACTCGAAAATTTACCTGAAATATCAGAAGAATTACATTTGCCACCGTTACGTTGGATTGAATTGGCCAGATGCTATAAAGTGAATATGGGGAATTGTATGCCAAATACTACATGGAATGGAGTAAGTCCCTATATATATTTCTCTTTTCCTTATATATATATATTAATTTGTTTGGTGTGGCTAATCGATTTCTGTATATGAATATAGTTGATATATATTTTATGATGTATTCATCCAACAGGCTGTGATGATATTTTCGGGAAATAAGATTCCAAATTTGTTCAGGCATTGCAAGGAGACTTCAAATGATCATCAGTGTGAATTTGATTGGTTCAGCCATTGTAAGGAGACTTCAAATGATCATCGGTGTGAATTTGATATTAAAGTGTCCCAACCGTATACTTTGGATGACATCATAGGAATTGCTATTTGTGTTGTTATTGAACCCGATGCTGCCGGTAGAACTAGGCTTTTGAGCGTTGACATCATGATAGGATCAGTTGGCCACGATAGTAACAAGACTTATGTAGGAAGATTTGATGAAATGGACTCAGAACATGTATGGTTGTGGGACCTAACTACAGAATATAGCATGCATGCAGGAGAGAGTATAAATCAGGCAAACAATCTGAGGATTATATTTGAAAGCACTCCAAAGTCTGTGATCTTAAAACGTTGCGGAGTTCTTGTATTCTACAAGCAGCATGATGAACATAATCCGAAAGATCATAAAAATGTTGATGTCCATTTGGATGCACCCATTGAAGATATTGGAAATTTAGCAAATCCATTGGATCATGGAAGTCAACTTTCTAAGAGAAGCCCTGTTGATTATGATGATGGTAGCTGCAACATTGAATCCGACTTGTACCCGCAACAAAGGAAGCCTGCTTCAACCTTGGACATCAAACTTTTTCTGGACGCTAATGATGACGAACTTCTGGTGGAAATGATTTAGCGGCTTTTTGTTAGAGGGTATGTATAAATTAAGTACTTCAAAGTCATGATTAAAGTTTTTTAAATGTTTCCTATTATATGTCCAGTCTTTAATTTCCATTACATACCCATGTTTTTATCTATATAATAAATGAGTTCCTTTTTTATTTTGGAGAAATATACCTCATTCATTTATGAAAGCGAAAGTACAGCTGTGACCTGATACAATTACAAGCCAATTACTCATAATTGGGATTCCCTCAATACACAAATTTCTTTATGACTGGTATGGTCTTAATTTTTATAACTCTTTATAAATAACCGTCTGAGAGACAACACTCTGGCTAAAATAGAGATTTCATCCCCCACCCTCCAGAGGAGGAGAAGGCTTCCAAACCTCACCCTCTAGAGGAGAAGATCACTTTTACTCTATGGATAAAAAGTCCAAGAGACTATTTCTTTTTGTGTTTTTACCTATACAAAAACAAATAGGTTGTGGTGGCGCGTGAGGGACACTCGCCATCCTATAAGTGTAGTTGGTAGTTTGGTCTGAAAAAATCGAGGGCCCTGGTCCTAGAAATGTTGTGTGTGGCGGCGGTAGGAGCTTCCCCATGTGGCAGTATGTGGAACTCATGCGCACTTTAACCTGCGCATGTGACTTACGCATCGTTCTGTTTAACGAAATTCTTTGCCCGTCTGAAGGATCAGCCGTTTGGGAATCCTGCGGTAAGGTGCATGGTGGTCGCTAGGCTCCGAAGAATAGAAAATTAGTGTTTCACCACACTTTGAACGAAAACACAATAAACAAAAAAAAAAAAAAAACCACTATATATTGTTTGGTCTAAACATATGGGAGTAAGGAGGGAGGAGCCGAAACTCCCCAGCCCAACTTGATTGAAAAGGAAGAGAGAGAATTAGGGTTTTCGCTCATAGATCCCAAAAGTAATATAGAGATATATTAAATGAATTGAATCTCTATTTCATTTCATTAATTTTCTCTAGTCCAATTTCCTGAAAAAATTATGACGTTGGATTGCTTCATGCCACCTATAAGAATTTTATTTTATTTTTTCATTAGGAGAAATATTAGATCTATAATTGATTCTATAAATATATATATATATATATATATATATATATATACGTGACTTGAGGTAAGACATTAGATTTAGTCTATAATAAAAATTGTTTTTCGGAAGAGAGGTCGTTTCAGTTCTATTTTTTAAACAGAGCGCTTTCTCAGTTTGACTGTTGTCAAGAGAGAGTATGTAAAAGTTAAGACAATGCCTGCCATAAAGAAATTTATGAGCGGGGGAGCCCCTCACAGTTGAGCAGTTTGGCTAGTAATTTGGGTTTTTTCTGTATTAATTAGTCACAGTTGTAACTTCGGTTTCATTGAATGAAATGAAGTCTATTTCAAAAAAAAAAAAAAAACATTAAGACACATCATCTTACAAATTTCTTTTTATAATATAATTTTTTTGTAAACCAAACATTTTTCTAAAAGATGACTCCAATTTAAAAAGTGTATTGGATGGTGTTTGAGATGAATGGAGTCATGTTTCCCTAAATCCCAGATCAAACAACCGAAGTACTTAAAGAAAATCTGCCCATTTTGTATTAATGATACAAATAAAGATCGTACAATTAACATTGCTTTCATTGAACAATATCTCAAACTCAATTAAAGAGAATGTCATTACCTCTTTGGCTTCTGTCAAACTAGATGGAACCAATTGTCTAAATTGGACTACCCAATTCATTCCTGTGCTTAGAAGCCATGACTTACTAAGCATTGTTGATGGGTCAGAAATCTGTCCATCTCAATATCTTCTTGATTCCACTGGGAAATCTACTTCTGATCTCAACCCAGATTACTTGGTTTGGCAGAAGAAAGATCAATTTATTTTGGCCTGGTAATTAAATGCCACTCTCAGTGAGAAGATCCTCTCCACAGTCTATGGATTGACATCATCCAAACTGGTCTGGAATACATTGGCTAGCAGATTTGCTCCTCAATCCAGATCTCGCATTTCCCACCTCAAAAGACAACTTCAAACATTGCAGCAGGGCACTAAAACCTACTCTAATTACTTGATCCTTGCCAAAAACTGGTCTGATCAGCTCATAGCAGCAGGTAAACCTGTTGATGAGGAAGACTTGATCTCCTATGTCATCGGGGGTCTTAATTCCATTTATAATCCTTTCATCACATCTCTTCATTTTGCCACCTGAGACAAACCAATTTCATTTGATGATTTTCAAACTGAATTGCTCAATTATGAGCAATTACTTGAATCTCAAAACAAGACCCTTCCCAGTGATGGCACTCAGTTTGCTTTCTTCACAAACAAACCAAAGTTTAACCATGGCAAGAAACCCAAATACCCCACCTAGCAAGGCAAGCCTTTCAACTATAATCGACCTTCTGCCAATTCAAACACTAGCAACTTCTCCCTTAAGCCACAATCATCCAGCAGCCCCTTCACCTCCAACAAATTCCCACCATGCCAAATCTGTGGCAAACATAACCACCAAGCCCTTGATTGCTATCACAGGATGGATTTTACTTATCAAGGTCGACATCCACCAGCTCAGTTGGCAGCTATGGCAGCCCACACTCATGGCACACAAGAAGTTGAATAGCCTTGGTATCTTGACAGTGGTGCCAACAATCACATTACTGCTGAATTGGACAACTTGACCCTACACCAACAGCCCTATCAGGGCAATGATCAGGTCACAGTGGGCAATGGAGGAGGTCTGCACATCACCAACACTGGTTCTTCTATGCTTCTTAACTCCAAAAACAAATTTCTTTTACACAATATCTTACATTGCCCTAATGCATCTTCTAATCTTTTATCCATCCAGAATTTTTGCAATGACAATAACTGTTACTTTGTGCTCACATCATCTCATTTCTTTGTGAAGGACTTACAGACCAAGGAAACACTTCTTCAAGGGCAGAGTGAAGCTGGACTATATCCCATGTATCTCAAGCAGCTGAAACTCAAGAAATCTAATCCTAAAGCTGCTCACATTTCCTCTTTCACTTCTTTACAAGGTGTCAAAGCTCCAATCAATATTTGGCATTCCAGATTAGCTCATGCCTCTAAGTCCACAGTTGCTAGGGTCATTCGAGAAGCTTTGCTTCCTATTTCTGGTTCTATCAAATAGAATAATCTTTGTGAGTCCTGTCAAATTGCTAAGAGTCACAAACTACCTTTTCCTGAGTCCAATAACAGATCCACACATCCTCTTGAGTTAATACACTCAGATGTTTGGATCTCCCAAGTTGCTTCTATCAGTGGATGTAAACTCTATGTTATATTTATTGATGATTTTTCCAGATTTACATGGTTGTTTCCTTTGCAATTCAAATCTGATGTATCCTCCTGTTTTCTTAAGTTTAAACAACTAGTTGAAACTCAATTCTCTGGAAAAATTAAACAAATCATGATTGATAATGGTGGAGAATACCTCTCCACTGATTTCAAAAATTTCCTCTCTACCAATGGAATTTTACATAAGCTCACTTGTCCTCATACTTCTGAGAAAAATGGGATTTCCGAGAGAAAACATAGGCATATTACTGACAAAGGTTTATCACTCTCAGCTCAGTCCCATCTTCCATCATGTTATTGGGTTGATGCTTTTCTCATTGCCATATATGTCATCAATAGGCTTCCTACACTTGTTCTTAACAACCAGTCACCATTCTTCACCTTATTTAACAAACCACCAGATTACTCATTCCTAAAGACATTTGGTTGTGCATGTTACCCTTTGCTTAGACCTTATAAAACCCACAAATTAGCTTTTAGAAGCACCAAGTGTGTTTTTCTCGGGTATAGTTCAAATCAAAAGGGATATCGATGCTTGGATTTAAAGTCTCAGAAAGTCTACATCTCCAAACATGTCATCTTTGATTAATTGAATTTTCCTGCTTCTGATACAAGGGCTCCAGCTGCTGCTTCCTCACTCTTGCAGGATATTTTTCCCTCATCTGTCAGTGCCTCACAATCAGGTTCTTCCTCTAATTCCTTGCCTCCTAATTTAGTTTCTTCTTTTCCTATTATTACACCTCCTACATTCACTTCCCAACCTCTTCCCTTGATGCATCACCCTCATTTGTCACACCTGAGCCTAGTTTTCCCAATGACACAAGCCCCCTGCTCCACTTAATGCTTCCATCTCAGAAACACATCCTGCTCCTTCTCCACCTGATCTTCATACTGATCTTATCTCTACAACCCCACCTGTTTCATCCTCACCTGAGCGCCAACTTCCTTCACCTAATTCCACTCCTCTCACCACCATAAATTTGCCTACCTCCTCCTCTACTCAAATCATTACACGATCCATGACCAACTCCTCCAAACCTAAACAATTTCCAGACTACCATCTCTACCACTCCACCAAATATCCTCTCCAAGCTCTCTCTACCATCACTTTACCTTCTGAACCCCAAACCTATAGGGAAGCAGTGAAGAACCAGCATTGGCTTGATGCTATGCAGGCTGAATACAATGCCCTCATAGCCAACAAAACTTGGACTTTATGTCCATGACCTTGCCATAAGAAGGTTGTCAGGAATAAGTGGGTGTTCAAGCTCAAACAAAAATCAGATGGGAGTATTGATCGTTACAAGGCCAGATTAGTGGCTAAAGGATTTGATCAAATTGATGGGGTGGACTTTAATGAGACATTTAGCCCTGTTATCAAACTAGCCACAATTAGATTGGTACTAGCATTAGCTGTTCATCATGACTGGTTTATCAGACAACTTGACATCTCTAATGCCTTTTTACATGGTTTTCTTGAAGAAGAGGTTTACATGGAACAACCTAAAGGGTTTGAGGATCCTCATCTCTCTGATCTTGTGTGCAGATTACATAAGTCCATCTATGGACTCAAACAAGCTCCTAGAGCTTGGTTTTTGAGACTGTCACAAGCCTTACTTGCTCTCGGGTTCAATGGCTCCACAGTTGATACATCTCTTTTTACATTCCATTTGAATGACATTTCTGTTTATGTGCTTATTTATGTTGATGCCATAATAGTTGCCAGTAATTCATCTTCTTCCATTGACCATCTTATTACTCACCTTAGTGCTGAGTTTGCTGTCAAAGACCTTGGTCCCCTCTCTTATTTTCTGGGAATTCAGGTTACAAAAACATCAGAAGGTCTCCATCTCAGTCAAGGAAAGTATGCTACTGATCTATTGAATCGCACAAGGATGGCTGGTGCTAAACCAGCTTCCACACCTTGCACCTCAGGTTCAAAACTTTTCAAATTTTCAAGGGATCCACTTAATGATCCTACTGAATATAGAACTTTTGTGGGAGCTTTACAGTATCTCACACTTACTAGACCTGACCTATCCTTCAGTGTGAACCAACTATGTCAATTCTTACACTGCCCAACCACTGATCATCTAGTAGCAGCTAAGAGAGTGTTGAGATATCTAAAGGGCATCTTACAGTTTGGTCTAAACTTCAGCAAGGGCTCATTGCAACTTAATGGTTTTTGTGATTCTAATTGGGCAGGGTCTCCTGATGATAGGAAGCCCACATCTGGCTATTGTATATATCTTGGTCCCTACCTTATTTCTTGGTCAGCCAAGAAGCAACCCGTTGTAGCTAGATCAAGCACAGAAGCGGAATATAGGTCTATGGAATTCACTGTGGCTGAACTCTATTGGCTTCGCATGCTCTTTCAAGAGCTGCACATACCACTAACTAGTGCTCCCTACCTATGGGTAGATAATCTTGGTGCTTTGGCTCTATCTTCTAATCCAGTATTTCATGCCCGTACAAAACATATCGAGGTAGATTATCATTTTATCAGGGAGAAGATATTTAATAAAGACATACAAGCAGGCTACATCTCGACAGCAGCTCAACCTTTAGACATTTTTACAAAAGGTCTAACTTCGGCCAGAATTTTGCTCCTTCGTGACAAGCTAATGGTTCGAGATCTTCCCATCACCTTGAAGGGGGATGTTAGATATATTAGCTCCGATAAATCAACATCTGATCAAGATAAATCTGTTACAGCTGTTACCTAGTTGTTGCTGTAGTTATCTACTGAATCACTACAGATTTCTTTTGTATTTTGTTAGTATTTTGTTAGTAGATGTTTAAATATTTGAATACTTGTATCTATCTAGATAATGTAATTTAAACTACTCTGTACTCATCTATATATATGAAAACACTCGTACAACTGGTAATCAACTGAGCCAGACTTCACTTCCTTTAATATTTCTGACTGAACATCTACATATATATTTTATATATAATATATATATATGGGAAAAACTCAAGGCTGGTCGGGTGACTCATTTGTTTTTACACCAGCCAATACCAATTCACCACGTAGGACGTGTAGGAAAGACACATCTACACCCGCACGCATATTCTTCTTCCCCTCCCTCTTTCCCCCGAATTCTTCTTCCCCCTTCCTTCCTTCTCCCTCTCTCTCTCTCCCACGAATTCTTCAAGCGAGTCCTCACCCTCCAAACAAATTGGTATCTCCCACGATTATGGAGGTCTAGGCCCCAACTGGTTATGTCCACACAGGAATAAAGACGTTTTTTGTTCTCTTCCGGGACATTTTTTTTAAAATTACAGAATTTTGACCAACCCGGATCTCGGTAAGCCAATGCGTACTTCGTATATTTGTATTGCTTCTTCTCTATTTTTTCTACATATCTTTTTAACGAAAAAAATCGTTTTGTTTGGCTGCCTAGAAAACAATAGGGAAAGGGAAAAAAATCAAAATTTGAGTTTTAGATTCTACGTTGCCATCTGGGCCCAATGCAACCCCTTTGGGCTTGCTTCAACTTAAGTGGCATTGCATTGCATTGCATTGCATTCCTTTTCTTTTTCTTTTTATAAGTAGAAACAGATTTTTTTTTTTATTTTATTAAAAAAAATGTTGTACAGTATAGACTCCTTGACCCTGGTTGGCTGGTGACAAAATAAGGATTAAATCTTGAGTTGGAGAGAGAATGGTGCGGGGAGAATTGTTTTGAGAGAGAGAGAGAGAGAGAGTGAAGCAGTGGCAAATGGGGGCGAGGTGCTTTGTTCCTTTGATGGCACAATGGCATGGGGGTTATGTTCTTCTAATGATTTCACTTCTGGTTTTTCACCTCAATTGTAACAGAGACGCTTTTGAGGGCTCATGCTTTCTATTCTTGTGGATACGATAAGGAATCAAGAATAAGAAAAAGAAAAATCCATCACCTCTTGCTCTCTGTTCTTTGCAAATTATCTCGGTTAAGCTTATGTATTTGTAGCTCGGAAGAAAAAGAAGAAGAAGAAGAAGATGGGTGGTCTGGAATGTATATAGCTTTGAAACGGAGCTAAGCATGATATGTGATAAATACGACTAAACGAGAGAGAGAGAGAGAGAGAGAGAGAGAGAGAGAGAGAGAGAGAGAGAGAGAGAGAGAGAGAGAGAGAGAGAGAGAGAGAGAGAGAGAGAGAGAGAGAGAGAGAGAGAGAGAGAGAGAGAGAGAGAGAGAGAGAGAGAGAGAGAGAGTACTAGCAAAGCCGTGGGTGGGAAGGGTGAGGGACAGAAATATTTCTCATCACCTGTGTGTAGGTATAAATAGGATTTTCTTGAGACCCTATGTAGCAGCTGCTGTTTGGCTAGTGTAAAAGTAAATTTCTCGCCCGACCGGTTGTGAGTGCCACCCATATATATATAGTCTCAACCATAATTCTTGTGAACCAGCATCACATGGAAAATCATTCCCCTACAAAATCACACTGAGACTGACCCTCCCCTTCGCATCCCCCATTCACGACACAGCCCCTTTGAAAACCCACCATGTTGCCCGTCGCAACTCGCAGCCACTTCATTGTCGCAGCTCGCAATAAGATACATAGTCAACTGGTCTGTATCCAAATTCAAAGTAAATGTGGCACCTTAAATCAGAAAATTTCTTGAAGCTTCCCAGTTATCTCTAGCACTTATACTCAGTTTTCCCCATCTTTTTGGAGTTATTCCTCCAAAAAAACCCTTTTGATTTTCACGGACAAGCTAAGAAAAGAATTTCATAAATCCTCTCTTTTATTTTTCGACAAGTAAAACTAAAAACTCATTTTCAATGTTTTCATGGCCCTTTTCATAAATCACATCCTGCAGCTCTTTGGCGAGAAAAAAAAAAATCTGCGAGTGAGCCTAGCACATCAATTAGATATGTTTTAGGAAAAATTTTGGGAAGGAAGGCAACAAAAACTAGGAAACCCAATTACATACTGCTCAATTTTAAGTTTCTTTTCCAAAACTCGTTCTTTTAGAGTTATAAATTTCTCAAACGACGAAAACTAGGGAGTGAGATCGTGCTCTTCCTAACTCAGATTCTTCCACCTATATTCACTGGTTACGGAGAGATTTGTGGAAGTAGAAGATAAAAAGGAGAAGCTTTTTATGTGAGTTTTCTTGGACTAGTCACTACATAACCGCAATTATTTATTGTTGAACTGTGGTGGGTGACATACTAGTGGCGGTGGAATTGCAATTGCGTAGTGGGCAACTCAACTCGTGGGCTGAAATTGGGAGAAATCGGCCTGGCGAAATCGGCCAAGGATGACGAAGGATACTCGGCGGACTGGTGGGGGCGGATGCTGGTGGTGGAGGTCTGTTCAGCGTTGGTTCTGGAACTGGAAGTTGTCTATGTGACGCCCCCAAATCCCCACGCCCGAACACGGGGAAATCGAGACGTCCGGACGGTGACAACCCGGGTCACCATCTTATCGACGGGTGCCGAGTGTGTGCAAGGCAACATATGTGTACAAAGAAACACGCAGCGGATAACGAAAGTCATAACTAAGTACCAGAATTTTTCTTAACGTAATACAAGCTGTTTAAAACATACATAGATAAAATATTACAAAAACACAAATACAGATTTAAACCAAATATAAAGCATAGCATCAGCACCTCGGCGGAGCCGCATCCTCGGGCTCAGCCTCCTCCTCTTCGTCCTCCAACTCTGCACCAAAAGCTACGGAACCAAAAATGGTACCGCAGGTAAGTAAAACCCAAACACTACCAGATAAAAACACATAGAACTCAAACAATATGCATGAAATATGCCCAATACACAAAGTCCATAAAACACAATTTTTCCACACACGTCAAAAGACCATTTGGCCCAAAAACACATCCTTTCCGAAAAACACGCCAAAAGTCACATTTGGCCTTTATCCGACTCAAACCATTATCCATATTAACCGTATGCACCATGACCTCCCCTAGGGGTCATCCGCACACCCTGGCTCCAGTGCCACACCGCAGAGCACCACCACGCATGTGACACCTAACGAGCGATGCCCAGTTTCGTGCCCCGCACGTTCGTAGCCAAGCATCCTCTAGCCCTCACCAGCGAAGGGCCACGAAGTCGGTGCGTAGAGCGATGCCCGGTTCCGCGCTCGGCGCGTTCGTAGCCAAGCAACCCCTAGCCCCCGCTCCCGTCGTCTAGCGACAACTCAGGGGACATCACTCAGTTTATTCCGCTCCCGAGTGACCAGAGGAGCTCCACCGGGATAATACCCCATCCCGGCTTGGGGTCGTGATACACACGCACCCGTAAGACCACTTACGCCAATACACAGGCTTTTCACACATAAACAAAAACACACGTGCATGCACCATGTAATACCATATCAATGCACAAAAATAACCAACCAACATAAATCAATAAAACAAGTAACTCCGTCCTCCATCAATCTGACCCCCGAACTCCTCGGACTCAGTCCGGAATCAACCAACCAGCAAATTAATTAATTGAAAGAGCAATATATATTTAAATCTGAAAATAGGGTTTGGAAAATACTTACAGCGTTATATGACAATTTTAGAAAACACGAGGCGTTGCAAACGGCGGCGAAAAAGCAACGTCACAGTGAAAATTCACTGTGGCCGTGGGTTGTGAAAAATCCACTTTTGAACGGGGACAAACTAGGGCTTTGGATTGATAGGGAATGGTCTAGGGATGGTTGTGAAGCTATTGGAAGTGGTGGTTGGCCGTGGGTGGCGGCGGAATCGCCGGAAAGAGGCCGGATTTCCCAAAAAGGAAAGCTAGCTCGTAGGAGCTGTTCCGGTGGTCGTTGGAGGCCGAAAATAGGTGGGTTAGGACGGCAAGGGACCGGTGATGAAGTGGTGAAGAAATGGTGGCCGGAGGTGGAGCGACGGTGGCGGATCGGAGCAAAATCCGTGCAGCCTTTGGAGAGCTTTTCTGGCCAAACGGCCAGCCAGATGGGGGTGGAAATCGGTGGGGTGGTGCGCCAGAGGGAGGGGAAGGTTTTGGTGGGGGTGGTGTGCCGCACGGTGGCCGGCGGCGGTGGGTCTGGGCTGAGGAAGCGTTCGGCCGTGAGGGAGAGAGAAGAGAGAGAGAAACCGGGGGGGACTCGACGCGGGGGGGAGAGGAAAAAAGAAAAAAAAAAGAAAAGAAAGAAAAAAAAGAAAAGAAAGGAAAAAGAAAGAAGGAAAAAGAAAAAGAAGAGAAAAAGGAAAAGAGATGTAGGGAAAAGATGAGGTCTAATCCTCATTCCGGGAAACAAAACTAAACCGCCAAAAAGAGATTAAAACCCACAAAACAACTAAAAGAAATAAAACACAACATCAATTAAATTAAAAACAATTTTAAAACGCAAATAAATTAAAATAAATAACTAATATATTAATTAAAATAAAAACAATTATTTCAGCGAAAATACACTCAAAAGCGGGTCATCACAGTCTAGAGGCACAAGTTCGTCCAAAGAGAAATCAATCTCTCAAGCATTGCTATCCCATGTGCACGAGTGTAGCGTGAGTTTAATGATTTTGCTGAGGTGGCAGCTTCTAAGTGGAGGGTTGTTATTCATGGAAAATCAGACCGACCGCTTAGCAGCGGAACTATATAGATTATAGACACAGATATATACGATCTGAATTTTAATTTAGAACAAAATATTGTCAAAATATTTTATAAGGGAGTTCACAATCAAGTTATAATTTATGCGCGACTTCGTTAAAATATTGTTCAACAAAAAATGACGTACGTGGTATGATCATAACGGTACTTGGATGTTAGAGATCAAGTTAACAAATTGCTGTATATATTTGAGGACTAGAAAATAATTTTGATAGTTGTGATATTGTATTATAAATAGAATATATAATTTGAAGAAGTAAATTTAAATATTATTGCACCCACCAAAAAATAAATTAATGGAAGTAAAATATATCAACAAATTACCAGACGTACTGTATATAAATGGTTTTATCTCCAATGTTGGGTACAAATCTCAAATAAAAAAGTTCAAAGTAGGCCCTTTGTAAAAATGTGAGTCACACTACAAAAAAAAAAAAAAAAAAAAATTACACTTTTTTAAGATGGGGTTCACTTTTTTACAAAAGCGTGGGTAAGGTTTGTCTATTTGAAATGTGTACAAATAATTTATCTTCTCCTTTTGTACGTATAAGTTGTTAGTGAAATAAACAATAATATAATAAAAATTACAATGAAATTAATATTAAATTGAAACTAGTTTGGATTAAGACACGTAAATATCACTTTCTTTAAAGAGAGTCAAACCTCTGTAGTACACAAAATTTCAATTTAAAACTCCTCTTGCTGGCTTCGTTTGGGCCTTCTAGATCAGGTGGCTTGGGTGAAAGAGGGACTTTGCGGTCTTGAAATGAGTTATTTTATTTTCAAGTTAGTGTGTAGAACACAACACTCATATATATCCATTAAATGTTAAAATTTTATTTGTAAGATATAAAATTTTGAAATTTCTCTTCTAAATCAAATAATGTCATGTAAGCACTTCAATAAATATGTTATCCATACTGCCTTATAAATAAAATTTTTCATTTAAAAAGCTCGAAAAGAAATATAATATAGAAATTTTGTTTTACATAAAGTTTGATATGTGATCACGATAACATTTAAAGTTTTAGGAAGGGCTAACAAATGATTATTTTGAAGATATTTGATGTTAGTTTCAAAGATATGAAGTTTTATGCAAAGAGATATTCAAATAAGCCAAAGTGTGGATATTCTTGGCTAAATTTATGTTTTGGTTAATTTCTAACCATGTGATCTTGAATTAGAAGCTTATATATGTTTTAGGACATCTTTTTAAACCATGTGATGGTTTGGTTTGAAGATCATATAATTATAAGTCATAGATCAAGAGATTTATCAAAACTAGTTGAGGAAAAAGTTTATGTTTTTGGACTAAGTGTAAAACCAAAAACTCCAAATGTTATTTTGTGATTTTGGTGACTTTAGTTCGATGATTTAAAGCATGGTTGATGTTAGGATGATATTATAAATATGTTAGAAGTAAGATTTGATTTTTTTTAAATTCTTGGAGATGTTTTGATTTAAGGTCAAAACTTGTGATTCAAGTGCTTGGATCTTTTTACAAAAAAAGTTTGGTGTTAATTATTAGCTTTTTCTAAATGGATGTTTTAAGTATGGTTTTGAACTTAGAATTGGAAGATGATTGTTGCAAAATTTTGGTTTAAGCATGAGTTTTGAAGTTGGAAGGAATTGCAACAAAAATCAAGGGAAATGGCCTATGGATGTTTCGGCCATAGTGTGTTTTCCATAGTTGTGTTTTGTTTTAAATTTTTCTGAGTTGATATTTAAGTTTAGAACAAAATTTACATGAGGAATGTAAATTTTGGAAACTTTTGAAATTAGTATACAAAATCCTTAAGTTATGGGTAAAACGGTCATTTTTCCAACATGTAGAGAGTAAAATGAAAATTTTACTCTTTAAGTTAGTATTTTCCATATTTCAAATTATTAGTGATTTAGTTCTAACTTTTAGAATCACTAATTACAGTTCCTCGTGATCGCACTTGAAGTTTTATAAGAAACGCGGAGATCGAGGTAAGTTAGCTTTTAACTTACTAGCAGTCTACTGTGTATGTATGCTAAGTAAAAGAACTACAGTGTATGTATGTATGTTATCATATGTGTCATGCAATGTCAAGTTATCATGTAATTGTCTATTATACAGAATTTATTCTGTCATCAATTTTTATCTGTTACATAATATATTCTGTTATGTATTACTGTACATTACAAGTACGTCATGCTAAGTATGTCATCTATTACATGTAAGTCAAGTCATGTAATATTCACTGTTGCAAGTATGTCATGTTAAATATGTTGTCTATTATATGTTATGCCATGTTATGAAATGTTTCTATCTCAAATTGGTCATGTATTCTAAGTTATGTTCAAGTCACGTTATGTTACGTCAGGACTTCAGTCCTTTCGTATTCCAGTCACATTTCATCTTGAGTACATTATGATGTGTAGAATACATGGGGCCACAACAACTGTGGAGTATGTATTTAACTACAATTGTGATGCGTAGAATACATGGGGCCACAACAACTGTGGAGTATGTATTTTTAATGTTAAGTCAAGTTTGTGTAGAATACATGGGGCCACAACAACTGTGGAGTATGTATTTACACGTAGAATACATGGGGCCACAACAACTGTGGAGTATGTATTTACACGTAGAATACATGGGGCCACAACAACTGTGAAGTATGTATTTTTCATGTTAATTCAAGTTTCAGAGCAAGTTCATGCTAAGTCAAGTTTCAGATCAAATTCATGTCAAGTCAAGTTCAGTTCATGTTTCAATTTAAGTTATGTCAATTATGCTATGTTGTACGCTAAGTTATTCTTTAATTACTTGTGAATTTGATTATGCATTTATGCTTTTACTGTCATCCATGCATCATTAGTCTGTGTGGAAGTTTTTTGTTAACTTGCTGAGATTTGTAATCAAATCTCACTGTGGTAGTCCCAACTACCATTCCCCCCGAATGGCAGATCTTGTTACAGGACCTGAAAGAGGATCAGGAGCTGACCAACTAGACACAGTCGACTGAACGACGGTGCGTCGTTAATGTTAATATAGTAGTTAAATTACTACTTGTACGATGGAGTTGCATCTCCAGTACTATTGGATCATAACTATTTTGGAATAGTGCTGTGATCTTAGTTATTCAATGGATCTTTATGTATGAAGTATGTTTTAAGTATTGGGATATTTTCAGTTTGGTGCATAGTATTGCTAAAGAAAAAAAAAAATTATCCGCTGCGAATATTGCATAATGTTAGATGCATGTTAGGATTATTGCATCTTATATGTCATGAACGGGGGCAGGTAACCTTGTGTTGCATGTCTCGACGCTTTAAATGTCCGTCCGATCCCAAACGGAATTTAGGGGCGTCACAGGGTGGTATCAGAGCAATACGTCTCTGGGCAGTAAATCCACATGTCCTTAGGAAATGCACCAAACATTAGGCTTAAAATTTTAGTCGTCAGTAGGCTTGAATTTCTTAAGGTATGAAGGGTAGTATGTGGTTTTAATATATATACTCGTGTGTTTCAAGAAGGGACACATGACTCGTGATAGAATACCTCGGAATCCTAAGGGAGATAACAATCAAGAGGATCAGAATTTCCCGATGGATGAAGAATTAGTTGAGGTAAACATAGTTAACGTTGATCTGATTGCAATTGATGGTAATATTGCATTATTGTTATTTTGGAGTAGGTCAAGTCATTGGAGTTGGTAAATTGTACATTGTTTGATTCAAACAAATCATTGTTTCTATTAATTGTGATGCTTGAGAATTCAGCTTGGAAGCTAAATTGTTACCCTAGTGGTAAGAGTAACAATTTTCATTAGAAGTATTATTGTTCATACCAATGTAGATATAGAATACCTTTTAGTAATATGAGAAAGGATATGTAGGATTGATAAATGGTATTCCACATATTTGGAGAATTGTTTTGATTCTGAGAATACCATAGAAATTGTGTTTGGAAGAGTAATTTGATTAGGAGAAACTTTAGCCTTAGTAGAATTTATTTATGATAATAGTATTACCACGCCGCCAGTAAATGATTTCTGGCAAAGCACTATCTTTATGGATACATAGATCGATCTTCTTTTGAAGACTATTATATGGAGAATAAAATCTTGGTCTTGAGGATTTATGTGAACATTAGGAACAAATCATTTAGAGTTAGAATAATTGATAACTTATGATGGATAGAAGAGTTATGACAATCATAAGAGAGAAAGTTTCAAGTTTAAGTTATTAACTGGTCAGTTATCAAAGTACCACCTAGGAAGATGACTGATTGTTGCGATTATAAAGAAGTAAGTTAGTCCTAGACCAGTATAACTCCTTGAGGTTTTTATTAACTTGAAGATTACTGAGAGTTTGGATATGCATGATTAAATGCATATTTATATGAGTCATTGGATCATGTCATATATATGAAAATCCCTGAAAGAAATAAAATGGAGTACATAAAACATATACCAGAAGATAAAAACACAAATATGAATATTTGTGAAGTATTATTTTATTATCATAAAGCAAAATTACAGAAATTTGAGGTTCTTTGCCTCAATCTTTAAACGTTCTTACTCTTCAAAAATCTGCATGCCTCTCCTATCTAAAGGAGTAGCCACTCGAAAAGAAGAGTTAAGCAAAGATTTTAAATCTCTGTTCTCTCGCTTTACTGCTTCTATCTTCATGTTGGATTCCATAAGAAGCCTCTGAAGCAGAGAAATACTCTCGTGGAGTTTGTCAACCCCACCAGTCCTGGATTGCAGTCTCTGAGAATATGCGACAATGGCTGATGAGTATCGAGTACCGAGACTCACAAGCTCGTAGATAAGTTCATTTTCTGACTTATTAGTCAGATCATTATTTGATTGCATAATAGCACCTATGGAAGAAGCAGAAACAACTGGTGAACGAGGTGCAGAATACCTCATGTTTTGGCAATGAGAAGATTGCTGAGCCATTGCAAAGTGAGTAAGCAGAAAGAGATTGCAGAGTAAGAATGCAGACTAATTTCAGAAAAGTGAAGAAGATGAGATGAGAAAGAAGATGAACTGAATAATTCTTTATAGAGAAAATTATGACGAATCATCTCTCGTGAATCATTTCTCTACAAGAGACAAGAGTAATGTAGTATCATAGCTGCGGTGCCTGACAATTACAGAAGAACAAAGTAGTGTCGTAGCTATGCGGCGCCTGACAACTACAGAAGACCTATAAAAATCATGCGGATCAGAGTTGTCTGGTCTAAAACAGAGTGCCACCAATTTTATTAAAAAAAGAGAGAGAGAGAGAGAGAGAGAGAGAGAGAGAGAGAGAGAGAGAGAGAGAGAGAGAGAGAGAGAGAGAGAGAGGTTAACGATTTAATTTTGATGAATTCTCTACTAACTATGGTATTTACAAGAACATTTAAAGTATATCACCTATGCTTTTCTAAAGAAGAGTTTCGGAAGATTATTTACTTAAAGTTTTAGGTTTGGAGAGTATGTCGTTACAACTTGACCAACCTTGTGCAAAGAAGTATAATCTAATTGTTGATTAAAGTAAGAGAGTTAAGGAATGACATAATCTCAAAGGCAAATATATACGGGATAGACAGTAGGTTGGTAAGCAACACCTCCTCATTAAATTGCTATTTCTTACTTACTTCGATTTCGAGGACGAAATCTTTTTTTTAGGAGGGGAGATTGTAACAGCCCGCTAGAAATTCAATTATGGAATTTCTATTGACTTTAGGAACCTCGTGAAAACTCTGTAAGTTTACACGAATCGACTAATCGCATAAATTTTAGCCTGTCAACATAGTTAGTGTTATCACTCACTATGATGCCAGAAATGCGATTTTAATTATTTGAGATAGTTAAAAGTGTCAGAATACATTATAGTCTACACCACTAGGCTTAATTGAATATTTAGATTTTTTCAGTACTAAGTTTATTACGTTTATTTTTGGAGTGAATAGTAACCTCGGTAAATGTACTGAGGGCAGTATTTTCAAAATCATAGTGTGAAATGTCCAAATTAGGATAGTGATATTTTATTTGGACACTTGGCAAGATCTTAACCACACATAATGAATAGTATTAGATACTTGGCACAAAGAGAAACCATTAGATAGAATTGTGAATGAAATCAAGGTGTGAGATCATGACACCTAAGCAAAATACACATTTGGAAAATATCTTAAGAATAGAGATTTAAAATACACATAGAAAGATTTTATCCACCTTACTCTTCCAAGTCTACTCCACATTTGGAAAATATATTGAGCTGATTTTTATAGATATTATTGGATAGAATATTTTTGAGATAATATTTTATAGATATTTTGGGTAGGAGAAAACCACACTTAACTCTCAACTCCAGCCTTATCATCTCCCTTATCTCTTCCATAAGCATCTCCAGCCATCACCCACGAACTTATCTTCATTTACACGTTTCTTTAAAAGAATATCAAACATTCTCTCTCGGACAGCTTTTAGGAGTTCTTTTGCATGCCCATTTCGAAGCTGTTGTAAGTGTTTTATCATAAAGTCTCCTTCATATAAGTTGTTCCTTTTTGATTCTAGTTTACATGGATACCTTATTTACCCCATTTGAAGATCATTTGGTCAGTCAAATATTGTGTAAACTATAGAAAGGTCATTCTGGGAGATAAACTGGAGAATATGTTATAATTTGGAGTTTTTGACCAAGCTAATGGATAGTTAACAATACTCCATAAAAATTTCGGACCAATATCTATCCATTAGCTTGGTCAAAAACTCCAAACTATAACATATTCTCCAGTTTATCTCCCAGAATGACCTTTCTATAGTTTACACAATATTTGACTGACCAAATGATCTTCAAATGGGGTAAATAAGGTATCCATGTAAACTAGACTAAAAAAGGAACAACTTATATGAAGGAGACTTTATGATAAAACACTTACAACAGCTTCGAAATGGGCATGCAAAAGAACTCCTAAAAGCTGTCCGAGAGAGAATGTTTGATATTCTTTTAAAGAAACGTGTAAATGAAGATAAGTTCGTGGGTGATGGCTGGAGATGCTTATGGAAGAGATAAGGGAGATGATAAGGCTGGAGTTGAGAGTTAAGTGTGGTTTTCTCCTACCCAAAATATCTATAAAATATTATCTCAAAAATATTCTATCCAATAATATCTATAAAAATCAGCTCAATATATTTTCCAAATGTGGAGTAGACTTGGAAGAGTAAGGTGGATAAAATCTTTCTATGTGTATTTTAAATCTCTATTCTTAAGATATTTTCCAAATGTATATTTTGCTTAGGTGTCATGATCTCACACCTTGATTTCATTCACAATTCTATCTAATGGTTTCTCTTTGTGCCAAGTATCTAATACTATTCATTATGTGTGGTTAAGATCTTGCCAAGTGTCCAAATAAAATATCACTATCCTAATTTGGACATTTCACACTATGATTTTGAAAATACTGCCCTCAGTACATTTACCGAGGTTACTATTCACTCCAAAAATAAACGTAATAAACTTAGTACTGAAAAAATCTAAATATTCAATTAAGCCTAGTGGTGTAGACTATAATGTATTCTGACACTTTTAACTATCTCAAATAATTAAAATCGCATTTCTGGCATCATAGTGAGTGATAACACTAACTATGTTGACATGCTAAAATTTATGCGATTAGTCGATTCGTGTAAACTTACAGAGTTTTCACGAGGTTCCTAAAGTCAATAGAAATTCCTTAATTGAATTTCTAGCGGGCTGTAAAGATGAAGCGACTCAAATTTTTTATAAATCGTAATGCACACTTTTCTGGAAGACTTAATTATCTTCCTGATGAGTGTTCTTGATTGGCCTAATTACCATTTACAATCTTTGCCATCCAAATTTCGTGGAGAGAAGCTCATTGTATTTAGAATGCCTCGTAGTCTCATCAAGGAGGTAGGCATGGGATCTAAGGTACAATTATTACTTTTAATATTTCTTCAAGTTTTTAAAATATGGTGTAAACTAATTACTTGGGTATTTTTTGTAACAGAATTTGACGAAAATAGATTTCAGTCATTGTGAATTCTTAACAAAGATTCGGATATTTCTCGGTGCCAAAACTTGAAGAAAATCATTCTTGATTATTGTGTTAATCTGGTTGAGATTCATGATTATGTGGGATTTCTTGATAAGCTTGTTAGTTTGAGTCTATATAGATGCTCCAAACTAAAATCTTAGCCGAGGAGCTTCAATTTGAGATCTCTAGAGTGGCTCAGACTTGACGATTGCAAATGGAACATTAATTTGAAAGCTCTTTGTTTAGATGTCACTGCAATACAAGAGCTGCCTTCATCCATTGGCTACCTTACTGGCCTTGGATATATATATATATATATATCTAAAAGGCTGCGTAAACCTTAAGCATCTCCGAAATGGACAATCCATGCCATCTTCAACGAATTCAAGTACCACTTCTGTCGATCTTGATTCTTCCAGCGCAACGACATTTTCGTCGCTGCATCAATCAGATCTCCAGAGCTCTGTCCGATCAAAAACGGATTTGTTTGGGGCACTTAATTGCACTTCCTGTTTGACTTTCTTATCTCTATCAGGCAGTGATATGGCTAGCCTTCCTTCAGGCATCGAAATATTCGTTGGATTGACATACCTTTTATTAGGTGATTGCAAGAACATTCCAGAAATTACAGAGCTTCCACCTAATATAAAGTACGTAGAAGCCAGGAGATGCATATCACTGGAACGTTTGCCGGAAATATAAAAAATATTTCGTTTACGACAGCTATCTTCGATTGATTTGTCCGAATGCAATAAATTGCAAGTGAATACAGGAAATCATGTGCCAAATCATCCATGGAATTGAGTATGCCTCTAATTCTCGGCATTTTCTTTTCAATTATACAATTGAAAACTTCCTGATATATTCATTCATGATTAGGCTAACGTCGTATATCCGGGAAAAAAGATTCCAGATTAGTTCAGTCATCACAAGGAGTCTTCAAACAGTCGGTGGTGTGAAATAGATATAAATTTTCCAGTGCCACCATATTTGGACTAAATCAGAGGAATTGCTTTTTGTGCTGTGGTTGAACCCGTTCCTACTACTGATTTGAACGATGTAGTTAACGTTCTTATGTTTGGAAACATCTATTTGAAAGTAGGAGTAATTCATCCAACGGATCCAGATCATGTCTGGTTGGGCTACTTCTCTATAGAATATTTTAGGCGGCATCGAGTGATCATAGAGCCAGGCAATCTGAGGATTATATTTGGAAGTTGTAAAAACTCTCTGATCTTAAAACATTGCAGAGTCCATCAGCAATACACACGCCATGAAAGAGAGAGCCAAAGATGATAATCCAGGTGTGCCCCATCGTGAAAATGTTGATGTCCATTTGGATATTGCACCCAATGATGGGTTTCAACTTTACAAGAGGCGTCGAGTTAATGATGATGATGGTTGCTACAACATAGAATCCGGTTGGTACACACAAGAAAAGAGGCCTTCTTCAACCTTGGACATCAAGTTTATAGCTTGTTTAAAATGTATAATAGTTAAAATAAATTAATTTGATTATGAGATCATCTATTAATTTATATTACTATTCAAGGTAATTGTTGTTGATGACTGAGTTTTTTTTTTCTGGCAGGGCCAAAAGTCAATAGAATGGCCATATGGGTCATTTGAGTGTGAAATCCACTAGATTTGGATAGTACAACTTCTCATTGCCTTACATAACTTTCGATACAATGAAGAAACTAGGATTTATGACAGGTTAAAGAAGCCATCGTCCCTATAGAGATATGGAGAAAGATAGTCCCAAGAGAGCGTAAAACTGTGTCCCCCAGTTGTAGACATCCTCATTCTATAGAAATCTTATTCATTCTTCGGATTAGCTAGCTATTATACATGCTTTATATCACTTTTACCTTTTTTGTATGTTAGTCAACCAGTTGACTTTATTTTTCACCGTCTTACCGCTTCCTTTTATTGCAGGCTGTAAAATATGTAAAACAGAAACAGAGAAAAGGAAGAGAAGGAAACAGAGAATAGGAAAAGAATGAATTGAATTACTTGAATGAATACTGCTTTACATCACATCTATTTATATACACGTATTGGCATTGTAAGCTATCTGATTTTACTATATCAGATACAAGAAAAACAAGAAATGTAACTAACTTATTACATCAACTAACTTAACTGTCATATAACAGTTTCTTTATTTGATTTTAGCATTTTTGCTTCACATGATTTTAATTCTAATGCTTCAATTTGTTCTTGGATATTCCAACACCCCCCCTCAAGAGGGGAATGGATATTAATCATTCCCATCTTGCGGACTAAATGATGAAAATTAAGAGAACCAAGTGGTTTAGTTAATATGTCTGCCAGCTGATGTTTAGAAGGAATATGGATGATCTTGATCAGTCCTTCTTGTAATTTTTCTCGGACCAGATGGCAATCTAGCTGGATGTGTTTTGTCCTCTCATGTTGAACAGGATTTGATGCAATTTCAGAAGCTGGTTTGCTGTCAGTGTAAAGCAAAACAGCTTGTGGATGGGGAATATGTAAGTCAGCCAGTAGATACATTAACCATTGAATTTCACATGTAGTAGAGGCTAGAGCTCTGTATTCAGACTCAGCTGAGGATCGACTAACAGTTGGTTGTTTCTTTGACTTCCATGAGATGAGAGAATCTCCAATAAACACTGTGAAACCAGTGACACTTCTTCTAGTATCAATACATCCACCCCAGTCACTGTCTGAATAAGCTTTTAAATGAAGATGAGAATCTGCAGATAAGAAAATGCCTTGTCCTGGTGTTGCTTTAATGTACCTGAGAACCCTTTCAGCAGCTTGAAGGTGCTTGGTACTCGGTTTAGCCATGAATTGGCTTAATGCTTGTACTGAATAAGATAGGTCAGGTCTGGTTATAGTGAGGTATAGTAGACGGCCAACAAGTCTTCTATATAATGCAGGATCTGGCAGAGGAGGAGATGAATCATTGACACTCAATTTTAGGGTAGATTCCATAGGAAAGGCTATAGGTTTACATCCTGAAAATCCACTGTCTTGCAAGATGTCTAAAGCATACTTGCGTTGGCACAAAGAGATGCCTTTAGCTGATCTAGCCATTTCAATCCCCAAAAAGTACTTGAGTTCCCCCAAATCTTTTATTGTAAAAGAATCATGTAGAAACTGTTTAACAGTAACTATATCATCAAGATTATTAGATGCAATGATGACATCATCAACATAAATCAAGAGTGCCACAAAACTGGTTGAATTGTGTCTGATGAACAAAGAAGAATCAGATTTTGCTTGAGTGAAGCCAAACTGTAGCAAGGATGAAGACAACTTAGAAAACCATTGTCTTGAGGCCTGTTTGAGACCATAGAGACTCTTTTTGAGTTTGCAAACTCTAGGATCAGTTGGTGAGGAGTACCCTGGTGGTAACTGCATGTAGACCTCTTCATTCAAGTCTCCATGAAGAAAAGCATTGTTTACATCAAGTTGATGTAAATGCCAATGCTTAATTGCAGCAATTGATAACAAAGTGCGTACTGTTGTCATTTTAGCCACAGGGGAGAATGTATCAAAAAAATCAAGGCCTTCTTGTTGAGTGTACCCCTTTGCCACTAATCTAGCCTTGTATCTTTCAATTGTGCCATCAGCTTTGTATTTAACACGATAAACCCACTTACATCCTATTGCAGTCTTATTTGGAGGTAGAATTGTAAGTTCCCAAGTTCTATTTAATTCAAGAGCTTTAATTTCTTCTGACATGGCAGTTTGCCATTGAGGATGTGAGCTAGCTTGTTTGAAAGTTTTAGGTTCAAAGGTAGAAGATATAGTAGAAATGAAAGCTCTATGTTTAGGGGACAATTTTGTAGTGGAAAGAAAATGTGCAATAGAGTATGGCTTACCAGGAGAAGGAAGATAGCAATGGAAAGATTCCTGAGATGCTGAAGCAGGCTTGACCATATTACCACAATAGAAATTCTGCAAGTATGGGGGAGGATTCCTTATTCTTTCAGATCTTCTGGGATTTATATGTTCATGATTTATTTGAGGAATAGAAGGTATTGAAATATGAGAGCTGGAAGGTGAATGTGAAGGTGAGACAGGAGGTGAATTGGAAGATGCTAGAATAGGAGAAGGTGAGACAGAAGGTACTGTAATTGCAGAAGGTATTGCAATGTCAGAAGGTGAAATAGTAGGTATTATATGTTCAGAATTTGAAATATGAGGGACTGTATTGTCAGAATTTGAAATGAAAGGTGCTGCAATATCAGGAGATGAGATTGAAGGCACTGCAATATCAGGAGATGAAATGGGAGGTACTGTGAAATCATATGGTGAAGGAAAATCAGGAAATATAAAAGGTGTATGATTGGTGTTTGGTATAGAAGGAAAGATAGTTTCATGAAATACAACATTCCTGGAAATGAAGATTTTAAGAGTAAGGAGGTCAAGTACCTTATATCCTTTGATATTAGGTGGATATCCAAGGAATAGACATTTTGAGGCTCTAGGTTGAAATTTTCCTCGACTGTTTTGAATTGTGCTAGCAAAACATAAACAACCAAAGACTTTGAGGTAGTTGTATGCAGGTGGTTTTTGAAAAAGAAGAGCATAAGGTGTATTATTTCCTAATACAGATGATGGAGTTCGATTAATGAGGTGTGTGGCAGTTAACACACATTCACTCCAATATGATAAAGGTAATTTTGACTGGAAAAGGAGAGCTCTAGCTACATTTAACAGATGCTGGTGTTTTCTTTCAACTCTACCATTTTGCTCAGGAGTTTCTACACAAGATAGTTGATGGATCATGCCATATTTTTGATAAAGATTAGGCATGTTGAATTCTTGGCCATTATCTGTTCTAAGTGTCTGAATTTGAGTATTAAATTGGGTTTGAACATAAGTAATGAAATTGATGAGTAAGGATCTGGTTTCTGATTTTGTTTTCATAAGATAAAGCCAAGTGAAACGTGTATGATCATCCACAATTGTAAGGAAAAACTTGTAACCAGAATGTGAAAGAATTGAGAAGGGACCCCAGATGTCACAATGCACTAATTGAAAAGCTTTATTTGCATTGCTTTGTGATACAGGAAAAGACAATTTCTTTTGTCGAGCTAGGGGACAAATCTCACAGACATGATTGTGAGATGATTTTATACAAGGATTAAGAGAGCTAATGATTTTCAATCTGGCAGGAGAAGGATGTCCCAACCGAGAATGCCATATGTTAGGACTGATGGAAGAGGTGTTGGCCAAAAAAGAATTGGTTGAGTCATGTAATGTCTGCTGTGTGTTATGAGGAAAAATAAGGTGGTATAGGCCAGCTCTAACTTCAGCAAGCCCAATCATCTTCCATTTGTTGATATCCTGCAAGACACATTTAGATTGAAAAAGAAACAAGGCAATAGAGTTTTCTTTAGTCAATCTTGAAGCAGAGATAAGATTGATATGAAAAGAAGGGATGTAAAGGGCATTATGTAGCACTAAATCAGAAGAAAGTTTGACAGTTCCTGTAAAAATAATAGGAACAAGTTGACCATTTGGTAAATGGACTGAAGATGGTTTGGTGGGTATTTTTATTGAAGTAAAGAAGTGGGGAGAACAGATCATATGATCTGTTGCTCCACTGTCTAGTATCCATGGAGAATTCAAAAAATTAACAGTTGAACAAGCAGTGAAATGATTACCTGATGTGGAGGCAGTATTGACTGCAGAATTAGAATTGATAGGTGAAGTAGACAAGCTATTGGCAAGAGTGATCAGATTTTGTATTTGCTCTTGAGAAAAAGGCAAGTTTGGGATATTTGAATTTTGCTCCAGAGAAGATGCAATGTTTACATTGGGCAATCGTGTTGAATTGAATCTTTTTCCTCGAGGGCCTTTCCATCCTGGTGGATAACCTATGATCTGAAAGCACTTGTCTGCAAGATGTCCAGAAAAACCACAATGGGAACAAGTGATTTCAGATTTTCCTTTGAGTTTGCTGAACTTGGAAATATTGGGATAAGCTTGTCTTGGTGGTTGTGTAGCAGCCATAGCATGAGAATCAAGAGGAAGACCTACTGCATTTGTCAAAGATCTTTGGCTTTCTTCTTGGAGCAGCAAAGAAAAGACCTTCCCCATTGATGGTAAAGTAGAAAGAAGCAGTTGACTTCGAATGGCTGAATAAGAATCATGTAAACCAACCAAGAACTTCATCACATAGTCTGCTTGTTGGCGATCAGCAAGATTCTTTAAGATGGCACAAGTACAAGTGTTCATAATTCCACAAGTACATTTAGGGAGAGGGCGATAGCTAATGTATTCATCCCATAAAGTTTTGAAATCACTAAAATACTCAGTGATTGAGTTTGAGCCTTGAGAAATAGAGCTTAAAGATTTCTCTAATGTAAAAACTCGTGGGCCATCACTTCGAAGATATCTAACTTTTAGTTCATCCCAAATGTCAGATGCAGTGTTAAAATAGAGAAGACTTCCTCGAAGTTCCTTTGCAATTGAGTTCATCAACCAAGACAAAACAAGATTGTTTGCTCGCAGCCAAGCAACATGAAGTTTTGTGTTATCAGGACTAGGTTGAGGCAAACTTCCATCAATAAAAGCAAGTTTGTTCTTTACAGAAAGAGCAATCGAGATTGATCTACTCCAAGCAACATAATTTGCACCATTGAAAAAATCAGAAACAAGAAGAGCTCCAGGATTATCACTGGGATGGAGATAGTAAGGGCTGGATGAATCATCAGATGGATTCATTGAAGATGAAGATGAAAAAGAAACTGCCATATTAGCAGAGGATTCCATAGCAACAAAGAAAGCAGCAAGAAAGCAGCAAGAAAGCTGAAAGATAGATCAAGAGAGCAGCGGAAATTTTATACTCGATGATACCATGTAAAATATGTAAAACAGAAACAGAGAAAAGGAAGAGAAGGAAACAGAGAATAGGAAAAGAATGAATTGAATTACTTGAATGAATACTGCTTTACATCACATCTATTTATATACACGTATTGGCATTGTAAGCTATCTGATTTTACTATATCAGATACAAGAAAAACAAGAAATGTAACTAACTTATTACATCAACTAACTTAACTGTCATATAACAGTTTCTTTATTTGATTTTAGCATTTTTGCTTCACATGATTTTAATTCTAATGCTTCAATTTGTTCTTGGATATTCCAACACAGGCAATGAGCTTCCAATAAGTTGTACTCTAGTTAATTTTTTATCCAACATTAGCCGGCCTCATGATTCCTAAGGTCTACTTGTCCAATAAGAAGGTCTTAAAAATCGTCAAAATAAAATTCAATAAACAAAAAGTCAACAAGAATTGTGGAAAAATATTATATTCTTTGAGGGTAGATAAAGATGTGACTTGTATGATTCCTTGCAACTGATAAAGTGTTGGAAATGCATAATTAAGTTGTTTAAGTGAGTGATATGTTTCATCAAATATGAGTTAATTACATATCAAATTTTAGTACCGGACTCCAAATCAATTGATGCCAATATTTTGCACACAAAAGTTTCACATTTGCCTCTAAAATAATTAAACACTCGTATCATACTTGTGTGTGCAAGGCATTTTTTGAAACAAAGACATGATATTCCCTTGAGAGCAGGGGGCATTATTGGAAAGGAAGTGTGCTAAATCCGAAGGTAAGGAGAAAAGATTAAGATGTGGCCTACATGAACAAATTTGATGAGTGGACTCCAGAGGGGGGCAGGTGCGGCACGGATAGAGAATGAAAAAAAAAATGCAGAGTATGTCTACGGGCTACATGCTGGAAATTAGAGAGAGAGGCACTGGAATGGTAGGGGAACGTGGCCTTCAGCAGCTCTTGGACCGCAACAGATTCACGCATGGGGGAGAAAGAAATGCAACACAAATGTGGCATCACGGAGGGAGAGCAGAGTCACGCCCGAGCAGAGGACGGACGCCCTTTTTTTTCTTTTTCGGTTCACATTTTGCTGGGACAGATTTCTTTTAGTATTTTTCGTTTTTGATTTCTTTACTGGGGGGCGATGGCATTTTTGGGGAGCCCAATTTTTTTTCCTTTCCGTAACATTGTTATTGTTCAGCTTGTTATATTTATTCTTCTGCAAATTTTGTTTAGACACCAACTTCAAATGTTAGGGTTTATTCTTTTTGGGCATTTGGCTAATCTAGAGATGATAGACTAGACTTTTAGCTTGAGATTTAGGGAGTAACCCATGACTGTTTTGGGTTGGATTTTCTTCAATGGTATGTGATTTTAATGATTAACTTGTTGGATTATATTTCATTTTATATCTAGAAATGATTGAAGTTCTTTGTTCTTGATTTAGCTCAGTTGTACATGTAAATGCACAATTGATACTTGAACAAATAACAAGACTTTGATGGTTTTCTTTCACTATTTTATAGTTGTAATATAATCTGTCAAGACATTTTATTAGGTCAAAAATTGTGGTTCATTGCTATATTATCCAACCATGATTTCTAGGAATAGGAAAATGGTTAAGAGAAGATGAAAAGAGAAGTAAATCCATCCCTAAATCAGCGGGCATATGATTGTTCATTGTTAGCTAAGAGCGTTAAAAGTGCATATTTCATATTTGGTAATTATTTTGGTGTTTGGTTGGTGGCAGGGGATTTTCTTGCCCTCTAAGTTGATTTCAAAGTAGCATATGTGTTTAAAGTTAAAGTTTGTTTGTTATAAACTCGTGCTAAGTGGGCAAGAAACCCGTAGGCCCCTCGGAACCATCTTAGGTAGTTGTCGAGCCTATGAACTTGTTCCTAAAGGCAACCCGCATGAGGTCATGGTTAGGGAGCTAGGAGGTTGTTCCTGAAGGTAACTCGTTGGTAGCAATTATGCTAATCCAAACCATAAGTGTGAGATTGGCAAATTTGAGCCAAGTACCCTGATATTCAAGATTGTGTTTGGTGGGAATTTGTTTTCCGAAGTGCTCAAGTGTGGCTTGGAGATTCCCCATTTATCAAATTTTTCCTCCTCTCTCTTTTTACTAGAACTAGGCAAGGGCTCGAGGTGCCTAGGTGAGGCTTGTGGGCAGCCCTATATCTACATACCACTACAAATATCTAATAAGTTATGAACTTGCCTCATTGGTTCTGGGGTTTGTTTTTTTCCAGACCAAACTTTTTCTACTATTTTCACATAATCCTCCATCTTTAACCAACTTGCCTCAAATCTAAACAAAAACTTCCTTTTCCTTCTTATTTTCTCAGCCTTCAGAACAGTCATTAGCATTGGTTTATAGTCAGAGTATCTGGCCACCAATCCTTCCACCACAAAATCTTTAAACATGTTTCTCCACTCATTCTTCATTACATATTTATCAAGTCTCTCCTTAGTGAAAGAATGATCTAAATGACCATTACTCCATGTGAATAAAGGACCCACACAACCCACATCAAACAACTAATTAAAGCTTCCCTGAAATTCCTCATTTGACTTTTTGCTCTCAGTCTCCCCTCTACCATCCCATTTCGTGTCATGATTTCATTGAAATCTCCTATCACACACCAAGTTAACCCTTCTCCTGGCCTAATTCTTGACAATAAATCCCAAGAGAATTTCCTTTTTGCTATATCTAGATGGCCATAAAAGCCACTGAAAACCCACACTCTCCCATCATCCTCGCGAACTTTTACATTCACATGCCATTGAGAGTAGCTTATCAGTCCCACTTCTTTTTAATCCCTCCAGAATAAAACCAAACCCCATTTTCTACCCACAGGATCTATATCCAACCACCCCTTCATCTTTAATCTTTAAACTCTCCACTCTACTCCCCTTAACCAATGTCTCAATAAGAAACACTATTTTTGGTAACTTTTCCTTAACAATAATGCTAAGGTCTTGAACTTTTCGAGGGTTCCTAAGCCTTTGACACTTCCAACATAATAGATTCATAGCTGCTTGCGAGGCTACTTCACAGCCTCCGCCAATACCTCCACCAGCATCCCCCCCCCTCCTTTTCATTTTCTACTCCAATTCTCTTCTCTCTACCACCATCTTTGATCCCTTTTTAACGAGGAAGTAAGACTAAGTGGTTTATCTACTACTCTTCTACCCCTCGCCCTTCTCTTCCACCCACTACCCGGCTGTTTGGTCTCCTGCTTGACACTCCCTTTAGTCACCCCTGCCTTGATCTCAGTATTTTTTACTTCACTGCCCAACATCTTACTTTTTCCCTCCCCTATTTTTCCTCCCTCAACCGTTATGATTGTTTTTTGAGTATCCAACTTATCCACCAGTCCCTCCCCTCTAGTGCTTGACCCCTCTTCTTGCCCCACTTTCTTCATTTCCCCTCCTACCTCAGTGTTTTCTCCCAAACCCTTCCCCTCCTCTTCTTCCATTTCACCCCCCTCTACTACTGTTGTAACTTTTACTGCGTCCTCCCTTACTACTTCAAAACTAGACTCAAAATTTTGTGAATTACCTTCCCCCCTCCTCTCTACTCTTTTTCGATTTACTGCTGGAGCTCTCAGCCATGAGCCAAATTGGTTTTTCCCTCCCAGTTGTTCACCACCATTGCAACCCTGTTTATTATGACAAATAAAACCACAACAAAAACATATTTTTGGTAGTTTCTCATATTTTAGTGGAATCCACATTTGTTTTCCCTCATACAGTATTGTTCTACACTTGGCCAGAGCCTTCGATAAGTCATATTCAACCGTCACTCTTAAACATCTTCCCCAAGCCATATTGCCCTCCTTACTGTCCACATCCACCACTCTTCCGATTGAATTTCCAATCGACTCCCCCAATCTTCGATTCATCCCCCCAAACGGCAAATTAAACGGCCGAATCCAGAACTCTTTTTTGGAGAAATCAATTAAGTGCGGCTGAGTGCTTCCATCGAACACTATGAGTGTAAGCAAATAGTTGTCAAACACTCCAAGATATCTATCAAGCACCTTATTTCTATCCCCCTGCATAGAAAATGTAATCACAAAGCAGTTCACCCCGATCTCATAGAACTTCATCTGCTTGTTAACTCTCCACAACTTCTCCATCATAGATCTTACTATATTCTTCCCTCCTGCTCCTTCAAAATAGAGTTTCCCCACCAAACTCCTATCTCCTATTTTCTTCAATTCCTCCAAATCTCCAAGATCCACTACGATCAAAGTAGTCTCCTCTTCATTCAGATTCAGGCAATCACATATCTCTTCCAGGTCATCCATCATCCTGCCCACTGTCACCGACGAATGCACCTCCTCCTATTCACTCGGAATAGATCAGACTAACTAACTTCACTAGAATTGCCTTCTAGAAGACAATAGAGAGAAGATTTCTTTGCAAAGTAGACTTTTCATTTCATCCCATCTTAATTGTATAACCAAACGAATCCAAGTGGATGGATTTCAACATTAACCACCATTTACAATGCCATTTCAATAAGCATCCTGCATTGAGATTTTCAATACTTACAACAACGTCTAATTGAGGGGTCATGGTTTGTGCTAATCATGTCAGTCATTCACGAGAAAGTATCCTTGGCGCTTTAAGTACCAAATTGGGGTTCCTTCTGCTGCATGCTCCGCTGCAATATCTTTCTTTTTTCACTTTGACCGTTCTGTTTTATTTCTATCAAACTAAAATTTAATATTTTAGGTATATTATTTCTCACTTTATTTTATTTCGTATAATATTTTGATAGAGGAAATTTAAGTTCTTAAAAATATTTATTAGAAAAATAATATTTACTTTTATTTGGAGTCATTGTTAATGCGGTTTACTCTCTTTAATTAAAACATTATATACACTTTTTTTGTTGTTATGATTTCTGTGAAATGCCTATTTGCTTTAGGTTTTGAATTTATTTTTTATTTTTTTACTCTTCCATCACGTTTTTTATTAATTATTATTTTGCTAGTGGTATTCATACAGAAATCTAATTGGCTTCGTTCCCACCGGAACTCATGGTTGAGCCTAGAACGCCCAAATGTTATTGGTTAAGAAGGGCAAGCAAAGTGTGCCGTTTGTAACAATTTTTATTAATTCAATAGTTTAAGTCAGATAATTCATTATTTTTCATTGGAGAGATTAAGGATAAGAAACGCCAAAGTAATTAGATTCTATACCCAAAATTAAATATGTTCATCTACCTTTTTTTTATTTATGGATGCAATTAAAGATGATGCTCGTTTAAAAAAGTATATTAATTGGACGGTGTGGGATTGACATCAATGGAGTCTATGGCCTTGTTTGGACAAGAGACTGAGCACAATTGTTAATTTCTTTTATAATTTTATTCATCTATATCACTTAAATATAAAATAATTTTTAATTTTAATTTTTCAACTTTCTCAACTAATCATTACCTAATCCTTATTCAAACAATCTTTTAAATTTATATTATTTTTATTTAACTTTTTTTCTATACCTTTTGAAAATTTAATAAAATATCTTAATTTAAATAATTTTACCATTATTCAGTTGGTCGAGCAATTTTACTATTATTCAGTTGTTCGAACGAGTCCTTACTTATGAACAAAAAGATCCTAGAACAGGGATCATTCCTCGATTACAAGAAAACCCGCGTACTCAATACGTCAACTTTTTGCAGACAACAAAACCTAACCTTTATCAAAAGGAATGGAGCACCTTCCACTTTTTGCCCTACTTTTCCTATTTCGAAAACGCTTTTTTAATCGAATTTTACTACGCATAAGTAAATTCGCATACTAATCTATATATCAATATTAATTCCTTTATATTTAAAATTTAAATTAGTATTGTTTTTAATAAAATCTATTTTTTTACCAATCACATTAGATTGATGCACATATTAGTGCGCAATTGTACTTGCAACTAGATTTTTCCTTTTTAACCTATGAAATATACCAATAACGTGTATCGATTTCTTTTTAATGATTAAAGAATTTATATATATATTTTTTAAAAATTATTTAAAAATATTTGAGGAAAAAAAAAATCAATTGCAATTCTCCATTGGAAATATCGGTTGGAACTATAGGTGCTGTTAATGTTATTTTCAATTTATTTATTTGTGGTAGGGATTATCTCGTGCAATTAGTATTATCATCCCGTTAATGTTAGGAAGAAGTACCGTTTTGTTTTGGTTTTTCCAGGACTCATGAGAGCATTGTGTCAACATGGCATCTCTTGAAGTTTGAAGAAGCTACTAGCAAGGAAATTGCCAAAACGTTATCGAATATCTTTCTTTTAATAATATAATGCAGCATTGATTCAATGACTTCACTGTCCTCAAGGAAGTTGCCATTAAGATACCATTAATTGGAACGTAAGATGTAGAAAGAATGATGGACTTGTCTTTTTAAGGAGAGTCGATGATGTCCAACTCTCTACATCCAGTAAAGTAGACTCATCAGGCATTACTTACACACGTACACTGACTAATTTCTTCCATGGCCTTATCTACAATCTCTTCTTCAGTCACCTCTTCATGGCTCTATGATGTTTTCTTGAGCTTTAGAGGAGAAGATACCCATGATATTCTTATTGCCCATCTCTATTGTGCTTTGACTCAAAAGCGAATCCCCACCTACTTAGATGAGGATGAACTTAGAAGAGGTGATGAAATTTCACCTATACTTCTCCAAGCTATAGAAGGTTCAAGAATTTCCATTACTGTACTCTCTAAAAATTATGCATCATCAACATGGTGTACGTTTGGATGAACTATTGAAGATTCTTCAGTGTGAAAAATCAAAGCAACAACGGGTTCTACCTGTGTTTCACCATGTAAATCCATCGGATGTACGCCATCAAAGAGAGAGTTTTGGAAAAGCATTGGCTAAACATGCTAAGAAATTGATGAATGTAGACAAGAAGAAGTTGCAGCTGTGGAAGGCAGCCCTTCAAGAAGTTGCCAATTTGTCAGGATACCATCTCAGAAATGGGTATATCTAACCGCTTTTATGCCTTCCATTCAAGATTGCCTTTTTGCCCCCATTCTATGTATAAATCATAATTAGTCTGAATGATCTTGTCCAATACGGAAGAAATTGATCATCACAAATCAACAAAAATATATAAAAATCTAAACTTTTGTAATTTGGCATTTTGATGATCGCCAACTAAAATACATACATAAGATAGTATCACCTAATTAAAGAAAATTCATGTTTATCATTTTTTCTTGTTTATCATTTATTAAGCATTGATCAATTTTCGAGAAAACCAAATAATTTTAAATCTAATTAGAAGACTGCATTTTGAAGCATTTAATATGGTACCAACATCTAATATTTTGTCTAAATATTTAAGTTCATTTCTAGGACAGTATAAAACTCACAAAGTGATCATAGTTGGGATAAAATAATTAAGAAAAACAATAGACAATTATTTATTTTCTGGCTCATCACAGAGACAATACTCTAGGATTTCTTATGTTATTTTATTTTTCCGCTATAAAAAGAAAATGAAATTATGTTGCTTGTATTTCATGTGAGGAGTACAAGTCATTAATTGTTTTTTTTTTTTTCATTTATATATGTATGCACACACGTAGGAATGAATCAAAATTCATTGAAGAAATCGTTCAAGACGTCTCAAGAATTGCAAATAATCATTTATATTTAGATGTTGCCAAGCATCCCATTGGATTGAAACCTCATGTAGAAGATGTCAGTTTGCTTTTAAGTGTTGGAACGAATGACATAAGAAATGATAGGAATTTTTGGAGTTGGGGGAATTGATAAGACAACTCTAGCCAAAGTAATTTATAACTCGATTGCTCTTCAATTTGAAGCTAGTTGTTTTCTCCCAATTGACAGCGACACTTGGAATCAAGTGAATCGTTTGGTGCAACTACAAAAGATACTTCTTTCTAAGATCTTAGGAGATTGTAGAAGTTTGAAGGTTGACAATATTGATACAGGAATCAATATGATAAAGCATAGGCTTCATTCTAAAAGAGTTCTTCTAATTCTTGATGGTGTAGACCACTTGACCCAATTAAAAACATTAGCAGGAGCTTTAACGGTGCTTGGTTCGGATTTAACGGAGTTTGTAGAACAGATCATAAATTATGCTGAGAGGCTTCCACTAGCTTTAACGGTGCTTGGTTCGGATTTATCTAGTGGAAGTGAAAGTGAGTGGATAAGTGCAATGAATGAGTACAAGCAAATCCATCACCAAGTTATTCAAAAAATACATCAAACAAGTTATGATAGATCAAGTGAAAATGAAAAGAATGTTTTTCTTGACATTGCATGTTTTTTCAATGGACAATGGCTTGACGATGTCATTAGAAAGATACTAGATAGTTTTGGTTTTTGCCCAAACTTTTCGATCCCAAGACTTAGGGAGAAGTGTCTTATTACGGAGTTCGATAGAAGATTGCAAATGCATGACTTGTTACGAGATATGGGTAGAGAAGTTGTTCGACAAGAATCGCACAAAAATCCAGGAGGACGTAGCAGATTATTCTTTCATAAAGACATTCGCGAAGTACTGGAGAATGATATAGTAAGTTAGATCAAAATCTCTTTCAATTAAACATTGTTTCTTTAGAACATGTGACATATACATGTGTGTGTGTATGTATAAATATATGAATAAATGAGTAAGTAATTTTGTTTATTTTGTTGGCTCACTTAAACATGCATTGTCTTCTTATATAGGGAACAGATAGAGTTGAAACAATTATTATGGATTTTCCTGAAGGTGATGATGTCGTCCACTTGAGTCCCAAGGCCTTCGAGAATATGAAAAGACTTTGATTATTTAGATGCCGCAATGCACACTTTTTTGGAAAACCTAATTGTCTACCTAATTCAATAAGAATGCTTGATTGGCCTAATTGTCCTTTACAATCTATGCCATCTAAATTTCGTGGAGAAAAAATCTTTATTCTACGAATGCCCGATAGTTGCATCCAGGAGATACGCTTGGAATTTAAGGTAAAATTATTATTATTTTCAATATTCCTTTATTTAAACTTTGTTTGATGTTGTTTTCTTTTTAATAGAATCTCACGATTATGACTTTCTGTATTGTGAATTCTTAATGAAAATTCCAGATATTTCAAGGTGCCCAAATCTGAAGGAAATATATATTAGTTTTTGTAAAAAGCTTGTTGAAGTTCATGATTCTGTTGGATTCCTTGATAAGCTTCATGAATTGTGCCTTTGTGGATGTTTCAATCTAAAGAGCTTTCCAAGGGGACTACAGTTAAGATCTCTGGGATTACTTGATCTTAGTAATTGCTCAAGCCTTCAAAACTATCCTGAAATCGAATGTGAAATGAAACATTTAGTCAAAGTCGACTTATTTGGCACTGCAATAGAAGAATTGCCTTCATCCATTGGGTACCTCACTGGGCTTGTAAATTTAAACCTAGGTAGCTCTGTAAACCTTAAGCGTCTACCAAGTAGCATTCATCAGTTGAGATCTCTAGAGTTCATTAATCTCCATTGTTGTCCAAATATTATAAGTTTTGGGAAGGAGGAGGAGTTGCATAATAGACAACCCATGCCCAATGTAGCATCTACAAGCTGGGAAAATGAAGCTTCAACGGGTGCAGAATTACTCCCGTTGCCGTCTCCAACAAATTCAACCACTTCTCTTAAATTGCTTCCACAAATGAGGAAGGGGATAGACATCTTTTTTGTAGTTTTTTAGAAGCTAGGCTCCAAACATCCTTGGTTGAGACACAGCTCCACATTGCATGCACCACTGATTCTTTTTCCTTATGGCATATAGGGCATAGTGGGTGATCCACTATCCTTTTCTTCTGTAGATTGGTTTGAGTTGGGAGGGCCTCGAGACAAGCTCTCCATAAGAATACCTTGTCACCAGGATGTACCTTTAATTTCCATAGGTGTTGCCACACTTCCCTGAGATTGTTGCTGCAAGAGGCTTGGCCCTTCTCTGCTTGATCTTGTGTCTTTTCCATGTGATAAGCACTCCTTATTGAAAACCTGCCATTTTTAGTCCCTACCAGATTATTTTATCCTTAGCGTTCATGGAACTTAGAGGGGTTTGCAGTATCAATTCGGCTTCCTTTTCCTCAAACACCTCCCTCACAAGTGTTTCCTTCCATTGATTTGAGGTATGGTCAATTAGTTCAGAAACTTTTGCTCTGCTATCAAGCTGTGTCACCGGACTCAAGATCTTTCTAGGCACTGGCTGACTAAGCCATTTTTCCTACCAAATTTGAACTTATTTTCCATTACCAATCCTCCAACAAGTTCCTGCTTTCACCACTTGTCTAGCTGCCATGAAACTTCTCCACATAAAGGATGGTTTTGAACCCAGCTTGGTTGACATGAATGAGCTATTTTGAAAATATTTGGCTTTCAAGACTTTAGCTGCAATTGAATCAAGTTCTTGTAGTAGTCTCCAGCATTGTTTAAAGAGCATGGCCATGTTGAAGCACTCGAGGTCCCTAAATCCCATGCCCCCTTCAAATTTTGCTTTTCCCATTATTTTCCAAGAAATCCAATGGATTTTATGTTCCCTCTCCTTCTGGCCCCACCAAAAGTTATTGATGACACTATTGATGGAGTGCAGTAAGGTCTTGGGAGGTTTGAAAACACTCATTGTGTAGGTGGGGAGGGCTTGGACTACTACTTTTATGAAAATTTCTTTCCCAATTTGAGATAGGCTTTTCACTTTGTATCCACTAATTTTCCTTCTGATTGCATCAAGAATACCTTTGAAAGAATTATTTTTGTTTCTCCCCACAATAGATGGCAACCCGAGGTATTTTTCATAGGTCATAGAGGATCTCATTCCAGCAATTGACAAAATGTAGTGTTGAGTTAACCTGGAGGTGTTCTTGCTTAATATAATGGAAGTGTTGTCCATATTTAATCTTTGCCCTGAAGCTTCTTCATAGACTCTCAGTAGATTAAACAGCCTTCCCCATTCAAATGCATTGGCCTTACAAAACAAGAGGCTATCATCAGTAAAGAAGAGATGAGATACTCGAAGTGGGCCTCTTGCTATTGGTACTCCATGAATTGCACCAACTGCCTCAACTTTTCCAATGAGCTTGCTAAGTGCTTCTGCACATAGGATGAAGAGGTAAGGTGAAATGGGGTCACCTTGTCTAATACCTCTTGTAGGGTGAAAGACTTCTTGTGGTACTCCATTGAACATAATGGCATATGAGACAGTTTCAATACATCTCATCACTAGGTCCACCCATTGATGACAGAAGCCCATCTTATGCATAATTTTCCTAAGGAACTCCCATTCAATTTTGTCATATGCCTTGCTCATGTCAAGTTTTAAGACCATGTGACCCTCCATTCCTGTCATCTTGGCCTTCATTGTGTGCAAAGCTTCAAAGGCAACAATCACATTATCTGTTATTAGTCTGTTGGGAACAAAAACTGACTGAGATGGGGATATTATGGAAGGTAGTATTTTCTTGAGTCTCTTGGCAAGTATTTTGGATATCTGCTTGTAGAACACATTGCATAGAGATATGGGTTTGAACTTAGAAACTTTGGTGGGGTTTCTCTTCTTGGGAATAAGGGTAATGTAAGTGCTATTTATATCAGATAAGCTGCCATTTGCATTAAGCACATGAAGCACTGCTGTGCTGATTTGATCACCCACTAACCTCCAATTTTTTTGGTAGAAGGTTGCAAGATACCCATCAGGGCTAGGAGAGCTAAGCCCATCCATTTGAAAGAGGGCATCTTTCACCTCCTGCTGAGTGTAAGGCCTAAGAAGCATTTTATTTGGCTCTTCTGTAACAATGGCCTCCATTGGTTCAAGGCAATCTGCAATATTCATAGGATTAGATGAAGAGAATAAATTTTGGGAATACTCTTGGAATAGGTTAGAAATCCCTGCTTTTCATGTGACAGCTTGCCCATTGTCATCGACTAGCCTCTTGATCAGGTTTGTTTTCTTTCTCTGGGTGGCACATTGATGAAAAAATTTTGTGTTTCTATCCCCTTCTCTCAGCCATTTTTGTTTGGCCCTTTGTTTCCATTTGATGTGATCTTCTTCAAGCATCTTCTCTATTTTCTTTTGCACTTGTTTTATGGTTTCTGTGAGATGACCTTCATTATCCTTATGTAGTTCAGACACCTGGTCCCAAAGTCTTTTTAGCTCGTCCATGTGGTTTCCAGCATGTTGTTTGTTACATTATACCAAGTCTAGTCTGCATTGGTTCAAGCCTTCAATGACCTGGTGTAGTTTGTTATCAACCCTTCTAGATGAGCTCCATGCCTTCTCTATTACTTCATAGCAATCTTCCCTCAAGGCCCAGCTGGCCTCATATCTGAATGGTTTGGCTGTTCTGGTTGAATCAACTTCAAACTGTTCCATAGTAATGAGGATGGGGCAGTGGTTTGAGCTTAAGATTGGGAGGTTGTAGACTTTGGAGAATGGGAATAGCTCAGACCATGCCATATTACACAGAGCTCTATCAATCCTTTCTTTGATAAAAGCTTGTCTTGACCTGCCATTGGTCCATGTAAATTTATTGCCATTATATCCCATATCAAAAAGAGAGCATGATTCAATAGTTGCTCTGAAGGCTTCCATCTGAATAAATGGTCTTTGCCTACCCCCACGCTTGTCTCATGAGCTAAGTACCTCATTAAAGTCACCCACACATAACCACCCTATCTCCCTGTCAGGCTTGATAACTTTTAGAAGCTGCCAGCTCTCCTTTCTCTTTGCTGTGTTAGGATTTCCATAGAAGCTTGTAAGAACCCACTCTCTACTACCTATTTCCCCTCGGATCAGTAAGGATATATGATGTTGAGTGTATGGCAGAACCTTAACATCCACATCTTCACCCCATAAGAGAGCTAGACCTCCACTAAGCCCCTTACTTTCAATGATAAAACTGTTGGCAAACTTCAGTTGCCTTTTGAGTCTTTCAACATTGTTTCTTCTAGCCTTTGTTTCCATCAGGAAAACAAAGGTTGGGAGCTTGCTTTGCACCAGTTGGTGCAAGTTTTGAACTGTCAATGGGTTCCTAAGCCCACGACAATTCCAACTTAGGCAAATCATAGTTCTTGGTGGGGCTGTGAGACAGCCGCTACCATTTCAGATTGATGCAGATCCATTGGGTCACTCTTCTCCCCTCTTGCTTTTTTGGCTATGGACCTGGTGTGTCTTCCCTGGAACAGCTTGATGGGCCTCTTCTTGTGGTTTGGTATACCTACCTGTATCTTGATACAAAGCAGTTATCTACTATCTAGGGCTCTTCTCTTCCAACTGGTCCTTTTTTTGGCCTGTTCCAGCTCCTTGACTTGTTCAGTCATGTATTGGTTTAGGGATGCTGGTTGGGCCTTAAGGTCAATCGAGGTCATTTGAGCAAGGGCTACTATTTTAGTTGCTTTGCCTTTTATTTCAGCTTTCTGAGGCAATGACATAGGATTCTTTTCTTTCACTGATTTGGTAGTTGCCAACCCCTCTTGGAAAGGTGTTGTCTGACTTTCCTTTTTGATAATTGCTTTTGGAGGGGTCAGAATCTTGCCATCGTGCTGTCTACTCTGCTTTGGTTCTTTAGCTATAGGAATAGCAATTTCCAAAAATGGTTCTTGGCCCCCTTGGTCAATTTCTGATCCCCATTCTGGTTTCTGTGTTGCCTCAAATAGACTTCATCCCTAACCTTCTCTTCTTTCTTCCATGATTGCCTCTCTGAACTAGCTTCTTGGTTCATTTCATTTCCATACTTTTTGAAAGACAGGTCACTCTCCCTAGCTGCAGTTGCTCTTAACCAAGCTCCATATTGCTTCTTTCCTTCATTTCAAGTTGAGATGCATCCCTGTGTAGGGTGCTTGATTGTGCCACAGTTAAAACATAAAGATGGCAATCTCTCATATTTCAACTGAAACCAAGTTTGTTTTCCTTCTATAGATATGAACATTCCCCTTAGAAGAGGTTTTGTTATATCCAGTTCCACTCTAATTCTTAGGAACTTCCCCTAGCCAATGGCTCGTTGGTCAGCATGGACTTGTAGCACCTTACCTACTATATTACCTATTTGCACTCCAATTTCCTATGTCATACAACCAAAGGGCATGTTGAAGACATGGATCCAGAATTCCTCTTTGGTGAAAGTGATTTCACCAATGGACTTGCTGCTGTCAAGGACCTGCAAGCATATCAACCACCTATCAAAGGACCAGGGTCTTCCAGCTGATACTCTCTCCATGTCGTCCTTCAAGTTAAACTCAACCAAGAACTTGTTGGATCCAACTTCAGAAAACTGGACCCAACTGTCGCATCTCCAAACCTTAATCATTGTGACTTTGAAAGCTTCTTTGTTTACAAACTTCTTAACCACTATCATTGCTAGCAGGCAGAACTCGCCATAGTGCAATGCATTGTTCATTGCATTTGCTGGTGGAACCAGCCCTTCTCTTTCTTTATCAGTGAGGCAAAGTCATTCCCATTGTTTAGCTAGTTCTTCCTCCATATCTTACCCTTCGAACTAGTAGAAACTAGCTCAAGAGACTCACTCTATGCTAGAGAGAAACCTCACCCTAAGAGGAGAGGACCTGCGCAAACAGAGATAGATGAGAAGCCAAGTCTATTTTTTTGGTATGAAGAAAAGGGATTAAGCTATTGGAAGGGCCTGTTTTTTAGGTTCGCACCATTTGATCAATGTGACATGATCGATCATCGATCTTTTGTGACTTAATAAGCACAAATGAGTTGTCTAATAAGCACCTAGATTTTTCATTGGAATGAGAAAACTCTTGACAATTTAAGTTTTGCTTGTTAGCTTAGGAGAAGCTGGTATTGTTTTTCTACAAGCCAACAATATTAGCTTTGTTTAAAGCTTTTTTATTTTTTATTTATAATTAATATGAGGTTTTATTACCAATATACAAAGGAAATACCTACTACACTCCAAAAGCAGGAAATACCTACTACACTCTAAAAATAGATTCGAGACATTATCATCATCCATTGCAAAAATCCTAGCCCACAAACACAAAGTAGAAAAGAAAAAAATTCCGAAGTTCTCCGAGAGAACGCTCTTTGTCTTCAAAACATCTCCCATTCTTTAAACAGAAAGAACTTAAGGCAACGAGAAAAAATTATCCTAGCCCACCATGCAGGTCTCATCAAGGCCCTTAAGCAGAATGAACTTAAGCACATTATCCTAGCCCACCATGCAGATCTCACCAAAACTCATCGAGGCCCTGGAAGCAATTGTAGACAGTGTTGCAGCAAGGAGAAACTTGGATAATATTATGTATAGGGAATTCATTAGGAAGCGGAGTAAAGGCTCAACAAGTAGTGGATCGGATACTAGATTTGGCAGCGTTGGGCTGGGTATCCAATTGTTGGAGGCGATTACCCCTCCCCTACCTCCTGAGCAATATAGTCGTGCAGTGGAACAACTGCCTGTTCCTATTGTTTAGGAATTCTTCTTGTTGATGGCCCCAAATTGCAGAGCACAATTGGTGTTGTCGTGGGAGTGACCAGGCGTATCCGGCCCTTTTAACTTCGATAATTTAGTGGTTAATTTAGGCTTATCATCATAGTGATAAACCGAAAATCTCGAACAATGGTGCAAAGTTAGATAATTTCGGCTACTTTTTATGATACTAGTTTTCCATAGTTATGTTTATTACATTGCCATATTTTTTTGGATTGAACTTTTTTTTTTTTTTTGGAGTTTTTAGTCTTGATCAAAAGGGCTGACCAGTACAAGCTAAGTTTTCTCTCAGTACAACCAAAATTTTGATGATGTTTGGTGGGTTTTAATGGGTTTTAACGGGTTTTAACGGTGAGATTACATTTGAGTGTTGAGTTTAGGTGAGATTAGTGTGATTATAGCCCTGGCCGGGGCTGTTCATCCGACCTGACCCGAACAGACCCACTTCTGATTGGGACTTCCATTCCGCATTTCCGAAAAATGAATTCAGTAAGTGAGGCTATTCTGACCCAATCTTCTTTCTTTTTCTTTTTCTTTTTTTAATTATTATTAATGTAGAGTTAAGGAGTATTAAAAATGTTCGGATGGATTTAAGGAGAATCTCAGAACCCCTTTTTGAAGGAAATTATGCATATGCAGCTTATGTTCAAGACTTGAATACTTTTACTTTGGATCTTAGACATTAAATTTCTACTACTTCCGTGGACATATTCTACATTGCTATGTATATTAGATGGCAAGTATGAATTCTTTGCAAAATTGCAGTTTACAAAAATCAAACCTTTTGATTATCTCCCTTCAAATTCCTTTAATATAAGGCTAGTAAAAGTATCATGCCATCTAATTGGGATCTAGAAAATGGAAGCTTCACACAGCAAGTAAAGAGGGACAATATCTTTCCCTCATGGATTATATAAGTTAGGCAGCAATAATGCATAGCTGACATTCGAAGCATGTGATTAAACACAATGCTAGAAATCGAATCAAATAGAGTTTTACTTAGGTGGCGAAATCTCATACCTTAATTCCTTTACAATCCAACTCATGGTACCTCTTGGTGCTCACGGTGTCAAGTGTCCAATACTATTCATCAAGTGGTTAAAGTATTGCCAAATGTCTAAATGAAATTTCTTTAACCTAATTTAGACATTCCGCATTGTGATTTTGAAAACTCTGAACTTGGTGCTACTATTGAGGTTACTATTTATTCCGGGAATGAAAAATAAATTTTCCACTATATAATTCTAAATACTCACACTAACTTGGCATTGGCTTCATGATAGCCATCTCCAAAATTTGATGAAAATTACATGTTTTCCATATATCCAAAACCTCCCTAGCCATAACCACACATTGGATTAGTCAAAATAATAATATAATATTTTTAAATTTTTTTTTTCATATTTTGCAATTACACTAACCTTATGTTAATTAATAATTTAATTTGATACTTAAATTCTTGTTTCCCAACTAATTTTTTTCCTAAACCTAATTAATCATGATTAATACTTAAACCGTGGTGGCATTAATCTGAAATCCATCTAATAATCATAGTCCATCTAATAATACCAACCGTGGTGGCATTAATCTAAAAGACATATTACAGGTGGCATTAATCCTGATTAATACTTAAACCATGTGTTTCCTACCTTCACATTGACCCAAGTACGCAAGATGCCTTACTCAAAATCCATCTAATAACATCAACCTGTGTGTGTGTTTCCTACCTTAACATCATTATATATCCAGATTAGGTGTTCGGGCATCATTATATTTCCTAAAATACCATGAGCCATCTCATATAAAGCCGTCACAAGCAATCACACTAAAGAAAAATCACACTAAAATACCATGAGGAAAAATCACATTAAAGAAATAACAAGTAATCTAACTAACAAGCAATCTAACCACAAATCTGAAATCAGACCTTGAGCCATCACAAAACCACACAACAAAATCTCAACTCAATCTAGAAGAATGCACCTCAACCCACAAAAATTTGAAATCAAAACAATTTCCAACTTAACAAATCTATCAAGTATTTACACAAAAGTGCACATCAGCCCACAAATATGGAAATATGCACCTCAACCCACAAAAATCTGAAATCAAAAAAATTTCCAACTTAACAAATCAGATCGACTATTTACACAAAAGTGCACCTCAGCCCAAGTCAAATCAAGTCACAATACAGCCCATAAAACTTAGATCTCAGTGGCTGCCCAGCCAAAACATGTGGCTGGGTAGCCATTACAAGCTAGAAATTTGAAAGTGTTTCTAATGGTTACACACCTCCATGAAGTGTGGATGGAGATTTGTCGGATGTACCTTCGAAAATATTCAAAGAGTCCTCATAAAATTTCCTCTGAATATTAAGAAAGTAGGCTTGTTGCATATCATTCATGCCAGCAACATCCTTGCTCATCATCTCCGCCTCGAACTTTTTCTTATCAAGTTTCAATTGTGCACCTCTATCGTGATCCGCCTTCATCACCCATGCTCTCCTCTCTGCCATGAACAAGCATTTATCCTCGGTCATTCTAGCTAACGCTATGTTGAACTCAGCATCACGACTCCTAGGACTTCCGCTTCCTCAAGTATTCTTTCTATGCTTTTTTGCTTAGAGGCCTCTCAATGTTCTCCTCCATAGCGTCATTGGCAACTTTACTTGAGTACTCATCGACTGGACGTTTATCGAGTGACATTCTTCTCATATTCAGTGAAATTATGTGTTGTTGTCATTTGGGTTGGAGGGTTGTTTTGAAAGTAGTGAAAGTGGAAAAAATTGTGTGCCATCTAGAGTTGCCAACTAAGTTCCATGGAATCCACAATGTATTCCACGTGTCCTCGTTGAAGAAGAGTTATGGGAATCACACACCAGCAGTGGTGGATCCAAATAGTATGCCTTTGTAGTCTAACTTGACCTACGAAGAGAAGCTAATATAGATCATTGACTAAAGGAAAAAGAGTTACGTAACCGCAATATTCCATTGGTCAACCAAGATGATAGGCCCCTCTCGCCGACCTACCGAGCGATAAAGCTACCTGCCTTTGCTAGTTGTCATCCACGACGTCATTGAGGTTGGTCGCTTAAGTTGGTCGTTTAGACTGGTCGCCCTTGGGTCTCCCCGCCTACCGAGGGGTAAGTCTTCTCTCGCCCTTTAGGCGAGATGAGTGTAGTTGCCCAAATCTCCTATTTTTTTTTTTTTTTTTTTATCTCAACATATGCATTAGTTTATATTACTTACTGAAATTGATATCTCAAAGTCTATATTTATCGTTCACGTTAATCCTTCATGATTTCAGATACCAAAATCATCGTAATATCGTTGATTCAACTACTTTTAGTTTTTTTTACATGGATGATCCGGACAATCATCACACTGATTGAGAGTTATGTGGCAATGAGTTAGCGGATATTTTTATTAAGACGATGCATGTGGATGTTATTATTGGGAAAGTACGGGTGGGAAAATTCAGGTGTAAATATCATGTGTTGTATGCTTTACATCTTGGTACTTTGGGTTGAAAGCTATTTGATGGCGGACAAGTTAAGGGGAAAGTCAAGCGACTGAAGAAGAGGTGGCGCATATTCACCAATTTGGTGGGACAAACAGATATGGAATGTGACCCTTATAGAAAAATTGGGATAGGGAGTGACGAGCATTGGACAAACCTCTGGAATAAGGGCATAAAAAATGCTTAGTGGCATGGGTTGGATATGGCAATACATCTTGTTATTGTGAGTGCACAGAGCTTTGATCTATTTAAGCTTGGATAGATAATTGTCAAAGCAGCTAGAAGCTTTCTGGTATTGAACTCTTTCCTATATGTTGAGAATAGTATGAAGTTGGCATAGTTAACCCATATTGGGTTCCTTGGAAATTCCAGCATTCTCCCCACATGCATATCAATAAATTATTTGATTGATAACTGACTGAACCATGCACAAAAATGCCAGTGTGAGAATACTAAATTCCACAATCACGACTCCAAACGAATTATTTAAATCTAAGATAGAGTGCAATTGTTAAATTAATACCCATTGCTGTACAGTCTGGACGCATGAAGGCAACACAACAACCAATATTGGTTTTTATGCTTATGGTAAATCAAATGGCGCCCTCTAGGCCATGTTTTGGTTAAGAAGTTGTAAACAATGAAGGAAACATGTATTAGTTAAATTAGCTTACCTTGATGGCATTTGCCAATTGCTTGTTACTGATTATCACAGTTTTCGTATAAGGGTCACATCCCATACCCGTTTGTCCCATCAAATCGGTGAATATGCATTGTATCTTATTGAACTGCTTGATTTTCCCCTTCTCCTGGTCATCATTAAATAGTTTTGAACCCAATGTACTAAGGTGTTGAGCATACAACACGTGATCTCTAAGGCCGAACTTTCCCACCCGTACTTTCCCACTAATATCGTCGTCATGTATCATCACAATAAAAATATCCTCTAAGTCATTGCCCCATAACTCCTAATCAGTGTGATGATTGTCTGGATTATCCAAGTAAAAAAACTAAAAAGAGTTAAATTAGCGATATGACAATAATTTTGTTATGTGAAAGTGTGAATGATTACTACGAAGGATAAATATAGACTTTGAGATATGTATTTCAGCAAGTAAAATGAACTAATGTGTATGATGAGATAAAAAAGCTGAGTAGATTTGGAGAAATAAACTTATCTCGCCCAAAAGGCGAGAGAAGATTTTATCGCTTGGTAGGCGTTGAGACCGAAGGGCAACCAGTCTAAATGACCAACGTACGTGACCAACTTAAACGACATTGTGGGTGACTAGTAGCAAAGACGAGCAGCTTAACCGATGGTTGGCGAGAGGGGTCTATCATCCCCGGTTTGAGTCTTTCATCACGGTCAGAAACCTTACATCTCGGCCATTGGCTGAGGAGACCAGATATATTTAGCGCACTTGGCTCTCATATCAAATTCCTTCTCTCAAGTCACCTCTTGAAAACGCGTTTTGCTTTTTTCGAGTCACTTCTGGGTTGAATTTTGGTAAACAAATTGCACAGGTAGAGCAATGACATTGGTCTCTTCAAAGTGGAAGAATTTTCATAATTTTACTAGTTTGGGGCTAAAACGCTGGCATTGGATTCGGTAAACCATCAAGCTCCAACTTAAAGCTACAGTGTATTTATTTTCATATTTGAAGACACAATTCATGTTTTATTCCCATTATTTTATTACAAATTAATTTCCTGTAATTGCTCTCCCAACCTATATAAGAAAGACTTATGCAACTACCTCAAGGAGGTGATGAACACGTCCATTGCACGCTGCACGTGCTACGAGGGCAATGCTGAGGCTTCTGCATCAAAGCGGAGCAAGGGGTTTGCACCAACAACGGACAGCGATGATGGCTTTGATCCATTTGGGCGTTGTGCCACTTGCTGCATGAGATTGAGCCCAAGTTGTCGGGGGATATTTGGTCACGTGCTGTTCTGGTGGCTGAATAGGCAACATTTTCATAGGTTTGCTATTCGTGGGTTTATAGGTGTTTGGATGGTTGGAAAATAGAATCTTGCTCCCTAGCATGAGATTAGTTTGTGCGTTTGCTATTTGTGGGTTTATGGGTGTTTAGATGGTTGAATAGGTTATATATTGTTTGCTTGTTTGTGCTTGATGGTCTATACTCTCATATTACTTGTTTATGATATGCTATTCTCAGTTTTTTCTCTGCTATTCATGGGTCTCTGTGTAAAAATACTGTTCTTTATCGTGTAGAACAATGTTCTCAGTAAAGTGAATGATGTTGGTTGTCTAAATGACGTTATATTTATTATAGATTGTGCTATTAAATATGTGAATTTATTAAATGTGGGTTATTATATATTTTAATGAACCATTATCTCAAAGAAATGCATTAGTTCAGTGGTAGTGATGTGTCTCTCAAATGAAAGGAGAAGAGTTCAAAACTCCACAAGTGCTTTTTCATTTATTTTGTAGAATAAGTGAAGTGTTGGACTTGGATAGGCACAATGTTTGGGCCGAACAGGTTGGGCCAAAGAGACATAATGCTTGGGCTAAAGAGACACCACGCATGGGCTAAACCGGTTGGGCCGAAGAGGTACCATGCATGGATCGAACCAGCCCGTGTGAAGGACCACTTGGTGTGCTTCAAAATAATTTCAACATAAATGTTGAATAGGTGTGGTTTGAACCAATGACCTCCCTTTAGGGAGAGAGGTGTCCAACCACTTGACCAAGACATGTTCTTTGGTCTTTAAATGAAACAACATGACCTTTAAACTATAACTACCAGTTGAAAAGTCACAAGTTAAGAGTTGTAATTTTTCATATGATGTCACTTCACCCTTTATAAATAGAGGATGAGACCCATGAATTTATTCATTACATTCTCTCATTCTTTTTTAGTCACTTAGATAATTTTGTAGAGAAACTCTGAGGAAAGACTTCAAAATTACTATCATGCAGTTGGTGACTTTGTTGTATCCTAGAGGTGAATTGCTTGTAATTCGGTAGCAAACTCTTTCGAGTGGGGGCAATTATCACCTTAAAGATAGTGTTCTACACGCCTCAAAGTTGCATTTATTTTTTCAGATTAATGTATCCACACAACTTTCTTAAAAAATTTTATGTTGATAATCGCAATCGGATCAGAATCTGAAATGACGACTTTCAAGATGATGAATCAAGACTTTGTCAAACTAGATAGGTTTGATGGAACAAATTTTACTCGCTGGAAAGACAAGTTGATGTTCATTCTTACTACATTAAAGATTTCATATATTTTAGATTCGAACTTGCCAGTACTTCCAGAACCCAAATCTGACGATAATGATCAAATCAAGGTAGAACGCAAGAAACGAGAAGAAGATGAAGTGGTATATAGAGGGCACATTTTGAATACACTTTTTGATCGCCTCTACGACTTATTTACATCGATCAAGTCACCAAAAGAGATTTGGGAGGCATTGGAATTCAAGTATAGAACCGAAAAGCAAGGTACGGATAAATTCTTTATTATGAAATATTTTGAGTTTACAATGAATGATAATACTTCTTTGATGGATCAAGTCCATGAATTACAAGTTTTGGTGAATAAACTTCGAAATCTTAATGTTAAAGTTTCTGAACCTTTGCAAGTTGGAGCTATTATAGCCAAATTTTCTCCAAGTTGGAATAATTATAGAAAGAAACTTATGCACACAACAGAAGATTTCACTATAGAGAAAATTCAAAAACATTTACGAATTGAAGAGGAAACTCGAATTCGTGATAAGAAATTATTTTCTCAAAATGGCTCTAAAGTGAATTTTGTTAAAGAGAAAAATAAGTTTCAAGGTAATTTTGAAGGAAACAAGAGAAAATATAATGATTATTCCAACAATGGTCACAAGTCAAAGAAAACAAAAACTTGTTACAATTGCGGAAAGAATGGGCACTTTAAGCGTGAATGCAGGTACAAGAAGAAACACAAGAAAGAAAATGGCAATCCCAATAGTGCAAATCTAATTGAAAATGAGACTTCGGAAATTGTGGCCATGGTCTCTGAAATGCACATTAGCATGATTACAGAGTTAAATATGACTACAACAATTGAGTCATCTGATTGGTGGTATGATTCAGGCGCTATCGTTCATGTTTGAAATCAGAGATCTCAATTAAAAAATTATGAAGATGCAGCAGATGGACATGTAGTACTAATGGGAAATCACAACTTTGAAAAAGTTGTGGGAAAAGGAACTGTGGAACTTCAGTTCATTTCTGGAAAGAAACTTATTCTTATCAATGTTCTTCATGTCCCAGAAATAACAAAAAATCTTGTATATGCAAACTTGCTTTGTAAAAAGGGTGTTAAGACCGTAATCGAGTTTGATAATATAATTCTTTCCAAAGGGGAAATGTTTGTTGGAAAAGGGTACTGGAATGTATAAACTAAGTATTAATAATATAAATAGGGGTGCTACCTGCCCCCCCCCCCCCCACCCCCACCCCCACCCCCACCCCCACCCTACCCCCCACCCGCTCCTCATGGGAAGTTTTTTCTCCCCGCTCCCCGCCCCCGCATGGACGAGAGTGGGGTACCCCGTCCTGTAACGGGGGTACGGGGGTGGACCTGCCCTAGTCTGCCCCCCGGCTTTGTGATTGGGCCCTTGGCCCATTGAGATTATTTGGGTTATTTTGAGCACAAATAAGTTTTATGAGCTCAGAATGACCCAGAAACACAATCCACGCATGTTTTAGACTAAAACTTTAACTACAACTATATTTATATATTAAAAAAAAACTAAAAAAAAATTAGGAATACAAATACTAATTACTAAATTCCAAGTTCAAAAACTTCAATGGTCAACCTAATACTATTAGCCTATTAATTACTAAGTAACTAAGGCATGCACTAAACTATTACAAAATTACAATGATAGAAATTACAAAATTGTGTCAACTAATAAACAATTACAAAATTATAAAGACATAAAAATAATAAATACTACAAATTGTACCATTCATGATTAACATTACAACTAATTATAAATTAACAAAATCATAAAATTAGAAAGTTTGATCAATTTTGGGTGGCGGTAAGTTCACTAAGACGTTCCATTGTGTTGAGATATGGGCAGACAAACTCAAGATCATAAATTCTGCAATAATAATAAGTTCAAAATAAAACGAATTAGAATTATCAATATAAAGTTTTAACTTATAAATTAAGGGATTAATTATGCAAACCATGAGCAATGGTGGGTCCAGAGTCTAATATAAAAGAAGTCATACTGCAGCAGAGGTAGCTGTAGACGCCGTCCCAGGTATCACTACAACAATTAAATTTGAAATTAACACCAATTATTGTGAAATAAATAAATAAAAATAAGATAACTAAATTCAGGTGACATTACCAGATCCAGGTGCATCATCACCATCGAATTCAGGTGACATTACCAGATCCAGGTGCATCATCACCCTCCTCCTCGGCATTGACATGATCATAATCAATAACATCCGGATCATGAATTGTACTCCCTGTGATCCAATTTGAGGTGCAAATGAAAGACTCAACAGTGGCAGGATCTAATGAGCTCCAGAATGGATCCAATACGCGCCTTCCAGTGCTAAAGGCTGACTCTGAGGCTACGGTGCTAATAGGGATAGCCAAAATACTGCGGGCTATTTGTGCAAGGACGGGATACTTGGGGGCATGTACCTTCCACCAAGCTAAGATATCAAAGTCTTGTACATATGGTTCAAGATCTAGACCAAAGTATCTGTCTATCTCTGACTTAGCCTCTATAGTACTCCTCGTTAATGGGTTCCCTTCCATCCTGTCACCCCAGTCCATTTCTCAGTCCTGGCATCTGGAACTGGTGGGGGGATAGGAGTAGGTGCCGTAATATTACCACCCCGCAAGATGATAAACTCATCAAATAATCTATCAAGGTTTCCCTAACCCTTGATGCAATATGCTCCACCCATACTTGCCCGTAGGCAATACCCAATCCATATACCATGCCATCCACCTTAAACTGAGGGTCAATGGCAACAGCTACATATAACAACATATTAGCTCTATCGAAATCTCCCCCCCCCCAATACTTATCGTACTTCGCCCTCATCAACAATGCCATCTCCTGCAACCTAGTGTGACCACTCGCAATAATCTCATCTAATTCTTCTTTTACCTTACATATTTGTTGACAAAAATGATGGGATGTAGGATACAAAGAACCAGATAAAATCGTAGTAATCTCGTAGAAAAGCCTTAGAAAATCTACGAAAGTAGATACAACATCCTAGTCCTCAATCATAGGCTTCCCCAATCCCACTTCATGTTCAAAATATTTTACATATTAGATGTCTTCCTCACCCAATAAGGAAAATGCCAACTTATACTCTTGGGCTGCCTCCAACATAAAAAATGTTGAGTTCCATCGAGTAGTCAAATCAGTACAAAGCCCCTTCTTTGATGTTATGCCCGCAGACCGCGTAGCAACCTTGAATTTCTCCAATCTCGTTGGAGAAGATCTCACCCATCTCACAGTAGTCCTGACCCGAGCAATAGAGTCATGAAGATTTTTCATACCATCACTGACAATAAGATTAAGAATATGTGCCGTACACCTCACATGCAAATACTCACCACCCAACATTGTCTTATTTTCCTCTCTAAGAAAGGTCTTAAGATATCCCAATGCGGTATCGTTAGACAATGCATTATCAACTGTGCATGTCACAACGCGTGTCAACCCCCACTCTTTTATAGCGGCCTCCAAGGCCCTCCCAATCGTCTCATCCTTGTGATCGGTAATTTGACAAAATTTGAGAATTTTCTTATGCAATGTCCAATTGTCATCAATAAAATGACAAGTCAAAGACATATAATTAAAATTTTGGACCGATGTCCAACAATCAGTGGTGAGGCAAACAAACTGACCCGCCAAGAGACCCCTCAACTTCTCTTTTTCAGATCGATAATGTTTTTTTTACATCCTTTGCCACCATGTGATGAGAAGGAAGTTGAAACCTTGGTTCCATGTAGTAACAAAACGCTTGGAACCCTTGCTCATCCACAATTTGAAAAGGTAGCTCATCCATGATGACCATACGGGCTAGGTGTATCCTACACTCCTTAGGATCCCACTTCGTGTACCCCTTCAACTCAATACCCCCACTACTCCCATCCTCCATTTTTTTAAGTCCAATTTCTAGCCTAGATTGACTCTTCTCTTGCAAAGAGTTTAGAATTGGACTTTTTTTACATCGCTCTTCTAAGTGCACCTTTAATTGTGAGGTGCCATGTCTCCTATAGTGGCATCCATAAATTTTACCGCAATGGTTACATTTGGCTTGAGGGTTATTAGGATCATCACCCTCTAGTCTGGTGTAGTGAGACCAAACTATGGAAACAGGTTTTTTGTTAGGCTTGGGGGCGGGGCAAGGGGTAGAGGTAGGGGTAGGGGTAGAGGTAGGGGTACCCTCAATTGGAGTAGGGGTAGAGACAGGGGTACCCTCAATAGGGGAGCTCGCACTAGAATCTGTCGGCATTTCCATTAACTTAAGCAAACAATAAATCTGAAATTATAGCAAACATGAAAAGTATTAACATCCAACCAGAGAACCAATATTGTTTGATATATTGGTTGATATTTACGTTCTACAATATACTTAAGGCAATGGTTGATATTTACGTTCTCTAGAAGAACAAGATTTTAGAAGTTGTTATTATTTTACTTCGACTAGGTTGATTTCACCAAGTCTAGTAAACTTGTCATCTTTATAATTTTTGTTCCCGTTTCTACTTAAACTTTATGGAACACATTTACAACTCAATGAACTAAGTTGTGTATGCCAATACATTATTTTTACATTAATATATGTGACTGGCTGTTGAATATTATATTATACTTTTTTCATTTTATAACAACAAAGTAAGAATACTACTCCAATTTAGCATGTTTGAAGTTATTGAGATAAATCTACCATTTCCTCACAATTTTGTTTAATTAAGAAGGAAGTTGGAATTGGTATTTGAAATGTATGGGGCCCAACATTTAACGGATAATAACAAAGACTTTAGGCATCATGCATGCATGTTAGCTTTAAATTTTCTGTCCTACAGGCTACCGGCGCTAATGGTGATAGAAAGGCACAAATGAGATGCTTTCGCATTATATATTTATATATCTTTCTATAATAATAAGCGTCTATCCCACTTCTACAGGAATGAGTAGTAAATTCTCACATTCCTTTTTTTTTCTTCCGTATTTATTGCATAGTTACTTTTTTAACCTTTTGTTTTCTTCCTTTGTGTCCGTTTATATACGGATGTTTTGGTCTTTAGTGAGGTTGTGTCAGTGATATTTTTTCAAAAGAATTTCAGACCACACAAATCTTTCATTCTTCTCTTCGTCTCTCTCTTCTCTCTTATCTCTTTGTCTCCACTCCCCATCTTGCTGAACCACTCTCTCTCTCTCTCTCTCTCTCTCTCTCTCTCTCTCTCTCTCTCTCTCTCTCTTTAAATTGAGGAAAAATTGTGCTAACACCGGATTTGGTTTCCATAGGATAAAACCAAATGTATTTTGTGAAATGATCAACAAAAATCAAATAATAGCGGGAGCCATCAATTCCAATTGAATTGGAGGGACCCCAAACATCGGTATAAATTATGTCAAGTGGTGCATGGCTTTGAAAACTGTTTTGCCGAAATGGTTGCTTGTGAGCTTTATTGATTGAACAAGAAGAACAAAGAGAAGAAACATTATTTTCTTTTATTGTTGGAAGAGAAAAAGATTTAACAAGATAATGAACAATTTTCTGAGACGGATGTCCAAGGCGTTTGTGCCACCCATCAACTGAGGTCCTTTCATGCACATTGGCAACCATTGGTGTAGAAGGCTTCACCATAGACTCCGGAAAGGTATAAACGCCATTTTCACACGCACCTTTGAGTAGGATCGCCCCCGTGATTAGATCCTTAACAAGAAAGAAAGAAGGATGAAATTCAACGAAAACACGATTTTGAGTGGTAAAATGGTGAACGGAGATAAGATTTTTTTTAATATTGGGAACACAAAGAGTATCATTTAAATGAAACATGCGTGTGGGTGAATGAAGAACCAATGAACCAATGTGAGAGACATGCAAACCTGAACCATCACCGATTACAACCTCGTCAGTGCCATCATATTTGGAATGGACCGATAAATTTGCCAAATCTCCAGTGATATTGTGTGATGCCGCTGAGTCAATAAGCCATTTTGTACCTTGGGTTGGTGAGGAGGAGACACAGTTGGCCGTGGCTACAGTGAATTGGATTCTGGGACAATATTTCGTAGTGTGGCCCATTTGTTCACAAAGCTGACATTTTGGGGTGTAACGGCGCTGGCCATTGGGCTTATACTTTCTGTGATCCCGTGGGCCAGTGTTATTTCGATAGTTGGCCGAGGAGGTATTTTGCTGGGCTCCATTTGTACCGTCCGAGCCTTTCGGTTTGGAGAAACCCTTAGACTGATAATTCCCAGAGGAAGAGCCGGCGTTAGTTCGCCGATTTGAGTAATTGGCAGAGGCAACCAGCTGCTGGGTGGTGACTTCCAGGCGTCGAAGGTAGGCATTGTGACCTACAAGGAGATCATGGAGCTCCTCAAAAGTGAGCGGACGTTCCCGTGCGCAGATGGGAGCTGCAATCTCTCGAAAATCGGCACCGAGGCCATTGAGGATGTAGAGAGTGAGATCATCTTTCGAAATGGGATGATCCATAAAGGAGATTTCATCTGCAAGATTTTTAATAGTGTGCAGGTACTCTTGAATTGTCTTGGTTCCCTTCTTTATCAGAGTCAATTCCTCCTTTAGTTGCATTGCCCTGGTTCGGGACTTTCTTGCATACATTTTGTGTAATTTATGCCAAGCTTCTTGAGAGGTTTTGGCAATGGAAATGAAGGGTGTGATGGTGGTGGTTGTGGAGGCCAAAATGGCACTAAGGATAAGTTTATCCTGTCGTATCCAGTGGGTTCGGGTAAAGCTGGGAATGGTGGGGTTATTGAGATCGGGGCACGGTTTATTTCCATTAACGTAATCAGGGAGATTGTACCCAATGAGTAGGGCTTCGAACTGAGCACGCCATTGAGGGAAAGTAGATGGAGTGAGTTTTTCATTTATCTGGGAGGTGATATTGAGAGCAATAAGAGGAATTTCTGTGGGGGATGGAGGGGTTAGGATCGGGTTGTGGGTGTGTTCTGAGGTGGGGATCGAATTCTCGGTGGAGGATGGCTCTCCTGATACCATGATGAAGTTTCAAGAAATATTGACAGAGATTTCTTATTGCTATATTTGGAAGTTTTTCTCACACACTTTCGATTGATTTGAATCAGAGATATATACAAGTATTTACAATCTGTTTTAGGAAAGAAGCTAAAATTGAGCCTAACATTTGCAAGACAATTACATAGGATTTTCCAGCTATAACAGACAGAATTTTAGCTTAGAAATCAGGTAAAATCATATTGAGCTTGATTGGAGGAGTCTTCCCTTATACGGATGTTTCAAGGTGCCCCAATTTGAAAAAAATAAATCTTCGAGATCGTACAAGTCTGGTCAAAGTTCATGATTTTGTTGGATTGCTTGGTGAGCTTGTTAAATTAAATCTTGCTGGATGTTCTAATCTAAGGAGCTTTCCAAAGAGACTCCAGTTGAGATCTCTAGGATTCCTTGATCTTAGTAATTGCTCAAGCCTTCAATACTTTCCTGAAATCGAATGTGAAATGAAACATTTAGGCCATGTTGACTTAACAGGCACCGCAATCGAGGAGTTGCCTTTATCCATTGGGTACATCACTGGGCTTGGATTTTTAGACCTAAGTAGTTGCGTAAACCTTAAGTGTCTACCAAGTAGCATTCGTCAGTTAAGATCTCTAGGGTGGCTTGATCTCAGTGATTGTCCAAATATTATTGGTTTTAGGATGGAGAATGAGGTGCATATAAGTGGACAACCCACGCCCTATGTACTGTCTAGAAGCAGGGAAAACCCAGTTTCATTGGGTGAAGAATTATTCCCATTGTTGCCTCTAACAAGATCAACCACTATGTATCTTAAAAACTCTCACCTATCGAATTTCTTTGGACCATTTCATTTCTTTCCCCATCTGACAGTATTAGATCTATCAGGTAGTGATATCGTAAGCATTCCTGCAAGCATCAAAAGATTTTATAGATTGTGCTATCTTACACTGAATGATTGCAGGCAACTTACAGAAATTAAAGAGTGTCCACTAATTCTATCAGTATTACGTGCTAAAGGATGCATATCACTGGAAAGTTTACCAAAACAATCAAATATATTCCCTCACGTATGGCTAAGGTTGATTAAATTTGCTAGATGCTATAAAGTGAATATGGGGAATTTGATGCCACATTATATGAGTCCGCATGCCAAAGTATATTTCCCATGGCCCCAAGTAAGTCCTTATATATATTTCTCTTTTCCTTATATATTAATTGGTTTTGTGTGGCTAATCGATTTTTGTACGTACATGAATATAGTTGATATATATTATGATGTATTCATCCAACAGGAGGCTAACATGATATTTCCGGGAAATAAGATTCCAGATTGGTTAAGCAATTGCAAGGAGACTTCAAATGATCATCGGTGTGAATTCGTTATTCCACTGTATAAGTTGGTTGGCCTCATAGAAATTTATTTTTGTGCTGTTATTGAACCCGTTGGGAGGTTTTGGAGCATTGACATGATGATAGGATCAGTTGCCTACGACAGTAACCATTATGTAGGAAAATTTGATGAAATGGATTCAGATCATGTATGGTTGCAGCACTTCACCTTAAAAGATGTTATGCTCAAACGAGGGATTTGTTTAGATCAGGCTGGCAATCTGAGGATTATATTTGAAAGCAATCCAAAGTCAGTGATCTTAAAACGTTGCGGAGTTCATCTGTTCCGCAGCCTTCCTGTTCATTATGATGATCAGATGATGACTACAAGAAGCCTGTTTCAACCTTGGACATCGAACTTTTTCTGTACACTAGTGACATGTGCCATAATGTCTGATTATGGTTGACTTCAAATTTGCATCTTAAAAACTCTGGCCTATCAAAATCGAATTTCTTTGGACCATTTCATTTCTTTCCCAATCTGACAGTATTAGATCTATCAGGCAGTGATATCGTAAGCATTCTTGCAAGCATCAAAAGATTTGTTTGGTTGAGGACTCTTATACTGAATGATTGTAGGCAACTTCAAACAATTGAAGTGTTTCCATCAAGTCTATCAGTATTACGTGCTAACGGATGCATATCACTGGAAAGTTTACCAAAACTATCAAATCTATTCCCTCGCCCACGGCTAAGTTTGGTTAAATTGGCTAGATGCTATAAAGTGAATATTGGGAATTTGATGCCAGAATATCAACTACCTCAAGTAAGTCCTTATATATATTTCTATTTTCCTTATATATTAATTCGTTTTGTGTGGCTAATCGATTTTTGTACGTATATGAATATAGTTGTATTATGATGTATTCATCCAACAGGAGACTAACATGATATTTCCGGGAAAAAAGATTCCAGATTGGTTCATGTATCGCAAGGAGACTTCAAATAATCATCGGTGTGAATTTGATATTCGACCATTTGAGATGCTTCGCGTCGGTGGAATTTGTTTTTGTGCTATTATTGAACCCGTTGGGAGGTTTTGGAGCGTTGACATGATGATAGGATCAGTTGCCTACTACAGTAACCATAATGTAGGAAAAGTTGATTAAATGGATTCAGATCATGTATGGTTGCAATACTTCACTTTAGAAGATGTTAAGCTCAAACGAGGGATCAGTTTAGATCAGGCTGACAATCTGAGGATTATATTTGAAAGCAGTCCAAAGGCAGTGATCTTAAAAAGTTGCGGAGTTCATCTGTTCCACAGCAACGAGCGGTCTGAACAACAGAGGCGTCCTGTTGATTGTGATGATGATTGCAAGAAGCCTGTTTCAACCTTGGACATCGAACTTTTTATAGTACACTAGTGACATGTGCCATAATGTCTGATTATGGTTGACTTCAAATTTGTTTCAAACTCAAACTCAATATTAGGTGCGGGAGCAGCTTGATCTATAGATTAGTTTTACACCCTCCATTTGCACTCTGCTATCTATATCATGATTCTACCTCTTTTTTTTTTTTGAAATAGACCTCAATTCATTACTGAATGAAGAAAAATACAGCTGTGACCAATAATGACGGATACCAAGTTCCGATTACAAGCCAACTACCTATCAGTTGTACGCTCCCCCGTACACAATTTTCATTGCGCCGGAATGTGTCTAAACCTTCTAAGCTCTCCAATGACGACGCCATGCTGAGATGAGAGACTCTGTCAAAACAGAAGTGTTCATCTCGACTCGTCTACGAGAAAAACAACACTAAACATCCTCACCCTCCAAAGGAGGAGAGGCACTACCCAACCTTCACCCTCAATAAGAGGAGAAGACTCACAACCCTCCTCCTCAAAGAGGAGAGGTACTTACCTATTTCAAAATATTATTAAAAACCAAATTAAAACTCCCATAACAGATTAATAAAAAACAAAATAAAAACACTCTCTCAGCGCCGTACGCTCACTGCCTTTTGCCTGCACCACTTTCTGCAGATTTCTCAGCCTGCACTACGCACATGTAGCCTGCACCACACCCGGGTAGCCTGCACCATGCATGTCCTGCACAAGAGATTCTCACAGCAAAATAGCCAAAACAACCACTTTCTGCATCCCGTCCCCATCGCCAGCCCATCAAGATATACCGATCAAGATCACAAGGGCTTCTCACCGTCGCCGGCTTCATCCCCGTAACCATAACCAGCCCACCAGCCCGTACACCACCTCAGCTAGGTGAAAACAGAATCAGAAACAAAAATGGAAACCAGCACATAATTTATTCCAGAAACAAACCAAAACCGACTACAACGAAAAACAAATTCCGGCCATCATCCTAAGGACTGCCCACCGTGAGTTACACCCGGACACCACCCCAAAATCCCCTTTAAGCCTCCATGCAGCTCGGTCATGCAACCCGAAAAAACAATCTCTGATTTCCATGGTTAAACCAGAGATCCTATACCCCGCGGGAAACACCCCAACCAACATGCAAAAAATCATCCCCAGGAGCAAAACACCCGAATCTACTCACACAGACATCCAAAGAGAGATCTCCAAGAAACAGAAAGAAAACAAACCGAAAGCAGAAAAGAAGAAAAAAACAAAACAAACAACCGATTGACTGCGTGAAGCCATCCGCCGTGAGCTGCGCCATAGATCCACCACGGAGAAGCGTTATCCCCTTCATGCATAAACGACATGCGTCCTCAAAAAATCCTCTGTTTTCCGTGGAAAACAGAGTTCTATACCCCGTGGACAAGCACCCCATCCCGCGTATAAATCCATCTCCATGAGTGAGCTCTGTGACCAGCCCACACCTTACCCCTCAGAACTGTCCCCTCAGAAGACCAAAAACAAACCGGTCAGGAACACCTGCCTTTCGGAGCCGAGGACCTTCACCTCCACCATGGAATGTATCTCCACCCAGCCGGGTGATTTGTTGAGGAAAGAGGACTCGGCAGCAAACGGCTTCCCTGAAACGGCTTTTATTCTCCACACAGCCATACGGCTTTTATTCTCAAAGGAAAAACAAAAATCGATGGAGGAGGGAGGGAGGAGCCGAAGCTCCACCTCCCTCAAACGGCTTCCCTGAACTTTTTTTTTATGATTCTACCTCTTTTATATTGAATTAAGGCAATAAATTAACTGAATTCAATTTTAATAAATAAATTCTAAAATGCTAAGATATGAGCATAAAATTTTAAAAATACTAATACTAATAATTTTTAAAACAACTTCGAATATTCAGGCTGTCACCCAAGGTGTGGCTGCCACCACTCCGAGAGACAACCAAAATAGTCATATATATATATATATATATCCCACCATCAATTTTTAAAAAAAAATGTTACAATAAAAATAATAAATCTAAAAGATGACTCCAGTTTAAAAAGCCTATATTGGACGCAGGTGTTGGACATGAAGGGAGTCATGTTTTCCTAAATCCCAGATCGTACAACCGAACGTACAGAAAATCTGCCCATTAGATCATATTAATGATACATAACATTTTAGAACACAATATTTTCAAAATATTTTATAGGGAATTAACAATTAAGCAGATCCAGAAAAGTAAATAACCAGGCTTTTATTGAAAATCAAGTTATAATTTATGCGGGCCTTCGTTAAAATATTGTTCACCATTAAGATGAACATAAAAAAAAAAAAAATGACGCACGTGGTACGATCATAACGGTACTTGGATATTGTTAGAGATCAAGATAACAAATTGCAGTATATATTTGTGGAGTATAAAATAATTTTGATCTTTGCGAAATTTTATCATAAAAAGAATGTAATTTAAGGAAGTATGTAACATCCCGTTCTCAGAGGTCCGGAGAGTCAACTCCTGTCACCTGATAATCAACTCCAACATTTCTAATATATTTTCTAAATCCAAATCAATTCTTCTATAGACTCCAAATCACAACAGAAATACTTCCATTTTAATTGACCACACATATTCATATTAAAATTCTCCTTATAGAAACTCAAATAGCATAGATCAACTTCTCGACATGTCTAAATGAACATCACAAAACAAATTAAAGTTTACATGTCTCCATAAACCATCTACTAAAAATGAACTCATCCAACATCAACAATACCCCAAGGTACTCAATCACCATCCACAGCTAATTTTGCCCATGCATTCTATCATTGATCCTCAATTGAACCATCAAAATCATCTGAAATATAGTGATGGTAAGGGAGTGAGTTATTAACAACTCAGTAAGCAAAACACATTTACTAGTATGTGAATATGAGTATTTATAACGTTCAAAATATGGAACAAAATATTTGCTTTCAAAATGCAGAATCAAAACTTGTTACAAAACATAAGACAGAAACTTTCAGAAAACAAACTTATTCCAAAAAGAATCATTTGGCATATCCAAACTGAAACATTATATTCATATCAGCTCATAGCATCACATCGTGATAAATACCATGTTTAAACCCCATGGTAGGGCTATAAACCACCATTATACCCGTGGCAAAGCCATATTTCACTTTTATACCCATGGTGGGACCATATGCTACTATTATATCCACGGAGGGGCCATATGCAACTATTATACCCATGGCAAAGCTATAATGAAAACCGAACAGAACATCAAAATTAGACTTTAATCAAAATACATATTCATAATCCCATGCTAAGGTTTTTAGATGCCACAACATATCAAACAGAGTATGAAACAAATTTAGAGTGCTTGATTGGCCTGATTGTCCTTTACAATCTATGCCATCTAAATTTCGTGGAGACAAACTCTCTATTCTACTCATGCCTAGAAGTCGCATCCCGGAGATACCGTTGGAATTTAAGGTACAACTATTATTATTTTCAATATTTCTTTCTTTAAACTTAGTTTGATGTTCTTTTCTTTTAATAGAATCTCTCGGTTATGAATTTCGGTGGTTGTGATTTCTTAACGAAATTCCTGGATATTTCAAGTTGCCCAAATTTGAAGGAAATAGATCTTCACTCTTGTAAAAATCTAGTTGAAGTTCATGATTCTATTGGATTAATCCTTGATAAGCTTGTTAACTTGAGACTTGGTGGATGTTTCAATCTAAAGAGCTTTCCAAGGAGACTCCAATTGAGATCTCTGGAACTCCTTGATCTTACTGATTGCTCAAGCCTTCCAAACTTTCCCAAAATAGAATCTGAAATGGAACATTTACGCTCTGTCAAGTACTTAACGGGCACCGCAATAGAAGAATTGCCTTCATCCATTGGGTACCTCACTGGGCTTTTAAATTTATACCTAAGTGGCTCCAGAAACCTGAAGCGTCTACCAAGTAGCATTCATCAATTGAGATTTCTATATCATATTAGACTCGATAATTGTCCAAATATTAGAAGTTTTGGGATGGAGGAGGAGGTGCATAATGGACAACCCACGCCCTATGTAGTGTCTACAAGCTGGGAAAAGGAAGCTTCATTGGGTGCAAAATTATTCCCATTGCCGCCTCCAACAAAATCAACCACTCCTCTTAACTTGTATCTTATGAACTCTGGCCTATCAAAATCGAATTTCTTTAGGCTATTTAATTGCTTTCTCAATCTGCATATATTACAACTATCAGGTAGTGATATCATAAGCATTCCGGCAAGCATCAACACATTTGTTGGATTGTCGATGCTTTTTTTGAATGATTGCAAGCAACTTCAAGAAATTATGGAGTTTTCACTGAATCTAGGATGGCTTCATGCTAATGGATGCATATCACTGGAAAGATTACCAGAAATATCAAATATATTTCATTTCCCAAGGCTAGAAATGATTGACTTGACTAGATGCCATAAAGTGAATATGGGGAATTGGATGCCAAATCCTGTGTGGAATCGAGTAAGTCCCGATACATACTTCACTTTTCCTTATATATCCATTTGGCGTTTTGTGGCTAATCAATTTCTGTATATGAATATCGTTGATATATATTTTATGATGTATTCATCCAACAGGATTATAAAATGATATTTCCAGGAAATAAGATTCCAGATTGCTTCAGCCATTGCAAGGAGACTTCAAATAGTCATCGGTGTGAATTTGATATTAAAGGGTCCCCACCATAAAATTTGGATGACATCATAGGAATTTCTTTTTGTGCTATTTTTGAACCCGTTGGGACTGGGTTATTGGGAGTTCACTTCATCATAGGATCAGATGGCTACGACACCAGTGTTGAAGAACAATTTGATGAAATGGATTCAGATCATGTATGGTTGCTGCACTTAACTACAGAATATATTGGGCGCCGATTCGTGAGTGTAGATCAGGCAAACAATCTGAGGATCATATTTGAAAACAGAAGTCCAAAATTCTGGATCTTCAAACGTTGCGGAGTTCATCTGTTATACAAACAGCATGATGAACAGAATGCAAAAGATCATGAAAATGTTGATGTCCATTTGGATGCACCCATTGAAGATATTGGAAATTTAGCAAATCCAATGGATCATGGAAGTCAACTTTCTAAGAGGCTTAGTGTTGATTATGATGATGATCGCAACGTCATTGAATCCGACATGTACCCACAACGTCATTATGATGATGATCACAACCTTGGACATCAAACTCCTTTTGAGTTCGAGACCATCATTATGCACTGCGAAAGATTAGACAACCCGGACATAAAACCTGGCCAATTGAATTTAGAATTTTTTCATGTTACCTGATCTTAGTATCGTTTTTGGCCTTTCACAGAATCACATCTCAGCCCTCCTCTACTTTCTCCTGCTCGACACTCACTCTCTCCCTCGCAGGCTCACAGCAGCGGCTCTCCTCCTCGCAGCCTCACTCTCCTGCATGAGATTAGTTTGTGAGTTTGCTATTGGTGGGTTTATGGGTGTTTTGATGGTTGAATAGGTTATATATTGTTTGGTTGTTTGTGCTTGATGGTCTATACTCTCCTATTATTTGTTTATGATCTGCTACTCTCAGTTTGTTCTCTGCTATTCATGGGTCTCTACGTAAAAGTATTGTTCTCTATTGTGCATGTAGAACAGTGTCTGGAAAAAAAAACAATGTTCATGGTGTTCATAAAAAATTTCTGTACGAAGATTTAAGCTCAGTACAAGAAAGCCTACCAACTATATGATAAAATTACAATTAGAATATACTCGTGTACTTTTTAAAAAACAAATAAATATTCAAATTACAATTAGAATTAAAATAAATGAAAATATTAAAATCAATATTTTAATATAATAGTGATAGATTTGTTGAGCCTGTTGTTGATAAGTGGCTAGTTAAATGTGACGCCCTCGACCCTACATGTGATTTGGTAAAAGTCGTGACATTGGGATGATGACCACATGGATCACGCACCCCAACGACAAGTACTTAGAGTATGTGCAACATGCAATAAGTGTGCAAATATAATAATTGCAGCAGAAAAATGAAAGAGGCATTCATACTAAGTACCAGAAAAATTAAATACAGTACAATAACAAATATCCTCCAAAAGGATTATACAGTCATCCGACATGTAAATAAAATAAAAGAAGACAATATAACATGAAGGGAAACAAATCCCATATCATCAAAGCAACCATAACATCAACAAGTCATGCCTTTGGCGGATCTGGTCCCTCAGGCTCATATTCATTCTTTGCGTTAAAGTCTATAATAGTCGACCCGTTTGGTTATGCAGTTCAGATGAGATGAGATATTTTAAATAGTAATGAATAAAATATTATTATAATATAATTTTTTTAATATTAATTTTGTATTGGGATTTAAAAAAATTGAATTATTTATTATATTTTATATGAAAATTTAAAAAAGTTGTAATGATTAGATGAGATGAGATGAAATTATTTGATTTTTGGTAACCAATCCGGATCCGGTCTTGCTCGTGTCGTATCAAGACACGTATATTATATTATATGGGTCAACCCGAATACGACACATTAAAGTTATCGTGTCAAAATCTCAAACCCTAACACGACTCATTAACATAACAGGTTAACACGACACAATCCATTTTGACACGTTAGTGAATACAAAATAAATTGACCTGACTTGACCCAACATTTTCAACCCATTTATGTTAATGGATTGAATAGACCTATTTCAACTCGTTTGACCTGATTGATTTTATATAAATAATATCTATAAAAAAATTAAAAACTAACTATAAGTCCAAAATTACAATCTAAACAACAAAAATACTCTAAGAAACCATTTCCATAAAGTTTCTTATAAGAAAAATCAACAAAATAAAATTTGTATCGATGATCCAATATAACTACTATAGCCAAGAACACATTGAATTCAGATTAATATTTCTCAAACTTAGCAAGCATTTGACAATACATTTTCTTCATATAGTCATCTTCACTTTCAGAGTGCTCCTTTAATTTCGAATAAATAAAAAAAACTACTGTAAAGTACAAATTGACTATAGAGTATTTGGTTTCAGAAAAGTCACAAATGACATCATAAAAAACTCTCAATAAACTGTTAATCTTCTCCACTTTTTCCCACTCAGATGTTGATGGACAATGATTAAAATTAGAATCGGTCAACTCCAAATGGCTAAAGGCAAGACGATAGAAAATGTCATTCTTAAGCATAAGAAAAATATAATTTTATCTAGTGGGACATCCTATCTCAACCCATTCCGAGTGAAGAAGATAGGATCTTGTAAATGACCAAACCGAGAAACTCGAGCAATTAATAGAACAAAGTGAGAAAATCAGATAAATTCAATCCTAATCAAAGCAGCACAAGTTTGAAAGCAAAACCTTATAAGCTCGCTGCATAGATCAAACCAAGAAATCAGATCAATTACTGGAACAAAGTGACAAAATCAAATGGATACAAACATTAAAGCAGCACAAATTTAAAAACACTAAAGCCAATACAAACTATTTGCAAAATGCGGCTTTATTGAATTATTGAATTGCAATCTTCACTTTCAGAATTGAGAGAGACCGTCTATTTAAAACTACTTCTTATTTTCTTTTATTCGTTCAATTTGGATATAAAATAAATGTAGAATACTGGAATATAAAATAAACACCTAATTTGTAGTTTAAGATGAAAAATTAATCAGCCAAAGAGAGTTGTATTTTCCCTCTCTATTCTTTCATTTGGTGTTAGTATGTAAATAAAGTTAATCTTGTGAATAACTAATCACTGAGAATCAGTTTCTTCTCTTCATCTTCCTCCCGGGATAAAACTTGGTTTCATTGACATGGCATAAGATCAGCCTTAGTTCTTTCACGGCATCCACTTTCATTTCCATAAGATCAAACGGTGGAAAGGAAGATATTGATCTCGGGAAAAAGCATATTTGACGCGGAAATTCAGGGAAAGCGCCAGCTTCCGGCTGGAAGAATATATATATATATATATATAGAAGGGAAGGGCCAAGGACGGAAGACACGGAAGAAAATTAAAACAACAGCTTTGCTACATACAGTCGCCACATGCAGTCGGCGTGCAGTCGGCTGTACAGAATGAATAAAAAAAAATTATAAAAAATTTTTTTTATATTCAAGGGGACCTACATGAATTATAAAAAGTTATAAAAATAATTTTTTTTTTTCATGTAGGTCCCGTATTAATTTTTTTTACAGCCGACTGCACGCCGACTACATCTCTCGACTGCAAAAAGTATTTCTCTTAAAACAAAATGCCCAACATGTTTGCTTTCGGTGGAGAGATGCACCTTTTCAAAGTGGAGAATTTCAAAAAAATATGTTGGGAGTTCTATATTAAGGGGGAGACGGACGAAGGGAAGTTGTCAGTTTTAATTTTAGTTTTTTCTTTTTTAGTTTGTGGAATAAAAGAGTGCTTTTCGTATAAGGCACTACAAGAGAGTTTTAATTTTGTGGGGTTTTATGAAGAGAAATAATAACTCATGTTCCATAAATAAGAATACAAGCGATTAAGCAAAATCATCAAGAATAAAATGAGAATAATAATTATTCATGAGGTAGAGGAATAAAGCTTTATTTTTATTAATATTATATATTTACTTATATATATATATATATTTGGTGTGATTTATATAGAGTTATTAAAATATATTTTTAAAAATTAAAAGAAAAATTATATCCTAGTATTTTACTGAGTTCAAATATTTATCTTTTTGATAGTCTTTTATTCCAAATTTGTAAATTCAGATTTATTATAAAAATTTAATTTAATTTATTATAAAAATCTAATTTAACGTGACATTCGAGACAAATTGAGAATCGCATAAAAATTTGAGGGGGCAAAGTGAAATTTTTTCTTGGGAGTATTTTTGTCTTTGTACGTGAAGAAACTGCACGTATTCAATTTCCGTCCAATTTAATGTTGATGATAGACGGAAGGGGGGATCGAGAAGTTTTGAAAGTAAGCAGATCTATTTTGATGCAATTGTTAGTTTTGAATGAATATTGTGAATTGAATGAAAGTTCAATGAGATAAAGTATAATTAACCCAAGAATTATTAATTTTTAAAACTAAATTATTTTAATAATTGAAAATAAAATCGCATCATCCAAATATAGAAGAATCGAACCGAATCCTGACGTTGGCATTTGAAAAGATCATTTTTTAGTCTAAAAATAATATTTAGCCAACCCTTTTAGCTCAACAAATTTGACTAACCATATGATCTAAAATTAAAAATATTGTTCATTTATTAAACCTACTATTGCATTTTATTTGACACATTAATTATTTTTTGACAAAAATTTAACTTTAGCTAACCTACCACTAATGTCATAATAGAATCAAGATATTAAGGACAATAAACGCCAAAGACCCTACCCAACAATTTCTGTGATGACCCGCTTTTAAGTGTATTTTCGCTGAAATAATTATTTTTATTTTAATTAATATATCAGATATTTTATTTTATTTTAATTGCGTTTTTAAAGTCGGTTTTTAATTTATTTTAATTTATTTGAGGTTGTGTTTTATTTCTTTTAGTTGTTTTTGTGGTTTTAATCTTTTTGGCGGTTTGTTTCTTTTCCCGGAGTGAGGACTGGACCTCATTTCTTTTCACATCTTTTTTTTCTTTTTCTCTTTTTCCTTTTTTTTTTTTCCCTTCTTTTCTTTTTTCTTCTTTTTCTTTTTCTCTTTCTTTTCTCTCTCCTCTCTCCCCGACTCGGACCCCCCCCGTGCACTCTCTCTCTTCTCTCTCTCTCCCTCACGCCGGCGTCAACCTTCCCCAGCCCCTACCGCCGCCGTCCGGCCACCGTTCGGCCTCCCACCGGTCCCATTCTCTTCCTCTCCTTCCGGTCTACCTTCCCTCCAAAACCCACCCCCAACCGGCCGGCCATTTGGCCGGAAAAAGCTCAACAAAGGCGCACGGATTTTGCTCCGATCCGCCGTCGCTCCACCTCCGGCCACCATTTCTTCACCACTTCATCACCGGTCCCTTGCCGTCCTAACCCACCCTTTTCCGGCCTCCATCGACCACCGGAGCAGCTCCCACGAGCTTGTTTTCCGATTTGCCATTTTCGGCCATTTTCGGCCATTCCGCCGCCACCCACGGCCGTCCGTCACTTCCAATAGCTTCACAACCACCTCTAGACCATTCCCTATCAATCCCGTGTCCTAGTTTGTCCCCGTTCAAAAGTGGGTTTTTCGGACCCACGGCCACAGTGAAATTTCACTGTGACGTTGCTGTTTTTCCGCCGTTTGCAACGCCTCGTGTTTTCTAAAATTGCCGTATAGCGCTGTAAGTATTTTCCAAACCCTATTTTCAGATTTTAATATATATTGCTCATTCAATTATTTACTGTTGTTGGTTGTTGATTCCGGACTGAGTCCGAGGAGTTTCGGGGGTCGGATGGATGGAGGACGGAGTTACTTGTTTTATTGATTTATATTGTTGGATTATTTTAATATGCATTGATTTGGCATTTCATGGTGCATGCACGTGTGTTTGTGGGATTGTGTGAAAAGCCTGTGTATTGGCGTGACTGGTTTTACGGGTGCGTGTGTATCACGACCCAAGCCGGGATGGGTTATTATCTCGGTGGAGCTCCTCTGGTCACTCGGGAGCGGAATAAACTGAGTGATGTCCCCTGAGTTATCGAGAGAGATGACGGGAGCGGGACTAGGGGATGCTTGGCTACGAACGTGCCGGGCATGGAACCGGGCATCGCCCTACTCACCGACTCCGTGGCCCTTCGCTGGCGAGGGCTAGAGGATGCTTGGCTACGCACGCGCGGGGCGCGGAACTGGGCATCGCTTGTTAGGTGTCACATGCGTGGTGGTACTCTGCGGTGTGACACTGGAGCCAGGGTGTGCGGATGACTCCTAGGGGAGGTCATGGTGCATACGGTTAAAATTGGATAATGGTTTATGAGGCCAAATGTGACTTTTGGCGTGGGCCAGATGGACTTCTGGTGAGATATTGGGCCGGATGGACTTCCGGCGAGATATTGGGCCAAATGTGACTTTTGGCATGTTTTTCGGAAAGGATATGTTTTTGGGTCAAGTGGGTTTTTGGCGTGTGTGGAAAACTGGTGATTTTGGGCTTTGTGCATTGGGCATGTTTCATGCATCTTGTTTGAGTTATATGTGTTTTTATCTGGTAGTGTTTGGGGTTTTACTTACCTGCGGAACCATTTGTGGTTCCGTAGCTTTTGGTGCAGGAGTTGAGGATGAGGAGGAAGAGGCTGAGCCCGAGGATGCGGCTCCGCCGGGTTGCTGATGTTATCTTTTTATTTGTTTAAAACTGTATTTGTGTTTTGTAATATTTTATCTATGTACGTTTTAAACAGCTTGTATTACGTTAAGAAAAATTCTGGTACTTAGTTATGACTTTCTTTATCCGCTGCGAGTTTCTCTGTACACATCTGTTGCCTTGCACACACTCGGCACCCGACGATGGGATGGTGACCCGGGTTGTCACCATCCGGACGTCTCAATTTCCCCGTGTTCGGGCGTGGGGATTTTGGGGGCGTCACAGGTGGTATCAGAGCGGTTTGGCTCTGGGTAAAACCACAAGTCCCGTAGGTAGTACCAGAATGTTTTTAAAGTTGTGTTTTAAAATTATGTTAAGTATAGTTGTTTTATTTGTTTTATTTGTTTATGTTTGTTTGCTTGTTTTATTTAGTTATGTTTTGGCATGCGGGTTTCTTTTGTTTCTTGCTGCGTGGTGCTGTTTTGTTTTGTTGGTTTTATGATGGTTTTATTTGTTTTCTTAAAGGAGGGTCAAGAGTGGTGTTGTGACAGGAATATGGGGAGACCAGGTAGACCAAGGAAAAATACTCAGGAACCGCAAGACAATACATCCAGGGATGACTCCATAGCCGAAGCAATTCGGCAGATGACGGAGTTCATGCAACAGAATATTAGGCCACAACAGGCAGGGCCTTGGCCACCACAAGGACCTTGGCCACCACAAGGGGGTCCTTGGCCACCATCAGGAGGGCCCTATCCACCGTCAGGAGAGCCTTGTCCGCCACAGGGAGTGTATTGGCCACAACCAGGAGGTCCTTGGCCATATCAGGGAGGACCTTGGATGTATCCAGGAGGGTCCAGTAGCATGGTGCAAGCCGGATGCACCTATGAGCGCTTCCTAGCGCATCGGACCCCACACTTTACTGGAAATGAGGATCCTCTTCAGGCTGGAAAATGGATCAAGGATCTGGAGAAAACCTTTGAGGTGTGTGGATGCACTGAAGCTCAGCAAGTACTCTACGCCAGCTATCTTTTGCAGGGTATCGCTTCTGATTGGTGGGATACCAGGAGGGTGATGCTGGAATCTGAATTGGGATCTTTCGCTGCGGTGACCTGGCAGCGTTTCAAGAAAGAGTTCAATGACCGCTTCTTTCCTGCATCGGTAAGGAAGCAAAAGGCAAGAGAGTTCTCCAATCTGGTCCAAGGGGGCGCAACAGTGGAACAATACGCCCGGAGGTTCATAGAACTTGAGCGGTTTGCTCCTCATCTTGTTGCCACAGAGGAGCTGCGAGCTGAGCGTTTTCAGGAGGGACTACGCCCTGATATACGCCGTTTGGTGGTCAGCCATCGGATATCCACTTTTCAGGAGTTAGTGGATGTGGCCACCCTTATAGAGAGGGAAAATAATCTGAGTTTGGGCTCCCCTTCAGGGCAAAAGAGGCGAAGTTTTTCTGGTGAAGGAAGCAGCTCGGGTTTGCCTCAGAAGTTTGTTCAGCGAACTGGAACCCGATCTCAAGCATCCTCCAGTGTTCGCATGGGAGGACGTATGCCTGTTTGTGGAGTTTGTAATAGAGCTCATGAGGGCGAGTGTCGGACGAGTAGCGGACCCCAGTGTTATCGGTGCGGCCAAGTGGGGCATATTGCTCGGGATTGCCCTGTTAGAGCTCAAGGAAGCCGTGGAGGTAGACACGGTGGAAGAACCAACCCGAGACAAGCAGTACAAGCCCGGGTTTATGCTGTCACGCCCGGAGAGGTGGACGATGAGGCACCAGCGACCCATGATGCTGGAGTAATCACAGGTATGGATTAATTTAATCTTTTAAGTTGGATTTATTTTTGGTGCATTTGGTTTCTTCGTTGTTTTTTTTGGATTTCATGGGTTGTGTGTTTGGTTCAGGAAGAGTCCGTTTGTATGAGTTTTATGCTTGTACTTTGTTTGATTCCGGTGCTTCACGATCGTTTGTGTCTTCCACGTTTGCTCGGGTGTGTAACTTGGTCACGGAACCGTTGCCGAAGGCTATGGTAGTGGCGCTACCCGATGGCGAGATGGTGTGGTGTTCCAAGGTTGCTTTGGGATGCCCGTTAAACTTTGAGGGAAGGTTTTTGGATGCTGATCTGGTGGTATTCAAGCTGTTGGGTTTTGATATCATCCTCGGGATGGATTGGCTATACCGATATTCTGCGACTATTAATTGCAGAAGTCGGACAATTAGCTTTCAGCTTCCGGATGGTGATTGTCTGGAATTTGCGGGGAGTAGATTAAAAGAAAAGCCGATGATTATATCGGCGATACAGGCAAGAAGAGAGATTGCATGGGGAGCGGATGCATTCTTGGTTCAGATGGTGTCCACGTCGTCTGAGAAGAAGTCCTTGGCAGACATTCCAGTTGTGGAAGAGTTCCCCGATGTGTTTGTGGATGACTTGCCCGGACTACCCCCCGTGCGAGAGATGGAGTTTGTTATAGACTTGGAACCTGGAGCGGCTCCTGTGCATAAGGCTCCTTACCGCATGGCACTGGCTGAATTGAAAGAGTTGAAGACTCAGTTGCAAGAATTAGTAGAGAAGGGGTTTATTCAGCCTAGTACGTCGCCGTGGGGTGCTCCAGTTTTATTTGTTAAAAAGAAAGATGGAACCCTTCGTATGTGCATTGACTATAGGGAGTTGAACAAGGTGACCATCAAAAATAAATATCCTCTCCCGCGGATAGATGATTTATTTGACCAACTTCAGGGGGCAGCGGTGTTCTCTAAAATTGATCTGAGGTCGGGATACTACCAGCTGAGAATCAGAGAGCAGGATGTGCCGAAAACTGCCTTCAGGTCGAGGTATGGACACTATGAATTTAAGGTGATGCCGTTTGGGCTAGCTAATGCTCCTGCCGCTTTCATGGATTTGATGAATCGGGTGTTCCAACCTTATCTGGATTCCTTCGTGGTAGTATTTATTGATGATATACTGATTTATTCCCGAGATGTTGAAGAGCATGTGTATCATCTTAGTCTGGTACTTGAGAAATTGAGAGAGCACCAGTTGTACGCCAAGTTCAGCAAGTGTGAGTTCTGGTTGGAAGAAGTTAAATTTCTTGGGCATGTAATTTCCCAGGGTGGAGTGGCAGTTGATCCTAGTAAGGTAGAAGCCATTTTGTCATGGCCACGCCCAACTACAGTACGCGAGATCAGGAGTTTCTTGGGGCTCGCCGGTTACTACCGAAGGTTTGTAGAGGGTTTTGCTCGCTTATCCGGACCTCTCACAGCTTTGACTCGGAAGAATACAGAATTTGTTTGGTCAGAGAAATGTGAGAGAAGCTTCCAGGAATTGAAGAACAGGTTGACGACGGCACCAGTGTTAGCACTCCCAGAACCGCATAAGCCGTTTGTAGTCTTCAGTGATGCGTCTAAGTTCGGTTTGGGTTGTGTCCTTATGCAGGAAGGACGGGTTGTAGCCTATGCATCTCGTCAGCTTAAGGACCATGAGAAGAATTATCCGACGCATGATCTAGAGTTGGCTGCGATTGTTTTTGCACTCAAGATCTGGCGGCATTTCTTGTATGGGGAAGCTTGTGAGGTATTTACTGATCATAAGAGCTTGAAGCATTTGTTTTCCCAGAAAAATTTGAATATGAGGCAGAGGCGTTGGCTAGAGCTAATCAGTGACTATCAGTGTGAGATCAAGTACCACCCGGGGAAGGCTAACATAGTTGCTGATGCTTTGAGCCGGAAGTCTCATTTGGAGGATGAAGCCGAACCGTCAGAAATGGATTCGTTACTTTATGGGATGAGAAGGCTCCTTATAGAGAGTTCGCAGCAAGTAGAGATTTTGTCTTCGGTTCTGGACATTCGGGTAATAGATTTTGAAGAATTGAAAGCTCTCCAAAGAAAGGATCAGAAGCTGCTGAACATCAGGAAAAGAGTCCGAAAATCTCGAGGGCCGTTGCACTATAGCATGGATAGTGATGGGGTACTTCGGTTCCGAGATCGCAGAGTGATCCCAAAGGACTCAGATTTCAAGGAACGGATCATGGCGGAAGCTCATGCGGCCCCGTATTCAGTTCATCCCGGCAGTACAAAGATGTATCGAGACTTGAAGAAAAATTACTGGTGGGATGGAATGAAGAAGGACGTTGCCTTATATGTGGAGAAATGCCACACGTGTCGTCAGGTAAAGGCCGAGCATCAGAAACCTGCAGGTATGCTCCAACCCCTCCCTATTCCTGAGTGGAAGTGGGATGACATCACGATGGATTTCGTAGTGGGTTTGCCGAGAACACCTAGTGGGAAGAACTCTGTTTGGGTGATCGTGGACCGGTTAACGAAGAGTGCTCATTTTCTGCCTGTTAACAACACCGACTCTTTGGGTAAGTTGACCCGTTTGTATGTCAAGGAGATAGTGAGGCTACACGGCATACCAAAGAGTATAGTGTCGGATCGAGACCCGAGGTTCACATCGCAGTTCTGGAAGAGTCTGCAGGCAGCTTTGGGTACTAAGTTGAAGTTCAGCACTGCTTATCACCCGCAGACAGACGGCCAGTCAGAACGCACCATCCAGACCCTGGAAGACATGTTGCGAGCATGTGCCCTGGAATTCCAAGGGAGTTGGGAAAATCGCTTGCCGCTCATTGAGTTTGCCTACAATAACAGCTACCATGCGACCATTCAGATGGCTCCCTATGAAGCTCTTTATGGAAGAAAGTGTAGGTCGCCCTTGTGTTGGGATGAAGTTGGGGAGAGTAGGGTAATTGGACCCGAAATAATTCAGGAAATGCAAAGCCAAGTCCGGATCATTAGAGATAAAATGGCGGCAGCTCAGAGTCGCCAGAAAAGCTACGCTGATACCAGGAGGAGAGAATTGTCATTTGAAGTTGGTGATTGGGTTTACCTTAAAGTCTCTCCCATGAGAGGTGTTAAGCGTTTTGGTAAGAAGAGGAAACTAGATCCGAGGTACGTCGGCCCTTTTCAGATTCTGGAGAGAGTAGGGTCCGTCGCCTACAGAGTTGCTTTGCCAGATTATTTTGGGGATGTTCATGATGTCTTCCACGTATCATCCCTGAAGAAGAGCTTTGGGCAGCAAGAGCCACGTTTCGTTGACCCAGCAAGTATTCAGTTGCAGCCGGATCTCACTTATGAAGTTGTTCCGTCGCGGATTATGGATTGGAAGGAGCAGCAGTTGAGGTCCAAGACGATACCGTTGGTTAAAGTGGCTTGGGGAGATCCGTTAGCACAAGACTTCTCCTGGGAGCGAGTGGCGGACATGAGGGAGCTATATCCATATTTGTTTGAATGATGAAGGTATGTAATTTAATCTTGGTCTCAGTTGGTTCATGTGCGTTTGTGTGGCTTGGTTTAAGTTGGTGGTGATCTTGCAATTTCGAGGACGAAATTGTTTTTAAGGAGGGGAGGATGTGATGACCCGCTTTTAAGTGTATTTTCGCTGAAATAATTGTTTTTATTTTAATTAATATATCAGATATTTTATTTTATTTTAATTGCGTTTTTAAAGTCGGTTTTTAATTTATTTTAATTTATTTGAGGTTGTGTTTTATTTCTTTTAGTTGTTTTTGTGGTTTTAATCTTTTTGGCGGTTTGTTTCTTTTCCCGGAGTGAGGACTGGACCTCATTTCTTTTCACATCTTTTTTTTCTTTTTCTCTTTTTCCTTTTTTCTTTTTCCCTTCTTTTCTTTTTTCTTCTTTTTCTTTTTCTCTTTCTTTTCTCTCTCCTCTCTCCCCGACTCGGACCCCCCCCGTGCACTCTCTCTCTTCTCTCTCTCTCCCTCACGCCGGCGTCAACCTTCCCCAGCCCCTACCGCCGCCGTCCGGCCACCGTTCGGCCTCCCACCGGTCCCATTCTCTTCCTCTCCTTCCGGTCTACCTTCCCTCCAAAACCCACCCCCAACCGGCCGGCCATTTGGCCGGAAAAAGCTCAACAAAGGCGCACGAATTTTGCTCCGATCCGCCGCCGTCGCTCCACCTCCGGCCACCATTTCTTCACCACTTCATCACCGGTCCCTTGCCGTCCTAACCCACCCTTTTCCGGCCTCCATCGACCACCGGAGCAGCTCCCACGAGCTTGTTTTCCGATTTGCCATTTTCGGCCATTTTCGGCCATTCCGCCGCCACCCACGGCCGTCCGTCACTTCCAATAGCTTCACAACCACCTCTAGACCATTCCCTATCAATCCCGTGTCCTAGTTTGTCCCCGTTCAAAAGTGGGTTTTTCGGACCCACGGCCACAGTGAAATTTCACTGTGACGTTGCTGTTTTTCCGCCGTTTGCAATGCCTCGTGTTTTCTAAAATTGCTGTATAGCGCTGTAAGTATTTTCCAAACCCTATTTTCAGATTTTAATATATATTGCTCATTCAATTATTTACTGTTGTTGGTTGTTGATTCCGGACTGAGTCCGAGGAGTTTCGGGGGTCGGATGGATGGAGGACGGAGTTACTTGTTTTATTGATTTATATTGTTGGATTATTTTAATATGCATTGATTTGGCATTTCATGGTGCATGCACGTGTGTTTGTGGGATTGTGTGAAAAGCCTGTGTATTGGCGTGACTGGTTTTACGGGTGCGTGTGTATCACGAGCCCAAGCCGGGATGGGTTATTATCTCGGTGGAGCTCCTCTGGTCACTCGGGAGCGGAATAAACTGAGTGATGTCCCCTGAGTTATCGAGAGAGATGACGGGAGCGGGACTAGGGGATGCTTGGCTACGAACGTGCCGGGCATGGAACCGGGCATCGCCCTACTCACCGACTCCGTGGCCCTTCGCTGGCGAGGGCTAGAGGATGCTTGGCTACGCACGCGCGGGACGCGGAACTGGGCATCGCTTGTTAGGTGTCACATGCATGGTGGTACTCTGCGGTGTGACACTGGAGCCAGGGTGTGCGGATGACTCCTAGGGGAGGTCATGGTGCATACGGTTAAAATTGGATAATGGTTTATGAGGCCAAATGTGACTTTTGGCGTGGGCCAGATGGACTTCTGGTGAGATATTGGGCCGGATGGACTTCCGGCGAGATATTGGGCCAAATGTGACTTTTGGCATGTTTTTCGGAAAGGATATGTTTTTGGGTCAAGTGGGTTTTTGGCGTGTGTGGAAAACTGGTGATTTTGGGCTTTGTGCATTGGGCATGTTTCATGCATCTTGTTTGAGTTATATGTGTTTTTATCTGGTAGTGTTTGGGGTTTTACTTACCTGCGGAACCATTTGTGGTTCCGTAGCTTTTGGTGCAGGAGTTGAGGATGAGGAGGAAGAGGCTGAGCCCGAGGATGCGGGTCCGCCGGGTTGCTGATGTTATCTTTTTATTTGTTTAAAACTGTATTTGTGTTTTGTAATATTTTATCTATGTACGTTTTAAACAGCTTGTATTACGTTAAGAAAAATTCTGGTACTTAGTTATGACTTTCTTTATCCGCTGCGAGTTTCTCTGTACACATCTGTTGCCTTGCACACACTCGGCACCCGACGATGGGATGGTGACCCGGGTTGTCACCATCCGGACGTCTCAATTTCCCCGTGTTCGGGCGTGGGGATTTTGGGGGCGTCACAATTTCTTCTAGCTCATACCTAATCTTTTCTTTATGGTTTAAAAAAGAATAATGCTACTTCTTCCAATGATGGTTGATCTCGACATAATTAATTTTTATTTAATAATTAAATAATTATGTTTTCAAAAAAATATTTAAAAATTATTTAATAAAACATATTTAATTTTCTCAAAACAATTTGTCAGACTACATTCTCTATAGGGGTGTCAAATCGTGTTAACGGGTCGTGTTCGTGTCGTGTCAAATCGTGTTAACGGGTCATATAGGTCAACCCTAACCCGACCCGTTAAGCTTATCGTGTCAAAATCTCAAACCCTAACACGACCCATTAACATAACGGGTCGTGTCGTGTCAACCCGTTTTGACCCATTAATAAATATTACGAAATATGTTTTTTTTTATAAGTAAACAAATAAATTAAGAAAATATTACGAAATAGGTTAATACGACACAATACAACTCATTTTAAACTATTTATATAAATAGGTTGAATAGGCCTGAAATTAACCTTTTTAACCTGATTAAATTTAGCATAATTTTATATAAATGTTAAAATTACAATATTTATAAAAATTATAAAACTAATTATAAGTCCAAAACTACAATCCAAATAATAAAAATATCGAAATTGAAATTCTAACAATTTTATTTTTAGATATAAGGGTATAATTGTAACTTTAACTTTCTTAACGTGTCATAACGGGTTATAACGGGTCAAAACGGGTTAACCCGTTATCAACCCGTTAAGCAATCGTGTCTTAACGGGTCAACCCGTTTTGACCCAAACCCATTAAGGCTAAACCCTAACCCGCTATTATCGTGTCGTGTTCGTGTTGGGTTAACGGGTCGTGTGACATATTGCCACCCCTAATTCTCTATGGGTTAGCAAGCCTTTTAAAAAAGCATACCATGTGATGGTGTCGGACTACATTCTCGATGGAGTCGGACTTCAGTGGACTCAATAATTATGGACCTTACTGTACTCTTGACTAATACAATCCTGACCCCAATCATGGTCTCCAGCTTGGACGGTATGAAAAAAAGAAATAATTAAAAAGTTGGATTGCAAAGTTACTTATTAATTTTTTTTTTAATTCAGAAATGATAAAATGACAACCTCTTTTATCTTGATTCTATTATTTTTTTTTTCAATTTTAAAGTGTCTGAATTTTAAAAATAATATTATTTTACTGTGTAGGAGTATTTTACTGTGTAGGAGTACCACACTGTTTTGTTTTTGCCAGAAGGACTCGTGAGAGCATTGTGTGAAAATGGCATCTCTCAAAAGTTTGAAGAAGTTGCAAGGAATTTGCCAAAATGTTACTGAACATCTTTCTTTTAATAATTTAACGCTGCATTGACTCACACTACAACAAAAAACATTTTTTGGGACGAAATTACTTTGGGACGAATTGGAAATCGTCCCAAAAAGTGAGATTTTGGAACGAAATTTGAATTTCGTTCCAAAATGACGACGGTTATGCCAGACCGTTCGAACGCGTTCGAACGGTATTCTTAGGGACGAAAATTTTTGTCCCAAATAAGTTAACCGTTCGACCGTTAATGATTAACCCTTCGAACGTTTAATTTTTCCCGTTTGAACGTAATATTAGCGCGATAGGCAAAAATATTTTGGAGGGAAATAGATAAACCGTTCGAACGGTTAATATTAACCGTTCGAATGATGCATATTCACCATTCAAACGTTATTTGAATCGGCGAACGGTGACAGAGTTTTAATTTTTTAAGTTTTTTGCCAAATTATATTTAGATTAACTAGTAATTATAAAAAATTGGTTAATTAAATAATATGAATAATCTAAATTAAGAATTAGTTTAGAAAATATAAAACAATACTATTTCATATAACTTAAATACTGAATTTACAAAACACAAAATATTGTCCATACAAAAAACAGGAAATAAATAAATAAAATTGATCATAAAGTAATTAAGACCCCAAGTCTTTGCACACTTCCTCGACTGCAGCTATACGTTCCTCTATTTGTGTCAGTCAAGTACTGATGGTGACCTGAGTCGCAGACATGGCAGCAAACTCTGTACGAAGCTCAGACACAGCAAAATGGATCTCCATACGCACTGCATCGATCACTGCTAATGTCTGCTCGCTGATCGCTGCACGCACTATGTCAGCCATCTCCTCACGAGTAACACTGTGGACTGATGCCTCGGCCCGTGTAGATGTCTTTGCAGCTGCAGTTGAGACTCCATGATCTCCCAGCTGTGCATCTCCGTGAGGATCAACTGGTTCTGGAACATGTGCACGAAAATGCAGTCTCGAGTGTCCCGTGCTGTGTGAGAGGGTGGTGCTGTTTATCGGTCCCATCGGCTCCCATTTACGCTCAGCAACATCTGGCACAACACCAGCACATAGTAGATATCGGGTGATCAGGACTCCGAATGGTAGTATATCCATCGAAATGTACCGAGATTCTGATCGAATCCTATCGAATATATACCCCACCAAGTCGATAGGAATGCCACGAGCGACCCGTATCATAAATTTCGTCCGATCAATGCCAACTTCTGTCTTGTGCTGCCGAGGGTCAATGTTATTGGCAATTATCAAATTTAATATCTTAAAGAAAGAAGATAAATCTGCCTGTTTGATGCTCTTCGTCCCGTCATACGGTGGAGCATCTGGACCGACAACCAAATCCCTCACCTCGTGATCAGCAAGGGTATCGACCTCATCAGTATAAACTGATGCCTCCTCCTCAGTTGTCTCCGCCTCAACTGAAGGATCAGACTCTCTAGGCACCACATTCGGATATGCATCTGGCAGCCTAGGAATACCGAGATGCTCAGCAAGTCCATCTCGTGAAAATACAACGGGTACTCCTCAGACAGTGATACTGTAGGCCCCAAAATCATCTGCGCTGGCACTGCCGAGTTCTCTATAGAACTCAGCAACAATGTCAATGTAGGAGACTGGCTCCCATGCTTCCTCCCGTTCATCCAAGATAGGTCCCCAACCACGATCACTGAATATTGAGGGCAATGAATGACCCTCCCAGAGAAGACTCTGGAAATCAGAAATCTTCACTGGTCGCTCCAGTGAAACTGTCCTCTCCCGAACTGGACCACTACTACTCTCACCAAGATTGCGTCGCTTACGTGCCGGTCTAGAAGTAGACATTATAATCAACCTGAAATTTATAATTACAAACTAGATATATAACATTAACAAGAAAAATACAATAAAGAACTATTTACAGTAGTTTGAAACAAACATCAATTTAATAATATTTGATATTCTGAACAACATTATCAACAATAAATATATTTCTCAATATCAATATTAATAATATAAATATAATATTAAAAAACGTTCGAACGTTTACTGTAACGGTCGAACGGTTAAAGACAAACCGTTCGACCGTTAAGTTATATCGTTCGAACGTTTACTGTAACGGTCGAACGGTTAAAGACAAACCGTTCGACCGTTAAGTTATATCGTTCGAACGTTTACTGTAACGGTCGAACGGTTACAGACAAACCGTTCGACCGTTAAGTTATATCGTTCGAACGCTACGCATAGCGTTCGAACGATCTTCGTGTCGATCGGGATTCCAGGCCGAGTCGACTCGGCCATTGAAATCCATGGAATCCTTCGATTCCCTGGATTTTACACCAAAATAAATGCAATAGAAACCTAAATAAACGTTCATAACATGGATTTATGCAAATCTACCGATTATTTTGATGTATAAATCGGTTTACCCTAACTTAAACAATTAATCTATCAAAAACCTAAATCTAAACGGTAAAATGCTTTAAAAATGAAAAATACCGGTAGCTAGAGGTAGGGGCTTTGAGTGGGCACTGTTGATGGCGGCGAAGACGGCATTCAACGGCGGAGATCGACGGTTTGGAGGCTTAGAACGGAGGAAATGCGTGAAAATGACGTCGGGATGGGCTTATATATGCAGTTCCGTTCGAACGGTAAGTTAATACCGTTCGAACGTATTAACTGAATATTAATATCCATCCCTAATTAATCGGTTTTCATGATAATAAATAATATTTAAATGCAATATTCGGTATTAATTATATTAAATATAATAATTAATTCAATTATAATATATTTTAATTGTTAAATATATTAAATGCAATATATTTAATGCACTTATATATTATTAAACACTATGTATTATATATATAATTTTTTATATATATAGTATATATTATATTATATTTAATTAAAATATATTATACTATTGAATATTATATAGTATATAGTATAAGTTATATTATATAGTATAATTAATATAATATAGACTACTATATACATGAAGCTATGTTCATGTATTTATATAACATATATATATTATATGTGATATTAACTAGTATCACATATATATACTAGTATAGATGACACTATATATATTAATAGTAGATATTCTATTATTAAATATCTACTATTAATATTATAGTACTAAACATTATATATATATGCATGTGATACATATAACCCTATGCTATGATACCATATATATGTTATATATAATAGGTTAATATATGTACTTGACTATAATATTAGATGTAATATGATATTTTATACTATATATGTTACTAAACTATATAATATATGTTTGATTATATATTATATAGTTATATTACTATGGCTCTAAACTATAGTACATTTAGAAATTATTATATTTAAAGAATTAATTCAAAAAAATACTTTGGATCAACAATATAACTTAAACGTTTGAATGGTTTACTATTGGCGTTCAAACGTTTAAGAATACGTTCGAACGTATATATTAACGTTCGAACGTTAAATTAGGGGGGGAAATGTTTCCCGCTAATCGGTTTGACGTTTGAACGGTCTAATATAACCGTTCCAACGTTTAATAAAAACGTTCGAACGTATATTTTCACGTTCGAACATTAAATTAGCGGGGGAAATTTTTCCCGCTTGTCGATTTGACGTTCGAACGTTCATTAAACAACCGTTCGAACGTAAATATTCTGCATTTACACGACAGAACCTCACAATCTCGCACTCGTTCCAGTCGACCGAGCATCACTCCCACGCTCATTTTGTTCCAACCAACGCCATTATTCTTCAATATAGCCTTCAAATATTACTAACTCCTATCAATCTCTTATATTTTCGAATTAAGAGGTTGTTTTTACCGTTTGGTGAAGAGTTTTTACCGTTTGGTGGATTTTCCGCTTTATCTCTCCAAATCAGGTATTCTCCTTAAATTTGACCTCATTTTAGTTTTTATATAAGTGTTTTCGTTTGCTTACATGAGTTCGTCATATAGTTTGCTATCTTTTGATGTAATATGGACTGTAAATTTTGGAGTTTTCGGAGGTTGAAGACGAGTGATTTCTAGAAGTAATCCGTTCGAACGGTATTCGTGTTCCGTTCGAACGGTATTCGTGTTCTGTTCGAACGTAATATATTAGATCGAAAGGTGACGAGCACCGTTTGAACGATTTCTTGGGCAGTGTTAAAATAATTAATATTTTAAATGCAGGAGTGTAATTAAAAATTAATTAATTATAATCTACATTTAATAATACTTAAATACTTAAAAGATTCAAATAATCAAATGAGAATGAATTAAATTACAAATCATCTAAGATTTGTTACAAAACTTAATTATTTATGATGTTGAATTATTTGTTTGATACATGTTAAATATTGGCATATCTTATATTGCTTGTTCATCAATATTAGCCTTAGACCCGTTCGAGAGTTATCAATCCGCCTTAATTGAAAGATTGATAACTCTTGAATTGTCCAGAGTGGACAGTTTGGAATTGTAAGATCATTCTCGCAAACTATCGATCTATATCTGTTATACGTCCAGCATTAAGATTTTGGCAGATTTATCCCTTGTTCTCCGGATATGCAGTTTCGGTGATGTTGTATCGACGATGGATAAGTCGGTGCACACAACCAGACGAGCATATTTGGAGAACTATGGGGAGATGCTGTCAAAATTTTGTTGGGCGTGACAGATTATAGAGGATAGGTTTGCGACTATGATCTTACAATTCTGAATGGGATAGGACCAACTACCCGGTGTAAGGTGGCATACTCCTTGATTGATACATGATACATGCTTGTTTGTTGATGCACACGTGATTGTTTATAATGAAGATAGTCAGCATGGATAAGAGTTGGATGCGAGTTAGCGATCGTTTGGGTCAGAATTACAACGTATATGCTGAAGGTGTTAAGAAATTTTTAGAGTTTACATTGGGTACATGTGATAGTGATGGACGTATTAGATGCCCATGTAAAGAATGTAGGAATTTGCGCTCTCATAAGATAGACTTGGTGAGAGAGCATCTGTTTGTAAAAGGTATTGACAAGGGTTATACTGATTGGGTCTTACACGGGGAACCATATCCAACTTCATTCGATGCTCCACATGAAGAAGAAGCTATCGATGAAGATGTACAACCAGATGTTGTTGGAGATGAGTATGATGAGGATATGGAAGAAATGTTAGGTGACATCGGTGCGGGAATGTTTATGAATGAAGGTGGCACGGACACATCAAGTTCAAATGATGGGGGTCATAATACTTTTGCACGATTGTGGAATGAGTCACAACGTGAGCTATATCCAGGATGCAGAAGACACAGTAAGTTGTCATTTACCGTAAGACTGCTACACATAAAATCAATGTGCCGATTATCAATTAAGGCTGTCAATATGTTACTCGAGTTGTTTAAGGAGGCACTGCCATCAGATAATACACTTCGTCGTAACTTCTATGAAGCAAAAAAATTGAAACGAGGACTTGGATTTGATTACAACGTAATACATGCATGTAAGAATGATTGCATGTTATTTTGGCAAGAGAATGAGCAGTTGAACGAATGTCCCATATGCCACGAGTCAAGATGGACATCTGACAAACAAAATGTGCCGCAAAAGGTAGTACGCCACTTTCCATTGACACCTAGATTACAACGATTATATATGTCACGTGCAACAGCTGCAGACATGATATGGCACTCATCAGCCAGAGTTAGAAACGATGATATTTTATCACATCCTGCTGACTCTCAGGTGTGGAAGGAATTTGATAAGGAGCATACATGGTTTGCAGAAGAACCACGTAATGTGAGACTTGGGTTGGCAACAGATGGATTTAATCCGTTTGGGAACATGAGTACTAGTCACAGTACTTGGCCAGTCATACTTATGCCGTAGTCGTTCAAGATGCATGCTGCCGTTTTATGGACAATAAATGATTTTCCAGCATATGTAAACTTGTCAGGTTGGAGTACTAAGGGGAAAATGGCATGTCCAACTTGTAACAAACATACTAAATCTGAATGGCTCACTTACGGGAGAAAATTATGTTTCATGGGTCATCGTCGATTTCTACCTGGTGATCATAGATGGCGGGGAAATTCACAAATGTTTGATGGTACTGTTGAATGGGGCCAACCTCCACCATATTTATCTGGTGAAGATTTACTTGCACAATTTGTAGATGTTGGTTGTAATGAATTTGGTAAAAAACAACGAAAGAGAAAACGAGCTACATCTGAGTTGAATTGGACTAAGAAGAGTATATTTTTTGATCTTCCATACTGGTCAAAGTTAAAATTACGGCACAGTCTTGATGTTATGCATATTGAAAAAAATATATGCGAATCCGTATTGGGAACATTGATGTCAATTGAAGGAAAAACGAAGGATACATTAAACTCAAGGAAGGATTTGAAGCGGTTGGGAATAAGACCGGAAATGCAGTTGCAAGAAAATGATTCGTCCGTTTACATGCCGATTGGGTGGTATACATTGTCAAGGAATGAAAAGGCTACTTTTTGTGAGTGGATAATGAAAATTAAATTACCGGATGGTTATGCCTCGAATTTGACAAGGTGTGTACGAACAAATGACTAGAAAATAACTGGGTTAAAAAGTCATGATTGTCATGTCCTTTTGCAGCGTATCTTGCCTATTGGTATACGTGGGTACTTGACTAAAGACGTGCGCGTGGCTTTGACTGAGTTGGGTTTATTTTTCAAAGACTTATGTGCACGGACATTAAATGTAGAAGCTTTGGATCGAATGGAACGGGAAATTCTCATCATATTGTGTAAGCTAGAAAGTATTTACCCACCGTCATTTTTCGATGTCATGGTTCACCTGGCCGTCCATTTGCCACGTGAGGCTCGACTTGCAGGACCAGTTCAGTATAGATGGATGTATCCCATTGAACGATTTCTTGGGAAGTTGAAACGAACAGTTGGTAATAAAGCTCGCCCAGAAGGATCAATTGCAGAAGCATATATTGATGATGAGTGGCATACCTTTTGTTCCAAATATTTCCACGGAGTTGACACTAGGTTTGATCGGCCAGAAAGAAACTTTGACGTTGACAGAGCAAGACAACGAAATGTGTTTTCCGTGTTTTCCCAACAAGTACGTCCACTTGGTGTAGTGCGTGGTTATGACTTATGTGGAAGAGAGTTTGAGAAAGCTCAGTGGTACGTGCTGAACAATTGCCCTGAAATAGAGATTTAATTGAAGTAAGTATTAATCTTTTCTTAATTTAGTATTCGCTCATTTACTTTCGCAAAATTCTAATAATATAAAATACATGTGGTAATCATCAATTTCAGTGATCATATTAACATGCTCAAGGAACTAGGAGTAAATGATATAGACCGGAAACATGAAGAGGAGTTTCCGAGATGGTTTGAACAACGGGTAATGACATTACATATGCGACACTTCATTCAATACAAATAGAAAATATTGATTGTTTTTTTTTTATTGATATAATAGACGTTTTACTTAATATGTAGGTTGTACAAATGCATGCCAATAATCCAAACGATATATCAGATGAATTGTATGCATTAGCGCGTGGCCCATCGAGACGGGCTACAAGATATTCTGCATGTATTTCTTGTGGTAGTAGGTATCACACAATAGATCGAGATCATTACAGGAAAACACAAAATAGTGGTGTACTAGTTGAGGGAAGTCATGATGGAGAAAATATTGATTTCTATGGAGTGATTGTTGATATAATTGGAATGAAATATTTGGGGGAGCTTGCAGTGTATCTGTTTAAGTGTGATTGGTGGGATTTAAGCAATCCTCGAACTGGAGTCCGTGATGATGAATATTTCTTGAGTATTAATACATCAAGAAAATGATACGAGGATGATCCATTTATTTTAGCTTCTCAAGCATCTCAAGTATTCTACTTAGATGACCCGAAGTTGGGAACTCAATGGCGAGTAGTACAAAAATATGCTCCAA